>NC_143575.1:265063989-265379983 GCF_048544385.1 Mastigoproctus giganteus
ATGTAAAAGATGAAACTGAGAAGTCCGAAAAATGCTTAAAATTGGAAAAAAAAAAAAAAAAAAAAACCGAGAAAACATCCAGAATTAAGTCACTACTTTATATATATAGTAGTAATAGTATCCACCATATAGTGCAAGAAAGTCACAGGCTTTTGCTGCACTGGCAAAAACACACCAAATAGATAAGAAAATATAAATTATATGTTTCCCTCTTCACACAAGTAACTATCCAGATAACCTGTGGATTTATTCAAACTGTCAGCCTCAACTACCTGCAAGGGCAACTTGTTCCAGCAATCAATGACTCACTAATTATAAACCTCAATCAGTTGACCTCCGAGATGCCTGTTTGCCAAGCTCTGCAGTCAACACACTCATAGCCTTTCCTTGTACAGTCATCCTTTCACAGATCTCACCATTTGAGTTGCCCATCTTTGGACCCTTTCAGAAGCTCAATGTCTTTTTTCAGATGAAGTCTCCATAATTGAACACAGTGTTCCAAATGTGGTCTTACAATTACCTTATATAGCGGGATTATGACCTCTCTAGTTCTACAGGATAACATTTGATAAATCATAGATAGGACATCATAGACTTTACTGGCTGCCTGTTTATACTGTTTAGAAAATTTAATATCTGCCTCTATTGTAACTTCCTTCTATTGTAAATTCAACCCCACCAAGTGCATAATTTATTTGGGGGATGCTATTCCCCAAGTGTAAGACCCTGCATTTAGCAGCATTAAAACATAGCTACCAATTCTCTGACCATTTCTGAAGTCTGTTCAAGTCATTCTGAAGGAGTGCTGCTTGGGCACTGATCATTAATGACTCTACAATCACTATGTCGTCTGCAAATTTTGACATCATACCTTCTATCCTTTCATCGATATCGTTTATGAAAATGAGAAACAACAGTGGTCCAAGAGCCGATCCTTGAGGGACCCCATTCCTGATGTTACACTAATCTGAAGAATATCCATTAATCACAACCCTCTGCATTCTGCCCTGCAGTCACCCAGTAATCCACCTTAGAATCGTACCAGTAATCCCAACTTGTTCAAGCTTATAGTCACCTGATTTTTATACAGTAACCTCTCATGAGGAGCCAAGTCAAATGCTTTGCTAAAATCCAAATAAACTATGATGAAATTGTTCCCTAAATCGAGCTCATGTATAACTATCTAAATAGCCTATGAAGTTAGTTAAACATGATTTTCCTTAACAAACCATGTTGTGCATCTTTAAGAATGTCATATCTATCTAAATGTTTCTAGATTGCACTCTTAATAACTACCTCTAAGATTTTTCTGCCACCGAAGTCAGACTAACTGGTCTGTAGTTACCAACTCCACTCTTAGAATAGCCTTTATGTATTGGTGATACACTGGCACTTCTCCAAACCAAAGGAATTTCCCCGGATTCCAAATAATGCCTTCATAATTAACCTCAATGGTTCAGTACACTCCCTGGCACGCTCCCCTAAAACTACAGGGTATATGCCATCAACTCAGGGAGCCTTACTTGCCTTTATGCTCAATAGTGTTTCTAATAAACAATTTTCTATACAGCAATAAGCGGCTTAGTACGGTTTCAAACAGCACGGGTTTCACTATAACACGGTTTTCAATTAAGTTTAAGTCGAAAATTTACTGTACATATTAAAACTCAATCAATAGCCTAGACAGGTACTATACATATATGCTGCATTGTTGTACCCTAGGTATGGTACATATATGCTGTTGTGCCAAATCTATTGTCTACCATGCACATGTGACAATAGCTCCTTTCAGGCAGTCAGCTGCGACATGCAACAGTGTTCAGTATTCTTAATTCCATCCTGACGAGAAGACATGATAGTTTTTCAAACTTTTCATTTCAAAATTTATTTTTTACCACTTTAAATATGATCAAAAATATATCTGCATCTTGGCTAGAAATCATTGCCAACAACATGATTTACCAGTAAATGATTTCACTGGTTTTGAATCACAAGTTCAGCTAATTGCCGAAGACATTGTGAAGGGCGGAAAAGACCTGGGATTTGAAAATTTGGACTGCCAATGTATGTGACTGCACTGACTCACATGCAGCTTAGATGATGCAAATCTCCTTAAAACTGACGAGCAAACTGCATATGCAGAAGAGGGAAACAATTCTGAAGTGGATAACACTGAAGTGCCACCAAAATAATTTTCAAAAGAAGAACTGGAGAAAGTTTTTTGGGGGGTTGACATGGCCTGCAAGATGATTACGAATGGATATCCAAATATTGAATGTAGCATCAAGATACGGAAAATTTTACAAGATGGTTGATGCTACAAAGACTGGTACGCCGAGAAAAAGAAGAGATGGCTTTACCAGACTTCATTATTGAAATACCTAAATAAACAACTGCTTTTTTAAAGCTTTTTTCTCATCTCTCATGATGTTACCTTTTCATTAATAAAATTTTTTCAATATTTTTTTAAAATTTCAAATCCTTTTAATTGGCTATCAAGTGCAAATTGTTTATAGATTTATTATAATTTGTTTATAGACTGTTTTCTGGTACGCATTCAATTAAAACCCATTATAATTATACCTCAATCAGCACGGTTTCACAACACAGAATAGTTTCGGTACCAATTATCAGTGCTATGTGGGGTACTGCTGTAATTACGACATCACTAATTTCATATGGCTCAGCCTCACTCACACAGCCTCTTCTCAGCATGAAGAGTCTTTCATCAGTAAAGAGCAATGAAAAGTACCTATTCAATTCATCTGCAACATCAGTGAGTTACCTAAGACTTTCCTACACCCAGTGCACAAGGGTCCAATCTGATTAGCTTTCTCGTATGTACTAGTCTTGGTTTCCCTAACCTTATTTGTGGAACTATTACAGATCAACTTGTACCTGTTGTAGGCTTTACTACTCTTCATCGTTCTGTAAGTATTCCTTTCTGATCTATTTGACCGGCTAGCTCTGCAGTTATCTACTTCGGCATCCTCCTCCTGCAATATTTTCTTAAAAGTATATATATCATTCATGGCTTCTGTGATTTTTACTTTAAAAGTATTCCATGATTCTAATGTATTTACCAACCCAAGACAATCCACACAATTAATAGATGCCATATAGCAACTTAAACTGTCAAAGTCTCCAATTTTAAAGTTTAAACCTGTGCTTTTACCTTTAACTACTGCAACATCTTTCTACATCTTGCAACTGATGATTGCATGATCACTTCCTGGCAATGGTTCCTGTACTTTAAGCCCTATTATGTTATCTGATTGGTTTGGTCCTTCAGGTTGTCACAGACATTCTCTCAGATATGCCAGACAAGTTGAACTTGCTACCTGGAATCTAAAACGCTGATAGAACTAATATTCGGGTAACATTCAAATCAAGTGGACCCAATTTTGTCGGATGGTCTGTGACAGCCAAATCTTCACGATGGTGGGACTGTTAGTAATCCTGGGTATAACCTCCATGCACAAGCACACTGTGGGTGACCATCTAGGTGTGAACCAACATAAGCAGGGATCGAGGTGTGCGTCCACACCACATGGAGGACTGTCGCCCCTCTCTTACCAGGCAATACCAGGCGATAGATGACTCTCATCAAACAGTGCAATACCACCACTTTGCTTATTGGAGGCTTGAAGTGGTGGAAACCATGTTTAGCCTCCAGAGCTAAGTTCCGGTCAACCCTTCCCCATCTCTTCCATCATGCATTATGACTGATGACTTTTGAGGTTATGATGAACATCATGGCGAGATCCAATCTTCCTTACATTTTGAGGGTACAGCTCTAAAACGGTGTTCGCAGGCTGGCTGCTAGTTAGTACACCGGACCGAACCTACTGGTAACTATTCAGGAGGCTTCCGGAAAAGCCTGTGTATAATCTTACTACCGCTACTCTGCCAGATAATGACTGGAGGGAGTCCGAGTAGTGCATATGCAGGGGGCATTGTCGCGGCCACGTTATGTCAAGGATCTGGTATATTCTTTGGATATGCCATATCCAAAAATGTAATTACCTCATACACCATGTAATTACCTCATATACCCCTTTTTCTTACTACTGAATACACCATGAATTGTCAAACTAATAGAACAAGTTTATCTGCAAAAAGATCTAAACCTCCCAATAACTTCTTAGTTCATTTTACAAATATACGTGGTCTCAATTCTAATTTCAAAGGTGTCCATTTCCACTTGCAGTCTGCCAAAGTCCATGTACTTTTTCTGACAGAATCTCATTTATCAGTTGATTCAACTACTGCTCATCTCAGTTGCCCAAATTATTTGCTGTGTGATTCCTTTCGCCTCAAAGGTGGTATTTGTGCATATGTCCGTTCCAATATTCCCTGTCAGAGACTTGGTAATTTGGAATTTCCTCTTTTTGATCTTCTCTGGCTTAAAATCTCTCTACCTCATTGTGTCAAATTCATCTGTTGTCTCTACCATTCTCCCAATTCCACTAATCATTGGAGCTCTTTGATTTCCACTCTTTGGAACTTGACTTTCTCCAGTCCAACTTTCCTAACAGTGAGGTAATTTTCCTTGGTGATTTTAATGTTCACAACTCAGATCATTTGCTCAGATCCTGTCAGTGATATTATTCTCGTAGGAATGGAATCCTTTAATCCACACTCCACTTTAAAAGTGGTGAATTTGATGAATTTGAGGTATTACTTAAATTTAGCATTAGCATTAGCATTAGCATTAGTAGAGGCATTTGATGCAAGAAAGCAAGCTTATGCAGCATCAGCCAAAAAAAAAAAAAAAAAGTAACATAAATAAATAAAAATAACCACTTCCACTTCACCCCTCTGTTCGTTCGAAATACCTGTCCAGCTGAGCCTTAAACTTATTTAGGCTATCAACTTCCACGACAAGGGATGGAAGTCTGTTCCACCCACCAACCACCCGCTGGCTAAAGGTAAATTTCCGCACATCTATCCTACATCTGTCTTTCCTCAATTTGAATTTATGCCCTCTCAGGTGATTTTTCTGAGCTAGAGGAAGAATCCCATCAGCATTGAGCATGCTCAAACCATTCAAGGCTTTGTACACCTCTATCAGATCACCCCGCTGGTGCCTAGTTTCCAGACACTGTAATTTGCAAAACTTGAGCCTTTCTTCGTAAGAGAACCCCTTTGTCCCATTCACCAATCTAGTTGCCCTTCTCTGTACTCGTTCCAGCAGCTCTACATCCTTCCTGAAATGAGGCCTCCAGGCCTGTATACAGTACTCTAGGTGTGGCCTGACCATTGCCTTATACAAGGGAATAATCACCTCCTTATCCCTGCTAGAAAAATTCCTATATATCATTGACAATACACCATAAGCTACTCTTGCAGCTCGTCTGCACTGCTCAGAGAACTTCATATCTGCCTGCACCACCACCCCCAGGTCCCTTTCATTCTCTACCACTGGCAGTGTAGTACCACAGAGTTGATATGCTGCTCTGGGGTTGCTGTTTCCCATATGTAGCTGTTTCCCATATGCAGCTGGGGTTGCTGTTTCCCATAAAATTCATCAAATTTGATGAATTTGAGGTATTACTCAAAACATCAAAGGCAGATATTGTTGGGATATCAGGGACGTGGTGTCACACAGATATAAGGAATGCAGAACTGGAATTTGGGGAGTACAACGTCTACAGAAAGGATAGACAGGATAGGAAGGGAGGAGGGGTTATGCTATTAGTTAAAAAACACATAAAATCCAAGGAAGTGAAGCCAGTTGACATCGCTGGACAGTGCAGTGTTGAGTCAGTTTGGTGTGACATAAGCATAGGTAAATCAAAATTGAGAGTAGGAGTGTGCTATAGGCCTAATGACTCTGATGAGTATAATAAGATACTGTACAGGGAAATAGAGTGGGCCAGTAAATCAGAGAGTCTTATAATGGGGGATTTTAATTTCCCAGATATTGACTGGAATTTGTGGGTTGGTCACTCACACACTAGCAAGGCTTTTGTGGATTTATTGGATGATTGTTTTCTACACCAGCATGTTCGGGAGGCAACTAGAGGGAGTAATACTCTTGATCTGATTATCAGTAGTGATTCTTCATGCATTAGGAATCTGCAGATAAATGAACCACTGGGTGGCAGTGATCACAGTGTGCTGAAGTGGGATTTACTCAAAGAGGTAACTACCATTAAGGGTAAAGAGAAGGGTTATTGCTTTCGTAAAGGAGACTGTGCTGGTCTGAGACAGTATTTAAATTCTATACAGTGGGACCAACTGATGATGTTACCAACAGCAAATTCAAAATGGGAAGCATTCAAGGAACTAATCTTGGAAGCTACCAGGCTTTACATACCAACCAAGAAATATTGTTCAAGGTTCAGGCCTAAATGGTTGTCAGATGAACTAATGAGACATATGGCAGAGAAGAAAAATGCATGGGATACATACAAATTAATGGGTGACGTGGAAGCCTATGATAGATATAAGTTGGTCTGTAACCAAGTCACAAAGGAGATTAGGCAGGCAAAGGCAGATTATGAGAAATCCTTGGCAAAGGATGCAAAGAAAAACAGAAAAGAGTTCTTTACCTATTTAAACTCAAGAAGGAAAGGG
The DNA here is from genome assembly GCF_048544385.1 of Mastigoproctus giganteus. NCBI lineage: Eukaryota > Metazoa > Arthropoda > Arachnida > Uropygi > Thelyphonidae > Mastigoproctus > Mastigoproctus giganteus. Next base: position 265,070,572 of record NC_143575.1, read on the forward strand.
ATGAATCAGATTGGTCCACTGGATGTTGATGGTTCAACAGTTGAGGATCCAGCTCAGGTGGCTAACAATCTAAACGAGTATTTTGCATCTACATTCACACATGAGGAGTTATTCAGGAAGGGGAATGTCGTAGGTTAAGTAAACACTGGCAGTGAGCTAGATGATTTTCTAATAACTGAGAGGAAAGTGGAGGAGAAATTGTTGAGGATAAACATAAAAAAGGCACCTGGGGTGGATGGGATCTATCCAGTTATATTAAAGGAGGCAGCAAAGGAAGTAAGCAAACCCCTAGCCATAATTATGAGAGCTTCTTTGGACTCAGGGGAGGTACCCATGGACTGGAGATGTGCAAATGTAACCCCAATTCACAAAGGAGGATCAAAGGCTGACACAAGTAATTATAGACCTGTTAGTTTAACTTCGGTTCCAGGAAAATTAATGGAGGCACTGGTTAAAGAAGCACTGCAGGATCATCTGGACAAGAATTCAGTTATAGCTCAGACACAGCATGGGTTTGTTAAGGGCAGGTCTTGTCTGACCAATTTGATTGGATACTATGATGTAGTCACAAAAGAACTGGATGCAGGGAATAACTTTGATATTATATATTTGGATCTTAGAAAGGCTTTTGATACTGTTGCGCATGGAAGACTGCTGCACAAATTGGAGAAGTGTGGCATTCGAGGCAAATTGCTGCTATGGATAAAGGGATGGTTGAGTGGCAGAAGACAGAGAGTGGTAATCAATGGACACTGCTCAACGTGGACTAATGTTATTAGTGGAGTTCCTCAGGGTTCAGTGTTGGGTCCATTGTTGTTTTCTGTATTTATAAATGATATTGATGATGGTGTATCAGGCTTAATGTCCAAGTTTGCAGACGATACAAAGGTTGGCCGGGTTGTTAAGGACACTACTGATACTATGCTGCTGCAACAGGATCTGGAAAGGTTGAGCAGATGGGCTGAGAGGTGGCAAATGAAGTTTAACATTGACAAATGTAAAGTACTACATATGGGAAACAGTAACCCCAGATCAACGTATCAACTCTGTGGTACTACGCTGACAGTGGTAGAGAATGAAAAGGACCTGGGGGTAATTGTGCAGGCAGATATGAAGTTCTCTGAGCAGTGCAGACGAGCTGCAAGAGTAGCTCATGGTGTCTTGTCAATGATATACAGGAATTTTTCTAGCAGGGACAGGGATGTGATTATTCCCTTGTATAAGGCATTGGTCAGGCCACACCTTGAGTACTGTATACAGGTCTGGAGGCCTCATTTCAAGAAGGATGTAGAGCTGCTGGAACGAGTACAGAGAAGGGCAACAAGAATAGTGAATGGAACAAAGGGTTGCTCTTACGAAGAAAGGCTTAAGTTTTGCAAATTACAGAGCCTGGAGACTAGGCATCGCCGAGGTGATCTGATAGAGGTGTACAAGGCTTTGAATGGCTTGAGCATGCTCAATGCCGATGGAATTCTTCCTCTTGCTCAGAATAATCACCTGAGAGGGCATAAATTCAAATTGAGGAAGGACGGATGTCGGATAGATGTGCGGAAATTCGCCTTTAGCCAGCGGGCAGTTGGTTTGTGGAATAGACTTCCATCGCTTGTTGTTGAAGTTGATAGCCTAAACAAATTTAAGGCTCAGCTGGACAGGTATTTCGAACGAATTGAGGGGTGAAATGGGAGTAGTGGTTGTTTTTTTTTTTTTTTTTTTTTTTCTTTTATTTTGGCTGATGCTGAATAAGCTTGCTTTCTTGCATCATATGCCTCTACTAATGCTAATGCTAACTCTAGCTGGTTTCAGTTTTCTAGTCACACCGATCCAGCTAGTCGAGATGCTGAGGCTTTTGCAATTACTAATGACCTTGCAAAGATTGTTCATTTACATACAAGAATACCAGACAATCCTAACCATACAGCCAAAACGCTTGATCTTTTTCTCACAAACAACCCTTCTAAGTACACAGTCGAAGTGAGTGGTCCTTTAGGTACCTCAGATCACAACTTGGTGATTGTCTCTTCTCCAATGCAGCCTTTATCTCATGGCTATTCCCAACCTCGTATTGTTTGGAATTACAATAATGCAAAATGGGATGACCTGTGAGATTTTTTCTTTCTTTTCCTTGGTTGGATTACTGTTTGAAAACTTCTGATGTCAACATTTGCTCAGATCCTGTCAGTGATATTATTCTCGTAGGAATGGAATCCTTTAATCCACACTCCACTTTAAAATCTCGTCCTTTATCTAAACCTTGGTTTTCCAATAAATGTGCAAAGGCTGTTCAAGAGAAGAACGTTGCATATCGTAATTAGCTTATTTCCAATTCTTCATTTTCATTTTCTGCCTACACCAAAGCTTGCAACAATTGTAAAGCAATTATTAATCAGTCCAAACTAGATTTTGAACAGGCTAAGAAAACTTGCTTCTTGCCCTAATGGTAGCCGAGCATTCTGGTCTCTTGCCAAAGCTATTGGCCACAACTTTTACCCATCTCTGCTCCCACCTCTGTCAAAACCATATAGTTCTGTTGTCACTTCAGCCAAGGATAAAGCTGACCTGCTAGCATTCCATTTTTCTTCCTACTTTTGTATTAATGATTTTGGTAAAACACCTCCCACCATTCCGAACACGCTCCATTCACAATGCCTCCTGTGGTCTTCCGTCAAAAGGATGTCAGAAGGATTTTCACGAATCTTGATGCTAAGAAAGCTCCAGGTCCTGATGGTATTTCTCCAATTGTTCTCAAAACCTGTGCTCCTGAACTAACTCCTGTTCTTTGTTGCCTTTTTTCACTTTCTTATTTCAAAGGTGTTTTTCCTTCTGCTTGGAAATTTGCTCATATCCAGCCAGTTCCTAAAAAGGGTAACAAATCCCTCCCATCCAATTATCGTCCCATTGCAATTACTTCTACTCTTTCTAAAGTAATGGAAAAATCAATTAACTGCCAACTCTTAAACTAGCTAGAAAACTTCCACCTATCAACGATAACCAGTATGGATTCCATCAGTGTCGATCCACTTGTGATATTCTGGCTTATGTTACCCATTTATGGACAAATTCAATGGAAAAGTTTGTTGAAACACAAGCAGTTGCTCTTGACATCTCAAAGGCTTTCGATTGTGTTTGGCACAAAGGTTTTCTAAACCAGCTTCCATTTTATAGGTTTGCCAACTGTTTTTTGTAATTGGTTATCTAGTTTTCCCTCTGATCGCTCACTGAGGGTGATGGTAGATGGCTCTCTCCTCTTCTAACTTCTCCACTAATGCTGGTGTCCCCCAAGGTTCAGTTCTTTCCTCCAATCTTTTCCTCTGTATATTAATGACCTTCTTCCATTGACTGGAAATCCTATCTATAGTTTTTCCGATGATAGACATTGCATTCTACTTTCCATTTGGAGAAACCTTGCCCTGCTCAATCAGCTTCAACTTCTTGAATATCCGCTACTAATTCCTTAAATGCCGATCTCTAGGTAATTCTCCAGTGGGGTAAAGACAACATAGTTGCTTTCAATCCTTCTAAAACTCAGTCTTGTCTTATATCTCGCAAAAAGGATTCTTCTCCTCCTATGCTTATCTTTGGTGACACTCCGATTTCTAGGCAAAATGATATACACTGTGCTGCCACTTTATTAGGTACACCTACCTAGTAGTGTGTTGAGCCTCCTTTAGCCTTCAAAACAGCCTGAATTCGGCTAGGCATTGATTGAACAAGATGCTGAAAATGTTGTGCAGGAATGGAGTACCATGCAGACATGAGTGTGTCACGCAGTTCTTGAGATTCAATGGAGGTGTAGGCCTGCAGCAAACAGCCCTTTCCAACTCATCCCAAAGATGTTCAATAGGATTGAGATCCGTGGACTGAGCGGGTCACTGCAGCAAAGAAAAGTCATTGTTATGTTCCTAGAGCCATTCTACAGTAATTCGGGCTATATGAACTGGCGCATTATTCTGATGGAAGTAACCATCTGACTGAGGATAATCTGCCAACATGAATGGATGCACTTGGTCAGCAACGGTGTTTAGGTATGATGTGGCATTCAGACGTGAATCTATGGGTATCAGTGAAACCAACGTGTGCCAAGAAAACATTCCCCACACCATAACACTGTCCCGTAGTCGGGACAGTGTTATGGTGTGGTACCGTAGTCGTCAGACATGATGGATCCATGGATTCACATTGTTTTTGCCAAATTCTGAGCATTCCATCAACATGATGTACCAGGAACTTCGACTCATCAGACCAAGCAACTGTTTTGCAATCCTCGATAGTACAGTGCTGGTTTTGCTGTGCCCACAGGAGGCGTGCTCTCTTGTTCTTCATTGATAACAAAGGTACACAATGTGGCTGTCGGCTGTTGTAGACCATTCGCGACAAAGTGCGGCTATTGGTCCGTTGTGATATTTTGTTCTGCGCACCAAGGTTGTATTCTGACATGATGTGCAACTTGGGACCCATCTGTTTGCTTGCACAATTCGAGCCACCCTCCTCTGAACTCTCTCATCAACAAGCGATTTTCTTCGACAGGAGTGCCGTTGAGAGGATGATTTCTGTTCGTTTCACCATTCTCGATATACCCTTGAAACTGTGGTGCATGAAAAGTTCAGGAGAACTGCCGTTTCAGAGATGCTTTGTCCAGTATGTCTTGCGCATACTACCATGCCATGTTCTGCAGCATGTCAAGGTAAGTGTGTCCTGTTGCTCTAGGCTCTATGAAAAAAAAAAAAAAAAAAAAAAAATGGACTGATGACGCCATTTTTGTTCACTCCTAACCAGACATTGACTTTTGGTGTGTCACTTTCATTTTCGATCACTTGGTGAGGATTCTCCGTACCCCAAATGTGGCAATTGTGTCTGTTAACTTTCCCATAAATATGAAAGGTTGATTCATCACTGAATAACAACAGATCAAGATAATTGGGATTGTCATCGATATGGCTGGTCATCTCAGCAGCAAAATCAGTTCTTAAGCAGTGATCATCTGGCTTAAGGTGTTGAAAAAGTTGAAGTTTGTATGCACGCAAACAGAGACGTTTGTGAACAATATCATGAACTATTGAATGCGGAATCTGCAGTTCATTACTAGCCAGTCTAACTGACTTACATGGGCCCCTAGAGAATGACCCATGCACCCAATCCGCAGTCTCATCAGTCACACGCTTTTTCAGGTGTTTCCCAGTTTATGAAACCAAACTTCTCATCTCTTTTAGAGTCTTATCCCACTGAAGAAGGGATTTGGATGTGGGAGGATCCACATTCCATTCTCTTCATGCATGCTGCCGAACACGAGTAACTGACTGAAATTCAGTTAACCAAAGCATGCACTGCACCTTCTGCTGTGGCAATAACCGTTCTTATGCCATTTTTGCGCTTGCGCAACTACTGGTGATGTGCCAGTACTAGTGATCTTGATAGTGCGATGAAACAAATCTTTGAGAGATTTCTTATTGACTGCGCTTTTGTTTGAGAAAATATAATGAGAAAATATAATCTCGCATTATAAGCTGTTATTTTTGGATACCTCTAGCCTGGACACCCTGTGGTATTGATTTTATGATGTTACTACTATAATGTTCTCTACTCTGTTATCTGTATTCAATACACAATTACTGTACATATATGCAAGATTTACAAAATTTATTCTTTAATTCATTTTATTATATTTATGTTGTCGTTGTTATTTGGTTTTTAGGAGCATTAGCAACTAAGGGCATATTGCTCCGGGAATATGCGGTGGTCATTCCCTGACCTTTCCGCATCCTCCGTATTTGGTGGTGACGGGCTCGAACCCCGGTCTAATCAAGAAGCGTGTGCTATGCACTGCTGCTCCTTCCCACCTGGCTACGGAGGCACCATTATATTTATGTATTACATATATTTTTATAAATATCTGCCAGTCAGAAATTTTCTACAGTAACCAATATTGTACTCCAATTAAACTAAAAACTGTTAGATATTATACATTGTGTATTGGAACGTGGCTTGTTTTCTGTCAAAGTTGACATTATAACATGGGTATCTGCAGATCCCTTTATACCTGCACTATAACCAGATAGCACTATATATATACAGGGTGTCTCAAAATTATTGGAACAAATGTTTAGGGGAGGTAGGTAACATCTAAAGGAATCTGAATCGCATAGGAACCTATAACTGGAAACGTCAGGGGAAAGTAGTAGCAGAGGCACAAGAAGCAGAAATGACACAAGACAGTAATTAGTGGCAAACATTTATTTGACATAATATTAACAATAGAGTATGAGATGGATGCATTTCATGATGTTACAACAGATGCTCGAAGGTTGCACCGTGAGACGCGATGCATGCGTGACACCAACGCAGCATGGATTGGCGGACACGGTCGAACACACGTGGAGTTTCTTTGACTGTAACAGCAGCGCAGACGAGTCTTGCCACGAGATCCATTGCCACCTCCACAGGTGATTCAGAAAGAAATCAAGGCTCGATAAATCAGGTGAGTGTGGGGGCCAGGCAACGGGTCCACCACAGCCTATCCATCGACCCCCAAAACGCCTGTTCAAATGGTCACGAACACACCTTCCATAATGGGCAGGTGCCCCGTCATGTTGAAACCAAATGTTGCATCTCACATTTGCTGGAACATCAAGTAACCCTGCTAAAACTTGTTCAAGAAAGATCCGATATTTAGCAGAGTTCATGTGGGATGGTAACAGGTATGGGCTGACTAAGCAGTCACCGACCATACCTACCCACACATTTATTATGAAGCGATGTTGTGCCGCATGGGGATGCACACCGTGTGGGCCCTCTGCTAATCCATACACTAGGTGCATGTCTGCCAGCTCACAGTTCGTATATCGATGCATGCTCTTTGTGCGGCGACTACTGCTTAAATGAGTAAACCAGAAATTTTTCCTCTCGTGAACTGATGAACAGCGCTGTGTACTGACTTACGGTGACATTTCCAGTTATGGGTTCCTATGCGATTCACATTCCCTTAGATGTTACCTACCTCCCCTAAACGTTTGTTCCAATATTTTTGAGACACCCTGTATATATATGTACATACTCGTGAAAGGGTTAAAAAAAATTAACATTTCTGGACATAAAAAAAAAAGCAATATATATTAGCACACAGCCAAACTTCAATGGTAGTTTTTTTGCAATAAGTGATTTTCACCAGGAAAAACTGTAAGAATTTTAAATTTAAAAATTCTGAATAATTTTATTTTTGGAAATTCCTTTCACTTCACGTATCAAAAATTTTCACTTCCAGGAAAAGGAACACGTATGGTAGCACTATTTTCACCCCCATCTGGGTGAATGCCTCCATACAATTATATTTAAGCTATTTACATAATCCTTAATATTTTACTAGATTTAACCATTTCTAGTTTTTTAAGCAATGGTTAAGGGAGGCATACTTTTCTTTCATATCTTGCTTTTCCCATTTTTTTAAAAAATATTTTAACACCAGACAAAAAAAAAAGGATATAAATCTAAGTTGATCTATCAAATTAACATAATTATAGCTCACCTTTTTCAAGTATATCTGTTACTTTTGCAGGATACATTTTGCAATCTATCCAGCGTGCCAGTACTTCTTCACCAATTTTAAAATCCTGGACAAATTAATAAAAGTTTGCATTTAAACAAATTAGTTATCAGACACCTTTTTGTTTAATGAAACAACATGGTAGTTTATTTGAAAGAGTACTAAATTAATTCCTTATTAGAAAACAAATAATAATAAAAGACCTGCAGAAAAATTAACAAAACTCTTCATTGTCAGTAAGAAAAATGTACCATTTCAACATGTTACATTTCAGATACATGAAACTTATGTGTACAGAAAGTATAAGGGGAGCAATTATGCTCTTGATTAAGCAATTGGAATCTGAGGCAGTGCATCAGTTGATGTCGGTGGACAGTGTAATACTCAGTTAGTGTGGTGTGACATAAGCACTCACAAAACAAATATGAAAGTAGGAGTGTTATAGAACAAATTCAGCATTTTATTAGAATAGGCATATGATGCAAGAATGCAAACGTATACAGCATCAGCCAAAAAAAAAAAAAAAAAAAGTCTTCCCATTTCACCCATCCATTCACTCCAAAAGTTTGTCTAGTTCTTCTTTGAATTTATTTAAGCTATCAACTTCCACAACAGCAGATGGAAGTTTGTTCCAACAATCAACCACCTGCTGGCCAAAGGAAAATTTCTGCACATCTAGTCTACAACTGTCATTCCTCAATTTGAATTTATATCCCTTAAGGTATGTAATCTGAGCAAGAGCAAGAATCCCATCAGCACTGAGCTTGCTCAAACTATTCAAGGTCTTATACATCTCAGTCATATTGCTTTGCATATTCTCCAGACTTTGCAATTTGTAGAACTTAAGCCTTTCTTGGTAAGAGCAACCCTTTGTTCTGCTCACCAATCTCATTGCCCTTCTCTGTACTCATTCCAGCAGCTCTACATCCTTCTTAAAATGAGGCCTCCATACCTGTATGCAGTACTCAATGTATGGCCTGACCATTGCTTTATACAAAGGGATAATACATCCTTATTTCTGCTAGCAAAATTCCCAAATATCATTGACGACACCCAATGAGCTGTTCTGCTCAGAAAACTTCATATCTTTTGATGCACAATAACCTCCAGGTCTTTTCCATTCTCCACCACCCTGAGTGGAGTACCACACAGTTAGTATGTTACTCTGGGGTTACTGCTACCCATATGCAGTACTTTGCATTGGTCAATGTTAAACTTCAGTTGCCACCTGTCAGCTCATTGGCCCAACTTTTCTAGATCCTGTTGCAGTAGTGTGCTATCATTACTTTCATTAACAATCCTGCCAACCTTAGTAACATCTGCAAACTTGGACATTAGGCCATTACTGACAACATTCCTGACATTACTGTATACACAGTTGAGATTAAGTAATCTTATATAGTTTACTACCTAACACACCCCTTGAAGTTATTTAGGTTTATATCCCAAGCTTTAAGTTCCCTCTCATTTGAAACCTTGCTACTCCACAACATCTTCATCTGGGCAATTCTGCCCAGACACGATAGGAGGTGTATATGATGAGAGCCTTGTCTATCAATTCGGCCCTGGAAAGATTGTGCAAGGCTCAAAGGGTAGAATTTTTTTCAGCCTGGACTGTACTTGTTAACAGGAGAGACTGCTTCTACAGGGATGGGATACACTTAAATACAAAGGGTGCAAGAATATTTGCTGATGCTATCGAGGCAGTGTTAGGTGGGTTGGAAAACTGCCAGCTTGGGGGGAGACAAAGACTAATAAATTAACAGTAGCCACTGGCAGAAGTGAAAGTGATTCTTTCATTGCTTCTATTGGAATGAGCAGAAGCCTGAAAAACAAGATGCAGGATATTTCAGAGACTGCTGGGAGTCATTGCGGTACAAGTAAACACATGGGTTGTGTTAGGGTAGCTAAGAATAGAAACAGGTACATGCACCTGTATCCGCAAGTATACGCAAGTAAGGCGGATATTGTTCGGATATCAGAGACGTGGTGTCACACAGATATAAGGAATGCCGAACTGGAATTTGGGGAGTACAATGTGTACAGAAATGATAGACAGGATAGGAAGGGAGGAGGTGTTATGCTGTTAATAAAGAAAAACATAAAATCAAAAGAAGTGCATCCAGTTGATATAGATGAACAGTGCACTGTTGAGTCAGTTTGGTGTGACATAAGCACTGCGAAAGCAAAAATAAGAGTAGGAGTGTGTTATAGGCCTAATGACTTGAATGAGTACAATGAACAATTGTACAGAGAAATAGAGTGGGCTAGTAAATCGGAATGTCTTATAATGGGGGATTTTAACTTCCCAGATATTGACTGGAATTTGTGGGTTGGGCACTCACACACTAGTCAGACTTTTGTGGATTTATTGGATGATTGTTTTCTGCAGCAGCATGTTCGAGAGGCAACCAGAGAAAGTAATACTCTTGATCTGGTTATCAGCAGTGATCATTCATGTATTAGGAATTTGCAGATAAAAGAACCACTAGGTGGCAGTGATCACAGTGTACTGACGTGGGATTTACTTAAAGATTTAACTACTATCAGGGGTAAAGGAAAGGGTTTTTGCTTCCGTAAAGGCGAGTACAGTGGTCTCCGACAGTTTTTAGTTTCTGTACAGTGGGATCAACTGACGATGTTACCAACAGTAAATTCTAAGTGGGAAACATTCAAGGAATTAATCGTGGAAGATACTAAAAGGTTCATACCTATTAAGAAATATTGTTCAAGGTTTAGGCCTAAATGGTTGTCAAATGAACTAATGAGACTCGTAACAGAGAAGAAAAATGCATGGGATGCATATAAATTATCAAGCGACTCAGAAGCATATGGCAGATATAAGTTAATCTGTAATCAGGTCACAAAGAAGGTTCGGCAGGCGAAGGCAGATTACGAGAAATCCTTGGCAAAAGATGCTAAGAAAAACAGCAAGGATTTCTTTACTTATATAAACTCTAAAAGGAAGGGGATGAATCTGATCAGTCCACTTGACATCGATGGTTCGACTGTTGATGATCCTGCTCAGATAGCAAACAAACTGAATGAGTATTTTGCATCTACATTCACACGTGAGGAATTATTAAGGTTTGAAAATGGCAGCAGGTTATCAAATTGTAGCAAGATACTTAATGATTTTGTAATAACCGAGAGCAAAGTGGAAGAGAAATTGTTGAAGTTAAACGTAAGAAAAGCACCTGGGGTGGATGGGATCTATCCAGTTATATTAAAGGAGACGGCAAAGCAACTAAGCAAACCCTTAGCCATAATTATGAGAGCATCCTTGGACTCAGGGGAGGTTCCCACTGACTGGAGATGTGCAAATGTATCCCCAATTCACAAAGGGGGAACGAAGGGTGACACGAGTAACTATAGACCAGTTAGTTTAACTTCTGTTCCGGGTAAAATAATGGAGTCGCTGGTTAAGGATGCATTGCAGGATCATCTAGACAAGACTGCAGCAATAATTCAGACACAGCATGGGTTTGTTAAGGGAAAGTCTTGTCTGCCAAATTTGATAGGATATTATGATGTGGTCACAAAGGAACTGGATGCGAAAAATAATTTTGATATCATATATTTGGATTTCAGGAAAGCTTTTGACACTGTTGCGCATGGAAGACTATTGTACAAATTGGAGTAGAATGGTATTAAGGGTAAGTTGCTACAATGGATAAAAGGATGGTTAAGTGCAAGAAGACAGAGGGTGGTAATCAATGGGTGCTGCTCTTCTTGGACTAATGTTATTAGTGGAGTCCCACAGGGTTCGGTGTTAGGTCCACTGTTGTTTTGTATATTTATCAATGATATTGATGAAGGTATATCAGGCTTAATGTCGAAGTTTGCAGATGATACAAAGGTTGGCAGGATTGTTAATGACAGTAATGGCAGTGTGCTACTGCAACAGGATCTAGATAATTTGGGCAGATGGGCTAAGAAGTGGCAACTGAAGTTTAACCTTGACAAATGCAAAGTACTACATATGGGTAGAAGTAACCCCAGAGAAACGTACCAACTGTGTGGTACTACACTTAAGGTGGTAGAAAATGAAAAAGACCTGGGAGTAATTGTGCAGGCAGATATGAAGTTTTCTGAGCAATGCAGACAGGCTGCCAGGGCAGGTCATGGGGTTTTGTCAATGATATATAGGAATTTTGCTAGCAGGGAAAAGGAGGTGATTATCCCTCTGTATAAGGCAATGGTCAGGCCACGGCTTGAGTACTGCGTACAGGTCTGGAGGCCTCATTTTAGGAAGGATGTAGATTTACTTGAGCGTGTACAGAGAAGGGCAACAAGATTGGTGAGGGGAATGAAGGGATCCTCTTACCAAGAGAGGCTTAAGTTCTGCAAATTGCAGTGGCTGGAGACTAGGCACCTGCACGGTGATCTGATTGAGGTATATAAGGCCTTGAATGGGTTGAGCACGCTGAATTCTGATGGGATCCTTCCACTTGTTCAGATTACGAATCTAAGGGGGCATAAATTCAAATTAAGAAAAGACAGATGTAGAATAGATGTGCGGAAATTTTCCTTTAGCCAGCGGGTGGTTAATTGCTGGAACAAACTTCCATCTGTCGTGGAAGTTGATAGGTTGAATAAATTTAAGGAGGAACTAGACAAGCATTTGGAGGGAATGGTGTGATTTTTTTTTTTTTTTTTTTTTTTTTGGCTGATGCTGCATAAGCTCATACATTTGCTTTCTTGCATCACATGCCGCTACTACTACTACTACTACTACTACTACTACTATACACCAATGCTAGGAGTTTAGTAAATAAATTTGATGAATTTGAGGTATTGCTCAAAACATCAAAGGCAGATATTGTTGGGATATCAGACGTGGTGTCACACAGATATAAGGAATGCAGAACTGGAATTTGGGGAGTACAACGTCTACAGAAAGGACACACAGGATAGGCAGGGAGCAGGGGTTATGCTATTAGTTAAGAAACACATAAAATCCAAGGAAGCGAAGCCAGTCGACATCGCTGGACAGAGCAGTGTCGAGTCAGTTTGGTGTGACATAAGCATTGGGAGATCAAAATTGAGAGTAGGAGTGTGCTATAGGCCTAATGACTCTGATGAGTATAATAAGAAACTGCACATGGAAATAGAGTGGCCCAGTAAATCAGAGAGTCTTATAATGGGGGATTTTAATTTCCCAGATATTGACTGGAATTTGGGAGCTGGCCACTCACACACTAGTAAGGCTTTTGTGGATTTATTGGATGATTGTTTTCTACATCAGCATGTTTGGGAGGCAACTAGAGGGAGTAATACTCTTGATTTGATTATCAGTAGTGATTCTTCATGCATTAAGAATCTGCAGATAAAGGAACCACTAGGTCGCAGTGATCACAGTGTGCTGAAGTGGGATTTACTCAAAGAGGTAACTACCATTAGGGGTAAAGGGAAGGGTTATTGCTTTCATAAAGGTCACTACGATGGACTGAGACAGTATTTAAATTCTATACAGTGGGACCAACTGATGATGTTACCAACAGCAAATTCAAAATGGGAAGCATTCAAAGAATTTATCTTGGAAGCTACTAGGCTTTACATACCAACTAAGAAATATTGTTCAAGGTTTAGGCCTAAATGGATGTCAGATGAACTAATGAGACATATGACAGAGAAGAAAAATGCATGGGATACATATAAATTAACACTGACACAGAAGCCTATGATAGATACAAGTTGATCTGTAACCAAGTTACAAAGGAGGTTAGGCAGGCGAAGGCAGATTACGAGAAATCTTTGGCAAGGGATGCAAAGAAAAACAGCAAAGAGTTCTTTACTTATGTAAACTCTGGAAGGAAGGGGATGAACCAGATTGGTCCACTTGATATCGATGGGTCAACTGTTGATGATCCTGCTCAGGTAGCTAACAAACTAAATTAATATTTTGCATTGACATTCACACATGAGGAGTTATTCAGCGAGGGGAATGCCAGAGGTGTATTCAACTCTGGCAGTAAGCTAGAGAATCTTGTAATAACTGAGAGTAAAGTGGAGGAGAAATTGTTGAAGATAAACACAAGAAACGCACCTGGGGTGGATGGGATCTATCCAGTTATATTAAAGGAGGCAGCAAAGGAAGTAAGCAAACCCTTAGCCATAATTATGAGAGCTTCCTTGGACTCGGGGGGGGGGGTACCCACAGACTGGAGATGTGCAAATGTGACCCCAATTCACAAATCAGGATCAAAGGCTGACACAAGTAATTATAGACCTGTGAGTTTAACTTCTGTTCCAGGAAAATTAATGGAGGCACTGGTTAAAGAAGCACTGCAGGATCATCTAGACAAAACTTCAGTTACAGCTCGGACACAGCATGGTTTTGTTAAGGGGAAGTCTTGTCTGACCAATTTGATTGGATACTATGATGCAGTCACAAAAGAACTGGATGCAGGGAATAACTTTGATATTATATACTTGGATCTTAGAAAGGCTTTTGATACTGTTGCACATGGAAGACTGCTGCACAAATTGGAGCAGTGTGGAATTGGAGGCAAATTGCTGCTATGGATAAAGGGGTGGTTGAGGGGGAGAAGACGGAGAGTGGTAATCAATGGACACTGTTCATCGTGGACTAATGTTATTATTGGAGTCCCTCAGGGTTCAGTGTTGGGTCCTTTATTGTTTTCTGTATTTATAAATGATATTGATGATGGTATATCAAGCTTAATGTCCAAGTTTGCAGACGATACGAAGGTTAGCAGGGTTGTCAAGGACACTACTGACACTATGCTGCTGCAACAGGATCTGGAAAGGTTAAGCAGATGGGCTGAGAGGTGGCAAATGAAGTTTAACATTGACAAATGTAAAGCGCTACATATGGGATACAGCAACGTATCAACTCTGTGGTACTAAACTGACAGTGGTAGAGAATATAAGGGACCTGGGGGTGGTTGTGCAGGCAGATATGAAGTTCTCTGAGAAGTGCAGACGGACTGCAAGAGTAGCTCATGGCGTATTGTCAATGATATATAGGAATTTTTCTAGCAGGGATAAGGAGGTGATTATTCCCTTGTATAAATCAATGGTCAGGCCGCACCTAGAGTACTGTATACAGGTCTGGAGGCCTCATTTCAAGAAGGATGTAGAGCTGCTGGAACGCAGCTCTACATCTACATTGTCAGAGAAGGGCAACAAGATTAGTGAATGGAACAAAGGAATGTTCTTACGAAGAAAGGCTTAAGTTTTGCAAATTACAGTGTCTGGAGACTAGGCACCAGCGAGGTGATCTGATAGAGGTGTATAAAGCCTTGAATGGTTTGAGCATGCTCAATGCTGATGGGATTCTTCCTCTTGCTGAGGATAATCACCTGGGAGGGCATAAATTCAAATTGAGAAAGGACAGATGTAGGATAGACGTGAGGAAATTTGCCTTTAGCCAGCGGGTGGTTGGTTGGTGGAATAGACTTCCATTCCTTGTTGTGGAAGTTGATAGCCCAAATAAGTTTAAGGCTCAGATGGACAGGTATTTCGAACGAACAGAGGGGTGAAGTGGAAGTGGTTTTTTTTTTTTTTTTTTTTGGCTGATGCTGCATAAGCTTGCTTCCTTGCATCAAATGCCTCTACTAATGCTAATGCTAATCTTATCAACATTAGCTGTCGTGGCAACAAACAAGAATTCATGGGGCGAGTGCAAGCAATACTTTAACCGATATCATCAGATAAACGTGGATCTAAATTACCCTTGGATCTAAATTAATCTTCTAACTAGCAGTTTCCCTGAACCCTTAGGAAATCCTCAATGATACTGGAAAAAATCCTTGCATTACCTTTGTTCAAAAGACTACTGTCACCACAAAAAAATATTCCTTCTACCTACAAGTGTGGGAAGGACTAATAAAAATTTCTCACTTCAGAGCCCTATGGATTAACTCAAGACTTGAGGGAATCTACAAGGCTCTGAAAGCTCTATCGCATAGGCTATCCATATACTGTATGGATAGCCTATATCCATAATATCATAGCTGAAGGGTTGGAGGAATGAATTGGAAATGTCTCAGATGCACAGAAATGAAATGCTCTCAGTTCATAGATAAATGCTGTTGCTTTTTACTTGTTTTTTTTTTTTTTTTTTTGCAGTTAAAAATAATTAATTATTACTGCTTGCTAATGCACCTGAAATGTAATGTACTATTACATTAACTAACTTGTTTTGTATAATTATAATATGACCATGCAAAATCCACAAACTTCAAGGTCTGACAAGGTTTTCGAATATCAAGGGTTTAACTATACCCCAAATAACTAATATGCACCAAAATTCAATTTTATTAAATTTTATTAATGATGTCAAATATCAATATGAAGGAATTTATTTGGAATAGGTACAAGCAGATAGATAAATGAACAAAGTGATGCTAATAGTTGCTTCCTAAATGGTGCAACATACAACTACAAATGATAGGACATGAATAAGATATAAAATATTGCTAAAATAAAAGGGCGAGTTTTAAAAAGGTCCAAAAACCTTGAGCTAAATAATTTCAGAAACCACATTTCTTCCATTTCAAACCTGTGGTCTTACTTGGAACATCTGAAATGAACATTTTAGTTTGTTAATAAATTTTTAGTTGTTGAACAAACATTTTCATTATGTTATCTGAATATATTTTGCTGACTTGATTCAAACCACCTAATAAGTTTGCAGAATGAATATTTTACATATTTACCCTATTTCTATATTTATTATTTATTCCTATCCAATGATAAATGTATCTACTATACTTACAGGAGTAAATTTAGCCTGCTTATCTTTTAGTTCCTTTCTTGTGGATGGATGAGTAATGGCTCGAAGCCTGGGACTGTCCATAGACACCCACTCGTCATACCTTGAACTCCACCGTTCAAAGTGTATTAATACTTCTCCATCTTCTTCATCTACTTCTACTATTTTTGAAGGATACCTACACATGAAAAGTGGTTTGTGAACAAAACAATACGTTGTTCAAATGATGGCATAAAAAGTTCTGTAAATGAACCTTCATAATTGTGACAAGGAATAATAACTTAGAAAATGAAATCATACTATATGGGATAAAAGATAAAACAGTTGTTTCCAACCCAAAGGTACATTCTTCCTCAGTGCGTTTTCATTAGAGAAGAATTTGGTAGTTCTGCACCCCTGGTTCAGAATAAAGTGCAACGTGTTTAATTTCTTAAAAGTACCAATTTGGTTTATTAATAAATGATGCTAAACTCAGTTTTTTTACTATAAACCAAACTGAGTTAATTTACAAAATTGAAAAAATACTTCTAAATATTCTTACTCCTTACTATACCTGTTTTTTTTTTTTTTTTTATTTCGTATGATGTGATCAATACACGAAGGAACCAGTTTTTTCTTGCTTCCTTCGTGTATCGTGGCCGGGATATCCAACCAACCGGTTGGTTCGGCACCATCGTGATATCCAGCCTGAGGCGGGAATCGAACCCGCGACCTTTGGGTTGCCAGGCAGGCACTTTACCTACCTGGCTAGCCCGGTCGGCACTATACCTGTTCATGTACTCAGAGACCACATTATTGTATGTGGTCTCTGAGTACATGAACCACAAATAATTTGGAAAATAATAATCTGTGGTCAAATAATCTGACCACAAAAGCCCTCTATCAGAGCATAATGTGTTTGTCTCATTTTGAGAAATCTGGATTCAAATGCCATCACAGAGGAATTTTTAAAGGACCCTTTCAGTTGAGACTGCAGATAGCATATCTTAGGCAGAGGAAGCAGGGTTTTTCCAGACAGGTTTTTCAGCCCCTATAACACATAATTCACCTTGTAAACAAATATACGTACAGACATAATGCATGATAAAAATGACTATATGAACTAGTATACCAGTTGAACTGGTTTATCAAATGACCAAAGCAGTATATACACCAAAAATCACAAAATTTAAAGTACTTTACAATACATTTGCAATGCACAGTTATTCATATTTGCAACTGTCTAATAAGTTAAAATACTGCTGAGTTCAAAATAGTGATGGTTATAATCGATTATGACAAGCCTGTCATTATTCATTTCATTACACTCATATCAATCAAACCATTAGCAGCTAGAAGTGATGAGAATAATCGAAAGGTTATAATCGATTCGTTGAATTATGGTTAGTAGATTTACTTTGTCAACATCTCAGTAACGATTACTCTCTCACTATGAGCATTGTCAATGATTCTTAGTAGGGCAGCGTTTGTGGCATCTGAGGCAAAACCTTTAACGGCACCTAATTCATATCGTATCATAAAATAACATGCATATATATGCAGTATCACATCTAGCAGCACCTATTTTATGTGGTGCCTGTGCTTGGTTTGGTTTGGATTGGATTTTATTGGTGCATTAGCAACTAAGGCTATAATGTGCCAAAACCAGGTGCCTGTGCAAGTGTCTCACATGCACACCCCTAGTGCTGGCTCTGATTCTTGGTATTTATTATTCTTCATTGAGAGATTGTTTCTAATATTTTATTTAATCAAATTCAAATTAGCTTTAACCACATACAATTTTCATTCACTGTTAGTATATCAAATAAAATATTATTAACAAAATACATAAATATATATATTAGTACTGGTCCACAATATTAGTTTTCTTACATTCTTTGGAGTATTTTTTTTTTTTTTGAGTGCATTTACAAATGTATAAAGCAGCTACCATCTTCACCATGCCTGTCCATCAATCTGCATGTAATAACCTTGACTCCGAATGGAAAAGTTTTGATGAAATTATATATTTGGGTCTTATTTTAGATAGGTTTGTTCCACCATCCTTAATTTGAAATGTATAAAGCAGCTACTGCTTTTGCTATGTCTGTCTATCCATCTGCATATAACAACCTTGACTCCCAATTGACAAATTTTATATTTGGGTCTTTTAAACAGATTTGTTACACCACCCTAAATTTCATCAAAATTGGAATTGGAATTTTAAAATCCCAATAGAAATTTGGCTTCCCCTTCCCACTTACCATGAATATTACGTCAAGAGTCATTCTCTCTCTCTCTCTCTCTCTCTTTTCCTATCATTTTATGAGAGGTATAAACTAGCTTTTAATATATGAGGTGTGGCTATTAAATAAAGAGACTGTGCATGCAGCCATTACACACGAAGTGACATCTGTGAAATAAAGGCACAACAATTGACCTTCAACCTTTTCTTAGTTGTCTGCCAAGTCACATTCCAACATGCTCATTTGCTTCGCAATGACACAGGTTTTCATTACTGTGTGTTTTAGAAGTTCATGATAAAATTACAGACAAAAATATTAAACAACAAATCAGTCTCAGATTTTTAACAAAGTTTAAAAAAAAAACTAAAAGTTAGGAGTTGTTATGTCAAGTTTATGGAGAAGATACTTTGTCAAGATCTCAAGTGTTTGAATGGCATAAAAGATTTTTAGAAGGAAGAGAGAGAATGCGGAAGATGATGAATGATCAGGCCATCCAGTATCCATGAAAACTAATTAAAATGTGGCCTGGGTAAGCACACTGATTAAAACTGACAATTGTTTAAGCATTAGAATGGTTATATCAGAAATCAATATGAACAAAGAAACAGTTAGATAAATTTTAACTGAAAATTTGGACATGAGAAAAATGTGTGCCAAGATGGTGCAAGATGGTGATTCAAAAATTTAGAATGAAGAATGAGAAAACTCCAAGTTTGTGAAGATGTTTTGAAAAAAACTGAAGATGCAGACTTTCTGAGCATTCTAATTACTTGCGATGAAAGTTGAATGTTCTGGTATGACCATATTACATAATAATTAGTGCATTATAGCCTAAGTTACTGATGCACCAACAAAACTAACATCAACCGGTATGACCGAGAAACTAAATGATAGTCGGTCAATGCAATGGAAAAAAAAAAAAAAAAAAAAAAAATCCCACATCACAAAAAAGCAAGAATGTCAAAATTAAAAATGAAAACCATGCTTCTTGTTTTCTTCGATATTAAAGGAATTATTATGGCTGAATACATCCATTAAATCAGACTCAATCAAACATTATACTAAAAAGTTCTGACAGGGCTGAATGAAAAAATTCGAAGAGAGCTGAATTGTGGAAGGAGGGATGGATGCTCCATCAAGACAATGCTCCAGCATACAATGCACTCTGTTCACGTGCTTCTAGCCAAAACAAAACCCTGTGTGTGTGAACATTCATCCTAACTCACCTAAACTGCAAAGTGTACTTATGGAAACCCATTTTCAGTCCACTGATGACGAATGTCTATTACAAAAAAAAAAATAAATAATAATAATAAAAAATAACTGAAATGTTAAAAGGGATTACAGAAAATGACTTCTAGAAACATTTCTGTGCTTGGAAGAAACATATGGAACAGCATATGCAACCCCAAGGCAATAATTTCAAGGGATAAATTGTAAGGTACGAAACATTTCATTATATTTATTTTATTGCAACAGCCTCGTTATTTTATTTTGCAAATCACTCAAAATGTAACACAGTTTCAACATTGCAACTGTAATTTCAGTAACTTTGTGAATTTTAATTATACTTACCATTTTTCAAAGCCATCTTTCGCTTCCAACCGTGCACCAACTTCGAACATAATTCCAGGTCTATTTGGTATCTTCTTGCGTCTCCCAAAGCTAGATACATGCGAACAATCACTTCCTTGACTTGCACTTGACCTTCTTCTTTCTTTCCTTTTGGATCTTTTTCTATCTCTTGATCTTCTTATTTGTTTTTTAATATCATTCACTTTCTTGTCATCTGCTAAACTATCAGATGTTACTGAACTAGCACACTCATTACCAAGATTTTCTATTCCATTACCACTCAGCTGTTCTTTATACTTAGCATTTTCCTGTTCACAGAGTTCATTGTCATCTTTGATTTTATCTATTAACTTTGAGTTATCTGAATCACCTTTCTCAGATGATAAAGGCTCAGATTCTTTGGAGTTTCTATTTTCATCTTTCCTCAACTGTGATTTTTCAGTTTCTTTATTTAAAGTTATATTCTCACCGTTTTTTTCATTTTGGAGTTTATTTAAAGATTCATTAGTGTCACTGTTGATTTCAACTTCTTTTGGAGCATTCTGAGAATATTTTAAAGATTCCTGCAATTCATTATGAGAGGATTTTGTTAAGGATTCTTTTTCCTCGTTCTGAGAGGATTTTGTTAAGGATTCTTTTTCCTCATTCTGAGAGGATTTTGTTAAGGATTCTTTAATTTCATTCCGAGATGAGGTTGTTACAGATTCTTTTATTTCATTCTGACATGATTTTAAAGAATCTTTCGATTCATTTTGAGAGGATTTTAAGGATTCCTTTGTTTCATTCTGAGAGGAGCTTACTGAAGCTTCTTTCGATTCAGTCAGAGAGGATTTTGTTAAGGATTCTTTTGATCCATTCTGGGAAGAATTTATTGAAGATTCTTTTATGTTGGAATCCTTTTTCCTTTTTGTTATCACATTCTCAGAGAATTCCTTTTCAGCATCCTTTCTTTTTGATATCACATTCTCTGAGGGTTCCTTTTCAGCATTCTTCTTCCTTTTTGAAATTACACTCTCAGAAGGTTCTCTTTCAGTATCCTTCTTTCTTTTTGATATCACACTCTCAGAAGGTTCTCTTTCAGTATCCTTCTTCCTTTTTGATATCACACTCTCAGAAGGTTCTCTTTCAGCAACCTTCTTCCTTTTTGATATCACACTCTCAGAAGGTTCTCTTTCAGCAACCTTCTTCCTTTTTGATACCACATCGTCAAAGGATTCCTTTTCAGCATCTTTCTTCCTTTTTGATGGTGCATTCTCTGAAGGTTCTTTTTCCAGTTGTTTCACACTGCTATCAACTTTCAGCTTTTTTGAAGTACTTGGATAAGACTCTTTATTTTTAGTTGAAACATCATGCTTTGGTTTCTTGGAAGGTACTAGAGAATTTGCTTTATTACTACTTTCTGGTTCTGATGGAGCTTGATTTTCTGTGAAACGTCGTTTTACTCCTCTGGTCACAACTCCCTCTTTCTTCACATTTTCCTTGATGTCCTCAATTTCAGATGCATGAGATTTTTTACTGTTGTTTGAAGACTCCATGTGAAAGCAACTGGGGGGAAAAATGCACATTACTTTAGCATTATGAAACTCTGTATATATAAGTACACATATCACTATTATTAATTTCCCTTACAGTAGAGAACTAAGGCATTAACACACCAGACTCAAAACTTAATCAAAATGCATACATTATTTCCTACAAATTTTGACTGTCAACCAATTGATAAGCTGATATTTATTAGCCTACTTATAACTATATACATTAAATTTAAACCATATTCAGTATATGCCAGTATATGTCTGCCAGGGGCAAAGGTTGATGATGTTGTAGAGCGGATATCATCTTTTAAGGGCATAAAAGGTGATATAGTTGTACACATTGGAACTAATGATATTAAGAGTAGGAGACCGGCAGAATTACTTAACAAGTACAGGTCACTGTTGAAAAAAAAAAAGACGCGAATCAGGGTTGAATTTGAAAGTGTCTGCAATTCTGCCCAGACACGATAGGAGGGAGTATATGATGAGAGCCTTGTCTATCAATTCGGCCCTGAAAAGATTGTGCAAGGCTCGAGGGGGTAGAATTTTTTTCAGACTGGACTGTACTTGTTAACAGGAGAGACTGCTTCTACAAGGATGGGATACACTTAAATAGAAAGGGTGCAAGAATATTTGCTGATGCTATCGAGGCAATGTTAGGTGGGTCGGAAAACTGCTAGCTTGGGGGAGACAAAGACTAATAGATTAACAGTAGCCACTGGCAGAGGTCAAAGTGATTCTTGCACTGCTTCTACTGGAATGAGTAGAAGCCTAGAAAACAAGATGCAGGATATTTCAGAGACTGCTGGGAGTCACTGCAGTACAAGTAAACAAATGGGTTGAGTTAGGGTAGCTAAGAATAGGAACAGGTGCATGTATACTTGTGTGTAAACCAACGCTACGAGTTTGGTAAATAAATTTGATGAATTTGAGGTATTGCTCAAAGCATCAAAGGCGGATATTGTTGGGATATCAGACGTGGTGTCACACAGATATAAGGAATGCAGAACTGGAATTTGGGGAGTACAACATCTACAGAAAGGATAGACAGGATAAGAAGGGAGGAGGGGTTATGCTATTAGTTAAGAAACACATAAAATCCAAGGAAGTGAAGCCAGTCGACATTGCTGGACAGTGCAGTGTCGAGTCAGTATGGTGTGACATAAGCATTGGGAGATCAAAATTGAGAGTAGGAGTGTGCTATAGGCCTAATGACTCTGATGAGTATAATAAGAAACTGCACAGGGAAATAGAGTGGTCCAGTAAATCAGAGAGTCTTATAATGGGGGATTTTAATTTCCCAGATATTGACTGGAATTTGTGGGTTGGTCACTCACACACTAGCAAGGCTTTTGTGGATTTATTGGATGATTGTTTTCTACACCAGCATGTTCGGGAGGCAACTAGAGGGAGTAATACTCTTGATCTGATTATCAGTAGTGATTCTTCATGCATTAAGCATCTACAGATAAAGAAACCACTAGGTGGCAGTGATCACAGTGTGCTGAAGTGGGATTTACTCAAAGAGGGAACTACCATCAGGGGTAAAGGGAAGGGTTATTGCTTTCATAAAGGTGACTACGATGGTCTGACACAGTATTTAAATTCTATACAGTGGGACCAACTGATGATGTTACCAACAGCAAATTCAAAATGGGAAGCATTCAAAGAACTTATTTTGGAAGCTACTAGGCTTTACATTCCAACTAAGAAATATTGTTCAAGGTTTAGGTCTAAATGGATGTCAGATCAACTAATGAGACATATGTCAGAGAAGAAAAATGCATGGGATATATACAAATTAACACGTGACACAGAAGCCTATGATAGATACACCACCCCAGATGTGGGAACAATATTCCAAGGCAGGGCGGATTTGCAATTTATACAGAGTGAGCAGCTGTTTGGAAGAAAAGTAATGCCGAGAGCGAAAGAGAAAACCAAGTTTTTTAGATGCAGAGGAAGCAATATTTGTAATGTGATTGTGCCAAGGGAGATTAGAAGTCAAGATCCCAAAAGAGATATATCATTTTGCCTAAAAATCGGAGTGTCACTAAAGATAAGCATAGGAGCAGAAGAATCCTTTTTGCGAGATATAAGACAAGACTGAGTTTTAGAAGGGTTGAAATCAACTAAGTTGTCTCTGTCTCAGTGGAGAATTACCCGAAGATCGGCTTTTAAGGAATTGGTATCAGATTTTCAAGAAATTGATGCTGATTGAGCAGGACAAGGTTTCTCAAAATGGAAAGTGGAATGCAATGTGCTATCATCGGCAAAACTATGGATAGGATTTCCAGTCAATGGAAGAAGGTCATTAATATACAAGAGGAAAAGAGTGGGGGAAAGAACTGAACCTTGGGGGTCACCAGCATTAGTGGAGAAGTTAGAAGACAGAGAGCCATCTACCATCACCCTCAGTGAGGGATCAGAGAGAAAACTGGATAACCAATTACTAAAAACAGTTGGCAAACCATAAGATGGAAGCTTGTTTAGAAGACCTTTATGCCAAACACAATCGAAAGCCTTTGAGATGTCAAGAGCAACTACTTGTGTTTCCCCGAGCTTTTCCATTGAATTAGTCCATAAATGGGTAACATAAGCCAGAATATCAGTGGATCGACACTGACGGAATCCATAATGGCGATCATTGATCAGACGGAAGGTTTCTAGGTAGTTTAAGAGTTGGCAGTTAATTGATTTCTCCATTACTTTAGAAAGAGTAGAAGTGATTGCAATGGGACGATAATTGGATGGGAGGGATTTGTCACTCTTTTTAGGAACTGGCTGGATATGAGCAAATTTCCAAGCAAAAGGAAAAACACCTTTGGAATAAGAAAGTGAAAAAAGGCGGCAAAGAATAGGAGTAAGTTCAGGAGCACAAGTTTTGAGAACAAGTGGTAAAATACCATCGGGACCTGGAGCTTTCTTAGCATCAAGATTCTTCAAAATCCTTCTGACATCCTTTTGACGGAAGACCACAGGAAGCATTGAATGGAGCGTGTTGGGAATGGTGGGAGGTGTTTTACCAAGATCATTAATACGTGAGTTGGAAGAAAAATGGGATGCTAGCAGTTCAGCTTTATCCTTGGCTGAACTGACAACAGAACCATTTGGTTTGGACAGAGGTGGGAGCAGAGATAGGCAAAAGTGGCGGCCAATAGCTTTGGAAAGAGACCAGAATGCTTGGCTACCATTAGGGCAAGAAGCAAGTTTTCTACTCTTAGCCTGTTCAAACTCTAGTTTGGACTGATTAATAACTGCTTTACAATTGTTGCGAGCTTTGGTGTAGGCAGAAAATGAACCTGGAGAATTAGAAACAAGCCAATTACGATATGCAACATTCTTCTCTTGAACAGCCTTAGCACATTTATTGGAAAACCAAGGTTTAGATAAAGGATGAGATTTTAAAGTGGAGTGTGGGATAAAGGATATCCATTCCTGCAAGAATAATTTCACTGACACGATCTGAGCAAACGTTGACATCAGAAGTTTTGAAACAGTAATCTGACCAAGGAAAAGAAGTCTCGCAGGTCATCCCATTTTGCATTCTTGTAATGCCAAACAACACGAGGTTGGGAATACCCATGAGATAAAGGTTCCATTGGAGAAGAGACAATCACCAAGTTGTGATCTGAAGTGCCTAAAGGACCTCTCACTTCAAACATTTACTTAGAAGGGTTGTTTGTGAGAAAAAGATCAAGCGTATTGGCTGTATGATTAGGATTGTCCGGTATTCTTGTAGGTAAATTAACAATCTGTAAATTAACAACTGTAAATTAACAATTTATTAATTAAAAATTAACAAATTGTAATTGCAAAAGCCTCAGCATCTCGACCAGTTGGGTCGGTGTGACTAGAAAACGGAAGCCAGCTGGAGTTGTGAACATTAAAATCACCAAGGAAAATTACCTCCCTGTTAGGAAAGTTGGACTGGAGAAAGTCAAGTTGAAAAGAGAGGAAGTGAAAGAGCTCCAAGTGATTAGTGGAATTGGGAGAACGTTAGAGACAACAGATGAATTTGACACAATGAGGTAGAGAGATTTTAAGCCAGAGAAGATCAAAGAGAGGCGATTCCAAATTGCCAAGTCTCTGACAGGGAATATCAGAACGGACATATGCACAAGTACCACCTTTGAGGCGAAAGGAATCATACAGCAAATAATTTGGACATCTGAGATGAGAAGTAGTTGAATCAACTGATAACTGAGATTCTGTCAGAAAAAGTACATGGGCTTTGGCAGACTGCAAGTGGAAATGGACATCGTGGAAATAGAATTGAGACCACGTATATTTGTGAAATGAATTAGGAAGTGCTTGGGAGGTTTAGATCTTTTCGCAGATAAGCTTGCTCTATTAGTTTGACAATTCATGGTGTATTCAATATTAAGAAAAAGTGGGTGAGACATGCTGTATGAAGTAATGAAATTTTTGGATAGGGTATACATATGGTAAGAATATACCCAGATCCTTGACATGACGTGGCCTCGACAATGCTCCCCGCATACACACTACTCGGACTCCCTCCAGTCACTATCTGGCAGAGTAGAGGTAGCACGATTATACACTAGCTGATCTGGAAGTCTCCTAGAGAGTTACCAATAGGTTCTTTCCGGTGTACTAACTAGCGGCCGGCCTGCGAACACCATTTTAGAGCTGTACCCTCAAAATGTAAGGAATAATGGATCTCGCCACGATGTTCATCATAACCTCAAAAGTCATTAATCATGCTGCATGATGGAAGAGATAGGGAAGGGTTGACTGGAACTTAGCTCTAGAGACTAAACATGGGTTCCACCACTTCAAGCCTCCAATAAGCAAAGTGGTGGTATTGCACCGGTTGATGAGAGTCATCTACCACCTAGTACTGCCTGGTAACATTGAGGTCGAGGTGTGGTGCCCACACCACACCTCGACCCCTGCTTACGTTGGTTCGCACCTGGGTGGTCACCCACCATGTACTTGTGCATGGCGGTTATACCCAGGATTACTAACAGTCCCACCATCATGAAGGTGCAAGCAGAGGATTTGGCTGTCACAGACCGTCCAGACTTCGCCGAAATTGGGTCCACTTGACTTGAGTGTCACCCGAATATCAGTTCCATCAGCGTTTTAGACTCGCAGGTAGCAAGTACAGCTTGTCTGGCATATCTGAGAGAGTGTCTGTGACAACCTCAAGGACCACAACAACAGATGGAAGCATCTGTTGGAAGCATCCACAACATTTCCACTACAACAGATGGAAGCCTGTTCCAACAATCAACCAGCCGCTGGCTGAAGGAAAACTTCTGCACATCTATCCTGCAACCATCCTTCCTCAACTTGAATTTATGCTCCCTCAAGTGTGTAGTCTCAGCAAGTGGAAGAATGCCATTAAAATTCAGCTTACTCACCTGCTACTTATAGATTGAAATCATGGACTAACGGTAAGTCATGGCGAAACAGATTTTTGAGCCACCTGGATTATTGCATTAGTATTGGCAAATGATGCAAGAAAGCAAGCTTATAAAGCATCAGCAAAAAAAGAAAAAACTTCCTACATCACCTGTATATCCCCTCAAATAATTTGTCTAGTTCTTGAATTTATTCGACAATAGATGGAAGTTTGTTCCAACAATCAACCATCCCACTGGCCGGAGGCAAGCTTCCACATATCTAACCTGTAACCATCCTTCCTCAATTTAAATTGATGCCACCTTACATGTGCAGCCTGCGCACAAGGAAGAATGTCATCAGCAGCAAGCTTACGCAAACCATTCAAGGGCTTAAATATCTCAATCAGATTTCACAGGTGCCTAGTCTCCAGACACTGCAATTTGCAGAAATGAAGCCTTTCTTGATAAGACCACCATTTGTTCCTTCCACCAATCTCATTGCCTTTCTCTGCACACATTCCAGCAGCTATATCTTTCCTAAAATGAGGCCTCTAAAATTGTAAGCAGTACCCAAGATTCAGCCTGTCTTATATTATATGCAGTACTCAAGGCAGCCTAACTGCCTTGTACAATAGGAAAATCACATCCTTATCTGTGCTAGTAAAGCAAAGGATAAGGAGGTGACATCACTGACAAAACCCCATGAGCTGTTCTAGCAAATCTGGCTGCACAAGGTCAGATTAGGTCTTTTTCATTTTCCACTATGTTGATGTAGTACCACATAGTTTGTACCTTAATCTGGAATTACTGCTACCCATACGTACTAATTTGCATTAGTCAACGTTAAACTTCAACTGCCATTTCTCAGCCCATCTGCCTAATTTTTCTATATCTTGTTGCAGTAGCTTACCTTGATTACAGTCAATAACCACCCTACTCTACATATCTCTAAAAACTTAAGACATTAAGTCATTTATCAATATCATTAATAAATATGGAAAACAACAATGGGGCTCAGCACAGAATCCTGAGGGACTGCACTAATAACATTAGTCCACAAAGAGCAGCATCCAGTAATAACTACTCTCTGTCTTTCCCACTCAACCATCCATTTATCCTTAGCAGTAACTTGCGCTACATGCAATGCTGCTGACAACAGTATCAAAAACTTTCATGAAATCGAAGACGACATCAAAATTATTTTTTGCATCCAGTTTCTTTGTTACTGATTAACGGTATCCAATCATATACTGTGATTCAGTAACAGTATCTAATCAGATTGGTCAGACAAGATCACTCCTTAACAAATCCACACTGTGACATTATAACTGCATTCCTGTCTAGATGATTCTGCATTACTTCTTTAACCAGTGGCTCCACTATTTCCCTGGAACAGAAGTTAAGCTAACAGGTTTGTAATTACTCATGTCACCTTTGATTCCATTTGTGAATTATGGATATACTTGTGCACATCGCAGTCCATAAGGACCTCTCTTGAATCCAAAGATACTCTCATAATATTAGGTTCTTGTTCAACGTAATGTAAAATTACACCAAGGTGCAATTTTACATTATATTTAACAAGAGAGCCTGATTCAATAGTGAACAATCTGGTGTTTAAAAAAAAAAAGTAGAGGGATTATGCTCCAAAACATTACATTTCAACTATCTAAAAGTGACTCATTTCAGGTAAATTCTTAATGCAAGATTCTTAATGCATTAAGAATCTGTAGATAAAGGAATCACCAAGTGACAGTGATCACAGTGTGCTGATGTGGGATTTAGTCAAATATGTAACTAACATCGGGGTAAAGGGAAGAGTTTTTTGCTTTCATAACGGTGACTATGGTGGTCTGAGATAGTTTTTAAATTCTATACAGTGGGACCGCCTGATGATGATGTTACCAACAGCAAATTCTGGCTAAGGTAAAGAAAGCCCACACGAGAAGCATGCAAAAGTTTGATGAAATTTACTGGTAAAAGTACTTTGCCGTCACGGCATTTGTATTGTTGCTCGCTCAGTAAACATACAGTGGGTGTTATCGGTCAGGAGTAGAAATTGAATCCCACGGGAGCTTGTTGTTGTTGTTATTTGGTTTTTAGGAGCATTAGCAACTAAGGCCATATTGCTCCGGGATATACGGTGGTCATTCCCTGACCTTTCCACATCCTCCGTATTTGGTGGTGACAGGCTTGAACCCCGGTCTAATCAAGAAGCGTGTGCTACGCACTGCTGCTGCTCCTTCCCACCTGGCTATGGAGGCGCCCCATGGGAGCTTGAAACTCTACTGAAGTGGAGGGGGTAACCTGACCTTTTTTCTTTAGAATCACTAATTGAATCACGAACAGTCATATTGGAAGTTCTGGCGTCGAAAAAAATGTTCGTAACGTAGTTTCACCAGTAACTATGTTACGAACATAGGTTTACCGGTGGTTAGTGGATAAACTAGTGGTTTATCCACTAGTCCACCGGTAAACTTTTTCGAAGTTTGACGTGCTTCTCGTGTGGGCTTCCTTTACCTTTGCCTTTTTTTTTTTTTTTTTTTTTTCTTAATAACCAATTTATCCACTAGTCCACCAGTGATTCCAAAGGAAAAAGGTCAGGTTACTCCCTCCACTTCGGGTGGGTTTCAATCTCCCATGGGATTCAATTTCTACTCCTGACCGATAACACCCACTGTATGTTTACTGAGCGAGCAACAATACAAATGCCATTAGCAAAGTACTTTTACTGGTAAATTTATCGAACTTTTGCATGCTTTTCGTGTGGGCTTTCTTTACCTTCGCCCAAATTCTAAATGGGAAGCATAAAAAGAATTAATCTTGAAAGTTACTAAGCTTTTCATACCAACAGAGAAATATTGTTCAAGGTTAGGCTCAAATCGATATCAGATGAACTAATGAGACTCGTGGCAGAGAAGAAAAATATATGGGATGCATGTAAATTAAGAGGTGACAAAGAAGCCTATGGTATAAGACCAGCTTATAGATATAAGCTGATCTGAAATCAAGTCACAAACGAGGTTAGGCAGGTGAAGGCATATTACGAGAAATGTTTGGCAAAAGATGCAAAGATTTCTTTACTTATGTAAACTCTAAAAGGAAAGGGGATAAATCAGATTGGTCCACTTGATATCAACGGTTTGACTGTTGAACCTGCTGAGGTAGCTGACAACCTAAACGAGTATTTGCCATCTACATTTACACGAGGAGTTATTCAGGGAGGGGAATGCCAGTTTAGCAAACTCTCGAAGGGAGCAAAATGATTTTGTAATAACTGAGAGCAAAGTAGAGGAGAAATTATTGAAGTTAACCATAAGAAAGGCACCTGGGATAGTAGTAGTAGTAGTAGTAGTGGCACATGATGCAAGAAAGCAAGTGTAGGAGCTTATGCAGCATCAGCCGAAAAAAAAAAAATCACACCATTCCCTCCAAATGCCTGTCCAGTTCCTCCTTAAATTTATTTAACCTATCAACTTCTACAACGACAGATGGAAGTTTGTTCCAGCAATTAACCACCCGCTGGCTAAAGGCAAATTTCCGCACATCTATTCTACATCTGTCCTTTCTTAATTTGAACTTATGTCCCCGTAGGTTGGTAATCTGAACAAGTGGAAGGATCCCATCAGAATTCAGCGTGCTCAACCCATTCAAGGCCTTATATACCTCAATCAGATCACCGTGCAGGTGCCTAGTCTCCAGCCACTGCAATTTGCAGAACTTAAGCCTCTCTTGGTAAGAGAATCCCTTCATTCCCCTCACCAATCGTGTTGCTCTTCTCTGTACACGCTCAAGCAACTCTACATCCTTCCTAAAATGAGGCCTCCAGACCTGTACGCAGTACTCAAGGCGTGGCCTGACCATTGCCTTATACAGAGGGACAATCACCTCCTTTTCCCTGCTAGCAAAATTCCTATATATCATTGACAAAACCCCATGACCCGCCCTAGCAGCCTGTGTGCACTGCTCAGAAAACTTCATATCTGACTGCACAATTACTCCCAGGTCTTTTTCATTTTCTACCACCTTAAGTGTAGTACCACACAGTTGGTACGTTTCTCTGGGGTTACTTCTACCCATATGCAGTACTTTGCATTTGTCAAGGTTGAACTTCAGTTGCCACTTCTTAGCCCATCTGCCCAAATTATCTAGATCCTGTTGCAGTAGCACACTGCCATTACTGTCATTAACAACTCTGCCAACCTTTGTGTCATCTGCAAACTTCGACATTAAGCCTGATATACCTTCATCAATATCATTGATAAATACACAAAACAACAGAGGACCCAACACCGAACCCTGTGGGACTCCACTAATAACATTAGTCCACGAAGAGCAGCACCCATTGATTACCACCCTCTGTCTTCTCCCACTTAACCATCCTTTTATCCATTGTAGCAACTTACCCTTAATACCATTCTGCTCCAATTTGTACAGTAGTCTTCCATGCGCAACAGTGTCAAAAGCTTTCCTGAAATCCAAGTATATGATATCAAAATTATTTTTTGCATCCAGTTCCTTTGTGACCACATCATAATAACCAATCAAATTTGTCAGACAAGACTTTCCCTTAACAAACCCATGCTGTGTTTGAATTATTGCTGCAGTCTTGTCTAGATGATCCTGCAATGCATCTTTAACCAGCGACTCCATTATTTTACCCGGAACAGAAGTTAAACTAACTGGTCTGTAATTACTCGTGTCACCCTTCGATCCACCTTTGTGAATTGGGGACACATTTGCACATCTCCAGTCCATGGGAACCTCCCCTGAGTCCAAGGATGCTCTCATAATTATGGCTAAGGGTTTGCTTAGTTGCTTTGCCGCCTCCTTTAAAATAACTGGATAGATCCCACCCACCCCAGGTGCCTTTCTTATGTTTAACTTCAACAATTTCTCCTCCACTTTGCTCTCAGTTATTACAAAATCATTAAGCACACTGCTACAATTTGATAACCTTCTTCCATTTTCAAATTGTAATAATTCCTCCCGTGTGAATGTAGATGCAAAATACTCATTCAGTTTGTTTGCTATCTGAGCAGGATCATCAACAGTCGAACCATCGATGTCAAGTGGACCAATCATATTCATCCCCTTCCTTTTAGCGTTTATATAAGTAAAGAAATCCTTGCTGTTTTTCTTAGCATCTTTTGCCAAAGATTTCTCGTAATCCGCCTTCGCCTGATGGATGGGATCGATCCAGTTATATTAAAGGAAGCAGCAAAGGAAGTAAGCAAACCGCTAGCCATAATTATAAGAGCTTCTTTGGACTCATGGAATGGAGATGTACAAATATGTCCCCAATTCACAAAAGAGGATCAAAGGTTGACATGAGTAAGTAAAGACTTGTTAGTTTAACTTCTGTTCTGGGAAAATTAATGGAGGCACTGCAAGATCATCTAGACAAGGCTGCAGTTATATTCAGACATAGCATGGATCCTTTGTTAAGGAGAAGTCTTGTCTGACCAATTTGACTGGATACTATAATATGGTCACAAAGGAACTGGATGCAAAAAATAATTTTGATATCATATACTGTACTTGGATTTTAGGAAAACTTTTGATATGTTCTATATGGAAGCCTACTATACAAATCGGAGCAGTATGGCATTAAGGGCAAATTGCTGCTATGGATAAAGGGATAGTTGGGTGGGAGGAGACACAGAGTGATAATCAATGGATACTGCTTTTCATGGACTAATGTTATTAGTGGAGTGCCCAGGGTTCAGTGTTGGACCCATTGTTTTCTGTATTTATTAATTATACTGATGAAGGCAGTGGCATATCTAGGTGTCATCCTAAGGAGGGGGCAGCATTGCAACCAGGTTCAGGTATTGTCGTGGGGATGGGGGGGAGCATGGTGACCAGGGTTTTGAGGTTTTTTTAGGAACACCTCCTGCCTTCTTTTTCTTTAATTTCAAATTTTTGGTTGGGGGAGCATATGCCCCTTCTGCCAACCCCTGAATGCAACCCTGGATAAAGGTATATCAGGCTTAATGTCCAAGTTTGCAGATGATAGGAACATTGGCAGGGTTGTTAATTACACTAATGACAGTACGTCTCTGCAAAAGGATCTAGAGCAATGGAGCAGGTGGGCTGAGAGGTGGCAACTGAAGTTTAACACTGACAAATGTAAAGTACCACATATGGGTAGCAGTAACCTCGGAGTAACATATCAACTGCGTGGTACTACACTGAGGGGAGTGGAGAATAAAAAAGACCAGGCGGTAATTGTGCAGTCAGATATGAAGTTTTCTGAGCAGTGCAGACAGGCTGTCAGAGCAGGTCATGGTGCCTAGTCAATGATATACAGGAATTTTTCTAGCAGGGATATGGAGGTGATTATCCCCTTGTATAAGGCAATGGTCAGGCTACACCTTGAGTACTGTTTACAGGTCTCAAAGCTACATTTTAGGAAGGATGTAGAAATGCTGGAACGAGTACAGAGAAGGGGAATGAGATTGGTGAATGGAACAAATGGTTGCTCTTACGAAGAAAGGCTTAAGTTCTGCAAATTGCAGTGTTTGGAGGCTAGGCGCCTGTGAGGTGATCTGATTGAGGTGTATAAGGCCTTGAATGGTCTGAGCAAGCTCAATGCCAATGAGATTCTTTCTCTTGTCCAGATTAATCACCTGACGGGACATAAATTCAAATTGAGTAAAGACAGTTATATAATATATGTGCGAAAATTTGCCTTTGGCCAGCAGGTGGTTAATAGTTGGAACAAACTTCCATCTATTGTAGTGAAGGTCAACAACTTAAATCAGTTCAAGGCAGAACCAGCAAACACTTGGGGTAAATGGATGGATGAAATGGGAAGGCTTTTTTTTTTTTTTTTGGACAATGCTGTATTTGCTTCCTTTCTTGCATCATATGCTAATGCTGAAGATAAGAGTGCTCTTATTGTAAATTTATTATTCAAATTTAGACAAGGTGTTCAAATTAAAAAATGATAATCATGTTTAGTTAGGAAGAAACTGGTTGTTCAACAATTAAAGAACCAATATTTGCTTCAGAAAACAGTCAAAGCCAGAAGTAGATTTATGCACAAGTGTATATAGCACTAGCAAGGATTTCCATCAAAGGGCAGCCCCAAGAAATGACTCAGAGCTAGAACATTTTAGGAAGATGTGGGGAGGTGAGACATTTGTTGACTTTGCATCCTGAGCCCTTGATTTGCACCTCAGGCTCCTGATAGTCTAAGACCATCTCTGGTCGCAGCCATAAACAGTTACAAGTCCAAATTGTTCTTATACCTTTTTTTTTTTTTTTTTCTTGTTAGTTGTTGGCGCATCAGCTTCTATGGCCATAATGCACCTACTGTGATCCAAGCCCGAGGCGGGAATCAAACCCGCGACCTTTGGGTTGCCAGGCAGGAACTTTACCTACCTGGCTAGCCCAGTTGGCTCTTATACCTATCTTTGATACTTCCCAGCAGAGGAAAGGCATATTCACATATGTATAATTATAGGAGTGAGCATTAGATATTTTAGTACTCTGGGAACTTCAAAATATACAGATCATATATACTGGGAAGTCAATAGTTATACTTTCATTATATAATGCTTTTAAGAATGTGTCACATGACAGCTCAATTAGGATGTTCATTTCTTTTTGTGACAATTCTTCTCCCATATATAAATGTGGGATAATGTCACCACCAATACGCAGGTTGCAAGACTAAGCATATTAAATGCACACCACAACAGTACTAAGCAAACTAAACATGGGCCACCACAAAAAATGTACAGCCCTAATATTATTCTTAAGTGCTGCTCAGGTATGATCACGCTACATTCATTATTTACTTAAATTAAAGTAAAGAATGAGCACATCATCATCCTTCATTAGAATAAATCTGTATTTATTTTTAGGAAACGAATACCAAAACATAAGTTTTGTGGTATGACTGTATTTCTTTTTTAGCGTCTTGTTGCTGCCTCTTTGCTCACTTACACACCTCATTAAGACTGAAGAAAACGTTGAGTGAATTTTAAAAGAATGCAGAGGCATCAACAAGGCATTTGAAGTGGGAGAGAATCATAGTACAAAACATGTTTCTGTATACATTTTGTAGGAAATAAATAAATACAGATTTATAATTTTAATGCTTAAAAATACAGAAAGCACCTTATTCGGAAAACCTACTATGATGAAGATGTAAACTTCTTGGCCACCCTTCAATGAAATAGTTTCATCAAAGATCCATGTGTTTATCCTACTTCTAAGTAAGGATTAGTTTCTCATTTCATTATTTGTAGAAGAATAAGAGAAATTTACCTCAATATGGTACATAGAACACTTCCGTACGATACTCTCCAGAAATTAAAACGAATATAACATTAACGCAAAATGATTTACAGTAAAAAATAAATTGAAATAATTAAAAAATCAATTGAACACAATTAAAAATTTATTTAAAGAAAGTTTAACACAAATTTTTAAAATTTGTTTTTATTTTTTACTGTAATCATTTTGCTTTAATGTTATATTCATTTTAATTTCTGGAGAGTATCATACGGAGGTGTTCTACATACCATATTGATACCATGATATAAATTTCTCTTATTCTTCTACAAATATTGAAATTAATGTATAACATATTGAGCACCATAGCTCTGGTTTATACTATCATTTCACTATTGTATTTATTAATGCCATCTATTATAAATTATATACTGTGCAATAATTCCTGAATGTATGTTTGTCTGTGATCTTATTTTAGTTTTGCATCAGCAGAGACAAGTCATATGTCAAGCAGATGACCTGAATTAGGAAACAAATTTATGACATCAAGAGGAATTAACTATTTTTAATTACAAAATTATGCAACTGAATGGGATATAATAGTGCTTTCAACCATATTACAAGTTTTGCAAGTTAGCCTAAATATTATGATACATAAGCAGATTGCAATGTGTGTTTTAACCAGCCTAACGATAATTTATAAAATGCACTGCATGGATCATAAGTTCGTTTGCATACACATTTGTTGTTAGACGATTGCATCATGAAACTGGAACAATTTGATTGTGAAATTGTAATTTTAAAGCATGTAGACTTGGAACCTGTATCTCCATATCCACTTCCCCAGGACCACACAGTTTTTTTTAAAATAAATATTTATTTTTAAATGTATAAGTTTAGCAGTTAAACAATGCAATATTTAAATTTTCCAGTACATTTTGCATGATTTTATATTAAATTATTTGTTAGGGTTAGGCTATACTAACCCCAACCTCATTACACCTGACTCAGAATGTCCGATTTGTTTTTTTGTGGGACGGAGACAGAGATGTGCCCCCTCCACTTGCTTCTACTTTCGCACAACTTACAGATGAAAGGAAGCATAGAACCAATCTTCAGAAATTATTATATTATATTACAGGTTCAGTAGTTGACATTTTGTTTACCAAACTGTAAAATGGCGCCCGACACGAGTAAACATTTCTAGTGCATACGTATACACACATATCAAAATATTATTCTGAAGAATGGAGTCTGACAATGCTCCATAAAGAGCACAAAGCAGTCACAGTTAGAGTGAACTCTAAGATTTATTTATGATAAACTTACCATACATTTACGTTTTTCCATTAAATTACTGCGTCATGAACCGAAGAATCGTCTGCATTATACCAGAGCGACCACTTACGGTAAACATTAAAAAAACATTTTCAAGAAACAATTTAGGGCTAAAAGTAGACGAAATATTGAATTTCAAACTGTTATGAACAAAGCAAACTGCATTCGACGGGGATCAGACAGAAGTTTATAACTCGAAGTTTTTTTTATTATTACTATTTCAGCTGATATATTCACAAATATTTAAAAATGCACTGCACTGGCAGCGCATTTTTCTGGCAGTATACTGCCTCGGGGTAGAATATGAGTTGGTCGTGGTCGTAACAGGATTATTATCTGTTTAGAGCCCCCCTCGACTTTATTTTATGCTGTTGTAGGGTTTTAGGTGCATATTAGAAACTTAAGGTTATATTGCACAGTATATAATATGTCTGTAAATTGCGTGTATTCTGTGGTTCATTTTCTGGATGAAAAATGATTATTTTCAGGAAAAAAAAAAAGAATGCTACCATCGCTAGACTAACTCAGCCACCACGTGAAAAAACACTCATAAAAGTTCTTTGCTTTAGCATTAGCAGAGGCATATGACCCAAGAAAGCAAGCCTATAGAGCATCAGCCAAAAAAAGAAAAAAAAAAAACAAATAAATAAAAAATAACCACTTCCACTTCACCCCTCTGTTCGATCGAAATACCTGTCCAGCTGAGCCTTAAACTTATTTAGGCTATCAACTTCCACGACAAGAGATGGAAGTCTATTCCACCAACCAACCACCCGCTGGCTAAAGCCAAATTTCCTCACATCTATCCTACATCTGTCCTTTCTCAATTTGAATTTATGCCCTCTCACGTGATTATTCTGAGCAAGAAGAAGAATCCCATCAGCACTGAGCATGCTCAAACCATTCAAGGCTTTATACACCTCTATCAGATCACCTCGCCGGTGCCTAGTCTCCAGACACTGTAATTTGCAAAACTTAAGCCTTTCTTCGTAAGAGCATCCCTTTGTTCCATTCACTAATCTTGTTGCCCTTCTCTGTACTCGTTCCAGCATCTCTACATCCTTCTTGAAATGAGGCCTCCAGACCTGTATACAGTACTCTAGGTGTGGTTTGACCATTGCCTTACACAATGGAATAATCACCTTCTTATCCCTGCTAGAAAAATTCCTATTTATCATCGACAATACACCATGAGCTACCCTTGCCGCCCGTCTGCACTGCTCAGAAAACTTCATATCTGCCTGCACAACCACCCCTAGGTCCCTTTCATTCTCTACCACTGTCAGTGTAGTACCACAGAGTTGATACGTTGCTCTGGGGTTGCTGTTTCCCATATGTAGTACTTTACATTTGTCAATGTTAAACTTCATTTGCCACCTCTCAGCCCATCTGCTCAACCTTTCCAGATCCTGTTGCAGTAGCATAGTGTCAGTAGTGTCCTTGACAACCCAACTAAGAAATATTGTTCAAGGTTTAGGCCTAAATGGATGTCAGATGAACTAATGAGGCATATGGCAGAGAAGAAAAATGCATGGGATACATATAAATTAACACTTGACACAGAAGCCTATGATAAATATAAGTTGATCTTTAACCAAGTTACAAAGGAGGTTAGGCAGGCGAAGGCAGATTACGAGAAATCCTTGGCAAAGGATGCGAAGAAAAACAGCAAACAGTTCTTTACTTATGTAAACTCTAGAAGGAAGGGGATGAATCAGATTGGTCCACTTCATATCGATGGGTGAACTGTTGATGATCCTGCTCAGGTAGCTAACAAACTAAATGAATATTTTGCATCGACATTCACACATGAGGAGTTATTCAGCGAGGGGAATGACAGAGGTGTATTCAACTCTGGCAGTAAGCTAGAGAATCTTGTAATAACTGAGAGTAAAGTGGAGGAGAAATTGTTGAAGATAAACACAAGAAAAGCACCTGGGGTGGATGGAATCTATCCAGTTATATTAAAGGAGGCAGCAATGGAAGTAAGCAAACCCTTAGCCATAATTATGAGAGCTTCCTTGGACTCAGGGGAGGTACCCATGGACTGGAGATGTGCAAATGTGACCCCAATTCACAAAGGAGGATCAAAGGCTGACACAAGTAATTATAGATCTGTGAGTTTAACTTCTGTTCCCGGAAAATTAATGGAGGCACTGGTTAAAGAAGCACTGCAGGATCATCTAGACAAGACTTCAGTTATATCTCAGACACAGCATGGTTTTGTTAAGGGGAAGTCTTGCCTGACCAATTTGATTGGATACTATGATGCAGTCACAAAGGAACTGGATGCAGGGAATAACTTTGATATTATATACTTGGATCTTAGAAAGGCTTTTGATACTGTTGCACATGGAAGACTGCTGCACAAATTGGAGCAGTGTGGCAATGGAGGCAAATTGCTGCAATGGATAAAGGGGTGGTTGAGGGGGAGAAGACAGAGAGTGGTAATCAATGGACACTGCTCATCGTGGACTAATGTTATTAGTGGAGTCCCTCAGAGTTCAGTATTGGGTCCTTTATTGTTTTCTGTATTTATAAATGATATTGATGATGGTATATCAAGCTTAATGTCCAAGTTTGCAGACGATACGAAGGTTGGCAGGGTTGTCAAGGACACTACTGACACGATACTGCTGCAACAGGATCTGGAAAGGTTGAGCAGATGGGCTGAGAGGTGGCAAATGAAGTTTAACATTGACAAATGTAAAGTACTACATATGGGAAACAGAAACCCCAGAGCAACGTATCAACTCTGTGGTACTACACTGACAGTGGTAGAGAATGAAAGGGACTTGGGGGTGGTTGTGCAGGCAGATATGAAGTTCTCTGAGCAGTGCAGACGGGCTGCAAGAGTAGCTCATGGTCAATGATATATAGGAATTTTTCTAGCAGGGATAAGGAGGTGATTATTCCCTTGTATAAGGCAATGGTCAGGCCACACCTAGAGTACTGTATACAGGCCTGGAGATCTCATTTCAAGAAGGATGTAGAGCTGCTGGAACGAGTACAGAGAAGGGCATCAAGATTAGTGAATGGAACAAAGGGGTGCTCTTACGAAGAAAGGCTTAAGTTTTGCGAATTACAGTGTCTGGAGACTAGGCAGCAGCGAGGTGATCTGATAGAGGTGTACAAAGCCTTGAATGGCTTGAGCATGCTCAATGCGGATGGGATTCTTCCTCTTGCTCAGAATAATCACCTGAGAGGGCATAAATTCAAATTGAGGAAAGACAGATGTAGGATAGATGTGCGGAAATTTGCCTTTAGCCAGCGGGTGGTTGGTATGTGGAACAGACTTCTATCCCTTGTCGTGGAAGTTGATAGCCTAAATAAGTTTAAGGCTCGGCTGGACAGGTATTTCGAACGAACAGAGGGGTGAAGTGGAAGTGGTTATTTTTTATTTATTTATTTTTTATTTTTGGCTGATGCTGCATAAGCTTGCTTTCTTGCATCAAATGCCTCTACTAATGCTAATGCTAATGCTAATGCTAATGCTAATGCTAATGCTAAACCCTGCCAACCTTCGTATCGTCTGCAAACTTGGACATTAAGCTTGATATACCATCATCAATATCATTTATAAATACAGAAAACAATAATGGACCCAATATTGAACCCTGAGGGACTCCACTAATAACATTAGTTCACGATGAGCAGTGTCCATTGATTACTACTCTCTGTATTCTCCCCCTCAACCACCCCTTTATCCATAGCAGCAATTTGCCTCCAATGCCACACTGCTCCAATTTGTGCAGCAGTCTTCCATGTGCAACAGTATCAAAAGCCTTTCTAAGATCCAAGTATATAACATCAAAGTTATTCCCTGCATCCAGTTCCTTTGTGACTGCTTCATAGTTATCCAATCAAATTGGTCAGGCAAGACTTCCCCTTAACAAAACCATGCTGTGTCTGAGCTATAACTGAAGTCTTGTCTAGATGATCCTGCAGTGCTTCTTTAACCAGTGCCTCCATTAATTTTACAGGAAGAGAAGTTAAACTAACAGGTCTATAATTACTTGTGTCGCCCTTTGATCCTCCTTTGTGAATTGGGGTCACATTTGCACATCTCCAGTCCATGGGTACTTCCCCTGAGTCCAAGGAAGCCCTCATAATTATGGCTAAAGGTTTGCGTACTTCCTTTGCTGCCTCCTTTAATATAACTGGATAGATCCCATCCACCCCAGGTTGTAAACCTCCACTACAATAGTTGGAGGTTTGTTCCAACTGTCAACAACCTGCTGACTAAAGGCAAATTACCACACATATATCCTATAATTGTCTTTCCTCAAATTGAATTTATGTCCCTTCAGTTGAGTAATCTGCGCAAGAGTCAGAATTCCATCAGCATTCAGCTTGATCAATGCTGATGGGATTCGCCTGATATAACTCAATTAGATCACCCTGCAAGTGCCTACTCTC
The DNA here is from genome assembly GCF_048544385.1 of Mastigoproctus giganteus. Taxonomy (NCBI): domain Eukaryota; kingdom Metazoa; phylum Arthropoda; class Arachnida; order Uropygi; family Thelyphonidae; genus Mastigoproctus; species Mastigoproctus giganteus. The sequence goes on from NC_143575.1 coordinate 265,111,560, forward strand.
CAAAAGCTGCAATTTGCAGAATTTAAGCCTTTCTTCGTAAGAGCACCCCTTTGTTTCCCTCACCAATCTTGTTGCCCATCTCTGTACTCATTCTAGCAACTCTACAGCCTTCCTAAAATAAGGCCTCCAGACCTATATACAGCACACAAGGTGAGGCCTGATCATTGCTTATACATTCCATTTTCCATTTATTTATACACACACAGTTATTATATATATTATATACTTACAAGAAGATATATGTGAATATATATTATATACTTACAAGAAGATATATGTGAATATATATTATATACTTACAAGAAGATATATGTGAATATATTTGTCAATATATATTATATACTTACAAGAAGATATACTCACCAGATGTGAGCCCCCAGGGGCTCACATCTGGTGAGTATGGGCTTGGCACACCCAGGGTCCTCAGCTGGATATCATCATTCTTCTTTTTCTTGGTGATTCCTTCCTACTCAGTTATTCCTTCCTGGAATAACTGAAAGCAAAGTGGAGGAGAAATTGTTGAATTTAAACATAAGAAAAGCACCTGGGGTGGATGGGATCTATCCAGTTATATTAAAGGAGGCGGCAAAGCAACTAAGCAAATCCTTAGCCATAATTATGAGAGCGTCCTTGGACTCAGGGGAGGTTCCCACGGAGTGGAGATGTGCAAATGTATCCCCAATTCACAAAGGGGGATCGAAGGGTGACACGAGTAATTACAGACCAGTTAGTTTAACTTCTGTTCCGGGTAAAATAATGGAGTCACTGGTTAAAGATGCATTGCAGGATCATCTAGACAAGACTGCAGCAATAATTCAGACACATCATGGGTTTGTTAAGGGAAAGTCTTGTCTGACAAATTTGATAGGATATTATGATGTGGTTACAAAGGAACTGATGCAAAAAATAATTTTGATATCATATATTTGGATTTCAGGAAAGCTTTTGACACTGTTGCGCATGGAAGACAATTGTACAAATTGGAGCAGAATGGTATTAAGGGTAAGTTGCTACAATGGATAAAAGGATGGTTAAGTGGGAGAAGACAGAGGGTGGTAATCAATGGGTGCTGCTCTTCGTGGACTAATGTTATCAGTGGAGTCCCACAGGGTTCGGTGTTAGGTCCACTGTTGTTTTGTATATTTATCAATGATATTGATGAAGGTATATCAGGCTTAATGTCGAAGTTTGCAGATGATACAAAGGTTGGCAGGGTTGTTAATGACAGTAATGGCAGTGTGCTACTGCAACACGATCTAGATAATTTGGGAGATGGGCTAAGAAGTGGCAACTGAAGTTTAACAAATGCAAAGTACTGCATATGGGTAGAAGTAACCCCAGAGAAACGTACCAACTGTGTGGTACTACACTTAAGGTGGTAGAAAATGAAAAAGACCTGTTCTGCAAATTGCAGAACAGGTCTTTCAAAGTTCTGCAAATAGCTATGGCTGGAGAGAAGACGAGTGGCTGCGCGGTGATCTGGTTGAAGTGTATAAGGTCTTGAATGGGTTGAGCACGCTGAATTCTAATGGGATCCTTCCACTTGTTCAGATTACGAACCTAAGGGGGCATAAATTCAAATTAAGAAAAGAGAGAGATGTAGAATAGATGTACGGAAATTTGCCTTTAGCCAGCGGGTGGTTAATTGCTGGAACAAACTTCGATCTGTCGTTGTGGAAGTTGATAGGTTGAGTAAATTTAAGGAGGAACTGAACAGGCATTTGGAGGGAATGGTGTGATTTTTTTTTTTTTTTTTTTTTTTGACTGGTGCAGCATAAGCCTTCCACCATATGGCTAATAATAATAATAATATATATACACAATTTTATTTCCATTAACATTCTTGTTACACATATATAAGCATTTATATTTGACCTCCTGGTGCATTGCGTAAGTGTATCCCAGAATGAATGGTGGCTCCAAGGCAAATTATTACTATTACTATTACTATATTAGGGTTACCCGTAAATGATTACATTAACCCGTATTCGTGTCTGTAAATTGCGTGTGTTCTCTGGTCGATTTTCTTGTTTTGCTGGACGAAAAAACCTCAGTTTCTGAGGGAAAAAACCTTGCTATCTTTGCCTGAGCCCGACTAACTCAGCCACGGAGTGAAAAAAGCCCACTAAAGTTCCTCCCGTCATCGACGGGATTCGAACCCGGGCCTTTTCCACCCGGTGTGGGGAGGACGGTGACGATACCACTGTGCTACGTCCTCCAAGGCAAAAGCCCATCTCCACCTAGTTCATCTATTTTGGCGTAGAACCTCTACAAAGCTAGCCTAAAAACACGTGTGAGGTATTATACAACCGCCAATACAAGGCAGCTGCTGCCCGGTGCCCTTCTCTAGGCCCGGGTTTACGTTTTCTCTTTCTGCCGAATGCGCAAGTCCCGCACCCACTGGAAGTAGTGCAATACCAGTGGGTGCCAAAAAGTGAATTACTAGTGCAGAACGTCCGCAAATTATTCTCACTACCACCGAGAAACAATAATTATTATATTAAACAGATATATACACCACTTGTTTTATATATGCTCAGAGTCTCTGAATTCCTGAGAACCAGGAAAACAATATATAATTAAATCACATACAATGGACAGTTAACAACAATGTCTAGTCTGTCTTTCAAACCTGCCAACAAGCACAATGAGATAGCTACTAAATTTTATTATTATTATTATTATTATTATTAGCCCTATGGTGCAAGGAAGCCTGAGGTTTATGCTGCACCAGCCAAAAAAAAAAAAAAAAAAAAAAATTCCCGAGTTACCCCCTGAGAAAGAAAGAGAGAGAGAGAGAGAAGTAGAAAGGAATCATCAAGAAAGGGAAGAATGACGATATCCAGCTGAGGCCCTGGGTTTGCCAAGCCCATACTCACCAGATGTGAGCCCCTGGGGTGAATGTTTCTCATAAACCTTGTGTTTCACAGAAACCAATCTTTACAATAACAATTGACATAAGTCTTGTCAATAAAAATTGACATAAATCAACGCAACATTAATTAACATAAATTAACGCAATATTAATTAACATAAATCAACACAATAGCAATCCACATAATTCAACACAATAATAATTGACATAAATGAACACAATAACAATTCACATAAATCTTCTGTTTACATATAAACCTTTTGTCCTTTTGTCTTTTGTGAAGTCAATTCCCAGGAGAAGCTGAAGTTCTTAGCTGAGTCCTCAATATGAAAACTGTTCTTGAGAAGGTTTGCAGAATAGTAAAGTTATTACGATCTTCAACTAAGATATTTACATTGTTTTCCAATAACTTTGGAACCGTAGACATTAAATCCGCCCTAGGTTGAGAGTACAATGGACAGTTCAGAAGTACATGAATGCACGTTTCATGTTCCCCACATGTGCAGTACGGATCAGGCTCCAGACCACGCTCGAATAACTTATCCCGGAGGGACCCATGCTCTGTTAGCAGATAAGAAGTTGTCGTAGAAGGTATAAACCACGAAATAACTCCAGGGATTGTTGAGAATTCCACTTGGGCAATATACTTTCTTGTTCCAATCCCAAATTCGCTCTCGTCCCAACTTTTTTTGCCAGACAACAGTAAATTCCTTCCAAAGCCTTATCTTCTCCCTTTTAAAGTCGCTGGCTGGCCAGTCGTAATTCCAAGCAATGTATTAGCTGTCCTTCTTTTAGTTAGTAAATCAAAGCCCGGAAAGCAATATATAAATCTACAGGAATCATACCGCCAAGTATTTGGAGTGGGTTGTTGGAAACAGTCCTTGGAATATTATTGATCGTCAGAAGAACTGATCTTTGTGTGGAAATAAGTTTCTGTTTCACTTTTACCTTTGATACTTTTAAGTATCAAACACTTGCTGCATATGACATAATAGGCAAAAATATAGTTTTATAGTAAAGGTTCAAGTTTTCTTTGATAATCCCCACTCTTTCCTGGAGACTCTGATAACCGAGGCTGTGAAAAAATGGATTTTATCCATGAGTTTTGACACACTGCAACAGGATCTAGATAATTTGGGCAGATGGGCTAAGAAGTGGCAACTGAATTTAACCTTGACAAATGCAAAGTACTGCATTTGGGTAGAAGTAACCCCAGAGAAACGTACCAACTGTGTGGTACTACACTTAAGGTGGTAAAAAATGAAAAAGACCTGGGAGTAATTGTGCAGTCAGTCAGATATGAAGTTTTCTGAGCAATGCAGACATGCTGCCGGGGCAGGTCATGGGGTTTTGTCAATGATATATAGGAATTTTGCTAGCAGGGAAAAGGAGGTGATTGTCCCTCTGTATAAGGCAATGGTCAGGCCACGCCTTGAGTACTGCGTACAGGTCTGGAGGCCTCATTTTAGGAAGGATGTAGATTTACTTGAGCGTGTACAGAGAAGGGCAACAAGATTGGTGAGGGGAATGAAGGGATCCTCTTACCAAGAGAGGCTTAAGTTCTGCAAATTGCAGTGGCTGGAGACTAGGCACCTGCGCCGTGATCTGATTGAGGTGTATAAGGCCTTGAATGGGTTGAGCACGCTGAATTCTGATGGGGGTCCTTCCACTTGTTCAGATTACGAACCTAAGGGGGCATAAATTCAAATTAAGAAAAGACAGATGTAGAATAGATGTGCGGAAATTTCCCTTTAGCCGGCGGGTGGTTAATTGCTGGAACAAACTTCCATCTGTCGTTGTGGAAGTTGATAGGTTGAATAAAGTTAAGGAGGAACTGGACAGGCATTTGGAAGGAATGGTGTGATTTTTTTTTTTTTTTTTTTGGCTGATGCTGCATAAGCTCATACACTTGCTTTCTTGCATCACATGCCACCACTACTACTACTACTACTACTACATGAGGCAGAAAGCTGAGTTTATCATCTAAGGTGATGCCCAAATACTTAGTTTGGAATACACAGGGGATTCGTGTATTATTTTGTCGGATTCTGGGCGGTCTATTATGGCTAAAATGGTTCTTAAAAGTCTTAAAACTGGTTTTTACTGGGAGATATTTTCAGTTTGTTGACTGTAACACATGCCATCAAATCATTCAAGATAGGCTGTATTTTCTCTTCAGTTATTTTTCACGTTGCTTCCGTCAGCAATGATTACCAAGTAATCCAAATAGACTATCTTACTGATATCGTTGTTTTCCCTCGTTAACCACTGATCCAGCACAGCGTTCCAGGGGAGAGGTTCCAACGTTGATCCTTGGGGGCGTCCTCTTCAAACCTCAGCCCAGTACGTAAAATGTTTTGCCACGACCTTAATATGTCTGTCGCTAAAGTACGATCGAATAACACCATAGATGTCCGCATCACCCTCTGTGGATCTCAAGCTCCTGAGGACACGTTCCCACCATAAAGTGTCAAACTAGTTCTGAAAGTCCACAAATACAGCGATTACGCATTTAGCAGGTGAGGTGGACATATAGTTGGTCAAAAGATTTATAGTGTCTTCAGTCGACCATCCTTTCTTGAAACCGTATTGTGCTTCTGAACATAACTGTGATCTTCTAGCATTTTTTTGGATTATGGGGGCTAACATTTGCTCAAACAATTTCCCCAGGTTGGTTGAAAGCAAAATAGGTCTGTAGGCCCTGGATCTTATATTAAATTGTGCAGTATCTTTAGTAGAGCTATTTTCCATTAACGAGCAAATAATCAGTGTGGGTAGCACAGTGGTATTGTCACCGTCCTTCCCACACCCGGCGGAAAAAGCCCAGGTTCGAATCTTGTCGATGACGCCAGGAACTTTAATGGGCTTTTTTCACTTCATGGATGTGTTAGTCGGTCTCAGGCGTAAATAGCAAGGTTTTTCCACAGAAACCAGGATTTTTTTTTCGTCTAGCAAACAGGCAAATCGACCAGACAATACACGCAATTTAGCGACAAATTTATATTGGTATATGTATTTTAGTACTAATATTAATACAGACTAATTTTTCTTGCCCATTGTGCAAGAAAGCCTATGGCTTATGCTGCACCAGCCAGAAAAAAAAAAAAAAAACGAATAAAACAATGATAAAAAAATAAATAATAAATAAATTAAAAAAAAATAATAATTAATAAAAGAAAAGGAAATTAACCCTATCATCCTATGCGCTTCCCTCACCCGAAGGTATGTCCAGATGACCTTTGAATTTCCCCAAACTGTCAGCCTCTACCACCCATGTAGGCAACTTATTCCAGTAATTTATAACTCGCTGGCTAAAATAAAACTTCCTGAAGTCCAATCGAAACATTACCCCCGTAACTTGAATTTATGTCCCCTAGTTCTAGCATCATTTATAATCTTGAAAATTTTGTCCTCATTCATTTTACTGATGCCTCTCAGAGCCTTAAACACCTCAATCAAATCTCCTCTAAGGTGTCTAGTTTCCAAACTCTGCAACCCACATATTCGAAGTCTTTCTTCATAAGGACGCCCTTTTACCGATCTCACCAGGCTAGTTACCCGTCTTAGCAACCTTTCAAGAAGCTCGATGACTTTCTTTAGGTGCAGTCTCCATACTTGAACACAGTGTTCCAAGTGTTGTCTAACAAAAGCCTTATATAATGGGATTATTATGCCCTTTCTCTACTTCTACTTGCAAAAGTTCGATAGATCATCGTTAGGGTACCATGGGCCTTCCTGCAAACCTGTTTACAATGCTCAGCGAATTTAATGTCTGACCATATCGTAACACCCAAGCCCCTTTCCTCCAGTACTGGGTTTAGTTGAACTCCACCAAGTGAATAAGTTTTTTTGGGATTACCGTTTCCTAGGTGTAATACCTTACACTTTGTTGGATTAAAGCATAGCTGCCAATTTTCTGGCCATTCCTAAAGTCTATTTAGGTCTCTCTGAAGAAGCTCAGCTTGATAGTGATCATTAACTACTCTACCAATTTTAACAACTTCTGCAAATTTAGACATCACGCCCTCTATCCCTTCATCGATGTCGTTTATGAAAATTAAAAACAACAGTGGTCCTAATACTGATCCTTGGGGAACCCCACTTCTTACATCAACCCAATCTGAGGAACAGCCATTTATCACAACCCTCTGCCTCCTGCCCTGAAGCCATCCTGCTATCCATCTGGGGATTTTTCCAGTGAATCCAACCTGTTCCAGCTTACAAAGCAACCGTTCAGGTGGGACTGAGCCAAAATCTCTACTGAAATCTAAATAAACAATGTCGAAATTATTCCCTAAATCCAGGTCGTGAGTAACCCTTTCAAAATAGCGACCCAGATTTGTTAAACATGATTTTCCCTTTACAAAAACATGCTGAGTATCTTCAAGAATTTCGATTGGATCCAAATGATCCTGAATTCCACTCTTGATAATTGCTTCCGTGATTTTCCCTACCACTGAAGTCAGACTGACAGGTCGATAATTTCCCACTTCACTCTTAGAGCCACCCTTATGTATGAGAGATACATTGGCGCTTTTCCAATCCAAGAGAAACTCCCCAGAGTCTAGTGATGCTCGCATAATTAGCCTCAATGGTTCAATGCACTCACTTGCTGCCTCCCTTAAGATTATAGGGTATATTCCATCAACTCCAGGAGCCTTACTGGTCTGTAGGCTCCAAAGTTTTTTCATTAAATAATCTTGCGAAATTTCAATATCATTAATTACATATTTTTCAATTTCACTCCCACAATTTCCCATTACCACAAAAGGTTTTTCATTTGTAAATATCGATGCAAAATAACTGTTGAGTTCATCTGCAACGGCAGCTGGTGTATTTAATACAATCGCCTTTCCCTTACATAAAGGTCCGATCTGGTTTGTCCTGCTCTTCTTGGCATTTATATATGTGAAGTATTCCTTATCCCCCCCCCCTCTTTGCTCTGTTTGCTGTTGATTTTGGCGCCCCCGTAGCCAGGTGGGCAGGAAGCGGAAAGGTCAAGGAATGACCACCGCATATCCCTGGAGCAATATGGCCTTAGTTGCTAATGCTCCTAAAAACCAAATAACAATCAACAACAGCTAGTGATTTCTCATAAACTGCCTTTGCCTGTCGAACCTTTTCTGTGGCTCTATTACAGATCACCTTGTAGCTGTTATAGGCTTCAGTACTTTTTATTGCTCTGTAACCTTTCCATGCCACCTTTTTTCTGCTGAAGTAATGTGGCAACTTCACTATTCATCCAACTTGGAACCCTTCTCGTGGACTATTTTTTTAATGGTAAATACGCATTCAAGTCATCTGTGATTAATGTTTTAAAAGCGTACCACAGTTCAATTGTATTCATTCTCTGCCTAATATCTACCCAGTTAATAGAGGCCATGTAGTACCTTAAGGCATCCTAATTTTCTTCTCTGAAATTAAAACCCATTCCTTTGCCTTTTACTGCTGCTACCTCTCTCATCATCATTCACCGTAGAACTCCGTGATCAGTTCCTGCTACTGGTTCCTCTACTGTCAGCCCTGTTATGTCATCTGATTCATGTGTGATGATGAGGTCTAGGATATTCTTTTCTCTAGTACTTTCCCTGACATGTTGATACAAATAACAGTCATCTAGTTGATTTAAAAATTTTGTTCCCCATGTCGAGTTTCCTTCCCATTTACTCCAATCAATTAGAGGCAAATTGAAATCACCCATAATAAGACATTGACGCTTACTTGCCCATTCCATTTGCAAGTAGAGGCTTTTGCCATAATCTTCACAATCATCTGGTCTGTAGATTACTCCTACTCGCATTCTACCTTTGTTTCCAACTATCTCACACCATACAGATTCTATACTAGCATGTATTTTAGAAATAATCGGTTGCCCTAATATATTAATTCAATTTTTTTTTTGAAGAGGAAATATTCCTTCTAGTAAACAGTCATTAATCAAATTCAAAAGAATGTGTGAAAAAATTTCAAAAAATTTAACAATGACTGTATTCTCAATCAAGTTAATACAGGGGCATTTTTTTACCATTGAGCTTTGCCACGGCAGAGCCCAAATCCAGGAGAGTAAAGGGTTCAATGTCCGATGGTCCTTCATACTTTTGATTTTCATGACTTATTTGCATTTTTTCAGATGAATCTATATCCGAAATATCATTGGGGAATGGGTTGTTAAATATGGAATGCACCTTAGACATCCAGTCTTGAGTATCTTGACCATCTACTTTAACTGTGTTATGAAAGCTGTTTTGTTTCTTGATATCCGGTAAACCAAGCCCCATGGTTCTTTATTTCCGATATCCACTACGAAATTTTTCCAACGCCTTTCTTTTGAATTGGCAATTGCCTTTTGATAGTTTTTTCTTAGGGTAATGTAAGCTTCCCTGTAAGTCCGAATATCCTCGGCAGAAAGGTGCCTATATCCCTGGAATTCTTTTCTAGCCTGTTGAACTTGCTTTCGCAGGTTATTTAAGTCTGAAGACCACCAAGGAACAGAAGTTCTTCTGGTCTGTTTCTTTTGGCTGAGTACTACATTGCCAAATACAGATGAATCTGGACGAAGTTTGTAAATTCCATTGCCGTCATAACGTTTAAACTGTCTCCAACATCTGCAGAGAAAATGGTGAGAAGTTAATCTTTGAATTTGTTCCATTTAATGGTATTCATTGAGAAACGTCTAGGATCTTGTGGCTGTGAATCATTATATTGCTGTCGAGGCTTCAAACCAAATTCAATAGCGTGGTGGTCGTTATTCACAAAGCTTGGAATAACATCCCAGTCAGTTAGAATTTCATCTATTTTAACCATGGTAAGAGTGACATCTATGTTTGATTCACCATTCACAGTAGAGAATGTGAACGACTTGTCAGGCAAGTTTTGCACACTGAAGTTGTAGGATAAAATTAAATCCTCGAGAGCTAATCCTCTAGGGTCGGTAAAACCGCTGTGCCAGAAGTTGGATTTTGCATTTCGATCCGTTGTTATTATAAGATTTTTTGAAGAGAAATTAGTACACATATTGTCCAAACGACGGAGAGTCAATTGTATGTCTTCAGTTGGCAGACAGTAAACAGACGCAATTTCAAAATTTATGAAAGACCAAATAAAAGAATCTGAGAGACCAAAGTCGTAGAGGAATCATGACCCGTGAGGAGAAAGGTCGTGAAGGAATCATGACCCGTGAGGAGAAAGGTGCTATGGAGGCCTGGAGCAAACAATGCAGGCTGGCTTGTGTATATCCGATGTATATCCGTGAAGAATTTATGTGCTATGACTCCTTTGGGGGAGTCGGAACATCGGGTTTGCCAGGTCTGCAACAGGTGTGTCGTTAGATGCCTCTTTTCAGCAATTGTGTTGCTTGTTGGAAGCAATGTAGGTGCCCACTCACCCTTTGGAGAACAGCCACCTGTGGTCTCCCTTTGAAGAGCAGTCACAATTTCCAGGTCCAGGGGGGAGGGATCCAACGACGGGATCTGAACTCGTTCCTTTTCCAGCCGGTGTGGGGAGGATGGTGATGATACCACTGTGCTACTTGCGCAGACACAGTTGGTAGAATAGCCGTCCTCCACACACCGAGTGGTAAAAACCTGAGATCGAGTCCCGTTGGTGAGGAATTTTTATGGGCTTTCTCACAACGCGGCTAAGTATATAGCAAGGTTTTTTCCCCAGAAATTGAGGTTTTTCATCCAGCAAAACAGACAAATCGACCATAGAATACACGCAATTAATAGACATAAGACACACTGCACGGCAGATGAATTTAATTATTCGGGTGGCTTAAAAATATTACTTTGGTTTTTTTTTTTTGGTTGCGAGGAAGGCCCATGGTGTCCTATCGATCATTTATCGAACAATTGCGAGTAGAGATAAGGACGTCATAATTTCATTATATAAGGCTGTTGTTAGCCCACACTTGGAATACTGTGTTCAAGTATGGAGACCGCACCTAAAGAAAGACGTGCTTCTTGAAAGGGTCAAAAGACGGGGAACTTGCCTGGTGAGATCGGCAGTGAGACTTAGAATATGTGGGTTGCAGAGCTTGGAAACTAAGCACCTTATAGGAGACTTGATTGAGGTATTTAAGGCTCTGAGAGGCATAAACAAAATGAATAAGGATGAAATTTTCACGGTTATAAATGATTCTAGAACTAGTGGCCATAATTTCAAGTTACGGGGGGAGTTGTTTAGACTGGATTGCAGGAAGTTTTATTTTAGCCAGCGAGTTATATATAATTTTTTTTTTTTTTTTTTTCTTGTTAGTTGGCGCATCAGCTTCTATGGCCATAATGCACCTCCCAAAGTTTTTGCATTTTACTGTGATCCAAGCCCGAGGCGGGATTCGACCACCTTCGGGTTGCCAGCTAGGCACTTTACCCACCTGGCTAGCCCGGTCGGCTTATAAATTACTGGAATAAGTTAGCAATATGGGTAGTAGAGGCTGACAGTTGGGGGAAATTCAAAGGTCAGCTGGACAATTACCTATAGGACGAGGGAACAGATAGATTGTCTATTAGCTTTTCTCTTATTAATTTTTATTTATTTTAGTTTTCTTATTTTTATTATTACTTATTTCATTTTTTATTATTATTCATTTTATTTTTATTATTATTCATTTTATTTTATTTATTTTTTGGCTGGTGGGCTTCCTTGCACCATGTGGCATTGCTAATACTAAATTACTAATACTAATCTTTAAGTAAATCCTATATCAGTACACTGTGATCAATCCCACCTAGTGGTTCCTTTATCTGCAGGTTTTTAATGAATAAATAATACTGCTGTTAATCAGGTCAAGAGTATTACTTGCTCTGTTTGCCTCTCGAACATGCCGCTGTAGAAAATTCATTCAATAAATCCACAAAAGTCTTGCTAGTGTGCATGTGACCAACCACAAGTTCTATTCAATATCTGGGAAGTTAAATTCCCCCATTTTAAGATATTCTGATTTACTGGCCCACTCTATTTCTCTGCACAATTGCTCATCAGATTCATTAGACCTATGACACACTCCTACTCTCATTTTTCTTTTCCACTGTTTATGTCACACCAAACAGACTCAAAATTGCAATATCCACCCATGTCAAATGAATGCACTCCTTAGAATTTAGATCTTAACTAACAGCACAACCCATTGTCTCTTCCTGTCCTGTCTTTCCTTTCTTTACACATTGTACTTCCCAAATTACAATTCTGCACAGCTTATATCTGTGTGACACCACGTCTCTACTATCCAAGTAATATACACCTTTGAAGTCCTTTTTCGGTAGGACACAAACATGAGTTAGTCGTTTTCAGGTGAGGATAGCATGGTTTTTCGTCCAGCAAACAGAAAATCGACCACAGAACATACCCAATTTACAGATATCATATATAAATACACTGAGTGATCACTGAATTATGACCACCTACCTAATACTTCGTAGGTCATCCTTTTGTCCTCAGTACAGCAGCTATCCGACGTGGCATTGATTCAACAAGATGTCGGAAGCGTTCAGTAGGTATGACCAACCAAGCTGTGCGTAATGTCTCAATGCAGGTATGGAGGTGATTGGTGTATCCAGATGCCTGTTTCCATAGTGTCCCACAAGTGCTCTATGGGACTGATTTCGGTGGAGTTAGGAGGCCAGTTGATCTGCTGGAAGTCAGACTTGTGTTTCTCAAATCATTCCTGCACAACAACTGTCTGATAGCTCGGCGCATTGTCATCTTGGAAGACACCATCGCCATTCGGATAAAAAGTGTAACCTAGCCGGGTGTACACAGTCAGCAAGCAGTTGACGATAGCGGAGACCACTGATACGTTGTTCCACGTGCACCAGGGGTCCAAGTTCCAGCCAGTGAAACATGCCCCACACCATACAACCACCTCCACCGGCCTGCACTTTTGATACCATGCATGGTAGATGAAGAGCCTCATGTTGTTCACGCCAAATCCGTACACAACCATCCACAGTGTGGAGTAAATAACGTGACTCATCCGACCAGCACACCTTCTTCCAGTCTTCTAACGCTCGTCTGCTGGTATAGCCCATACGTGCGAGCCTGCGACGCATAGTCATGCCGGATATTGTTCCGGGTTGGCCCATGTTGTATTGGGTAGTCAACTCTTCAACAGTGCTGCGCCAGTACGAGTCGTCGAACTCGCCGCTCACCTCTAACATCAACCTTTTGCTGACCTTTGCAGTTTTGCCGTGGGATCGCTGTTTGACCATTTTGACACCAATCCTGGTACACTTTAACTACGGCGGCTCTCGAACACCCCATCAGTTCAGCCGTTTGGGAAATCGAGGCACTAGCTCGTCGAGCACTCACAATCTGTCCTTTATCAAAGTCCGATAAATCCTTCCTTTTACCCATCACGCTCGGAATTTTACTACCTGCTGAACCACTAAGATCTTATCTATGCCACGTAGGTCGACTAACTCCGCACTCTCGTGCCTCCCGTGGTCAACGGGTCACATTCAGTTTTCGTAGGGATAGTCATAATTCAGTGATCACTCAGTGTACATCTAAGGGGCGCAATATGACCTTATTTGCTGATTCTCCTAAAACTCTACCACAACAACAACAACAACAACTGATTCAGTGTATGCATATTGTGGGGGGAGGGGTTATAATAAATATTAAATCATTGACTTATTAACTGCAATTCACTTAAATCTCTACTGACGTTTTTAACAGCCCTACATACGCAAATCTGACTGCAATTTACAGAAAATTCCCAATTCTAGGGCGTGTAAAGAGGGGTGTTAGCAGAACATTAAAGACACATTTATTTACAAAAATTTACAAACCTTTAATGAGCATTAAAGACAATATTTACATAAATACAACATCTACATAAAAGAAACAAATAATTACATACAAGCTTACCAATTTCCACATACATACGTAAACCATACTACAGTACACTACACTATCTCTCTCTCATCAACTGTTCTCAATTTACGAATTATTAACATCAGTTGTATTTTACTTAATCTGAATCCTCGATGATTACTCAATCATTCTCTTACATTACCAATTTTTTATCTCTTACATCAGTAATCTTTGCTTCAGCTCTTATTACTCCTTTAGAATATTTGTTTCTAGCCTTTAACACATGAAATGACTTTACAACTGGTATCCTCTCACATCAGTAATATTCACTATTAATTTTCCATTCCTTTCTATTTGCCAAAACAATTCTCCCTAGCGCACAAACCAACCTTTCTCTAGAAATTTCTTAATTTTTCACACGTTATATGACCCTTTCATGTTTGCCGGCAACCTCCAAAACATCCATTTTCGTTTTCACACTTTTCTCTCTAAATATATCGAAACATTAGCATTAGCATTAGTAGAGGCATTTGATGCAAGAAAGCAAGCTTATGCAGCATCAGCCGAAAAAAAAAAAAAAAAAAAAAAAACCCCACTTCCATACACCCCTCTGTTCGTTCAAAATACCTGTCCAGCTGAGCCTTAAACTTATTTAGGCTATCAACCTCCACCACAAGGGATGGAAGTCTGTTCCACCAACCAACCACTCGCTGGCTAAAGGCAAATTTCCGCACATCTATCCTACATCTGTCTTTCCTCAATTTGAATTTATGCCCTCTCAGGTGATTATTCTGAGCAAGACGAAGAATTCTCTTGTGTGGCATGGAAAGGTTACAGAGCAATAAAAAGTACTGAAGCCTATAACAGCTACGAGGTGATGTGTAATAGAGCCACAGAAAAGGTTCGACAGGCAAAGGCAGTTTATGAGAAATCACTAGCAAACAGAGCAAAGAGGGGGGGGGGGATAAGGAATTCTTCACATATATAAATGCCAGGGGATAGTATTAAATACACCAGCTGCCGTTGCAGATGAACTCAACAGTTATTTTGCATCGATATTTACAAATGAAAAGCCTTTTGTGGCAATGGGAAATTGTGGGACGAAGTTGAAAAATATGTAATTAATGATATTGAAATTTCGCAGGATTATTTAATAAAAAAACCTTCGAGCCTACAGGCCAGTAAAGCTCCTGGATTTGATGGAATATACCCTATAATCTTAAGGGAGGCGGCAAGTGAGTGCATTGAACCATTGAGGCTAATTATGCGAGCATCACTAGACTCTGGGGAGATTCCCTTGGATTGGAAAAGTGCCAATGTATCTTCCATACATAAGGTGGCTCTAAGAGTGAAGTGGGAAATTATCGACCTGTCAGTCTGACTTCAGTGGTAGGGAAAATCATGGAGGCAATGATCGAGAGTGGAATTCAGGATCATTTGGATGAATTGAAATTCTCAAGGATACTCAGCATGCTTTTGTAAAGGGAAAATCATGTTTAACAAATATAGTTCGCTATTTTGAAAGGGTAACTCACGAGCTGGATTTAGGGAATAATTTCGACATTGTTTATTTAGATTTCAGCAAAGCTTTTGACTCAGTCCCACATGAGCGGTTGCTTTATAAGCTGGAACAGGTTGGAATCATTGGGAAAATCCTTAGATGGATAGCAGGATGGCTTCAGGGCAGGAGGCAGAGGGTTGTGATAAATGGCTTTTCCTCAGATTGCGTTGATGTAAGAAGAGCGATTCCGCAAGGATCAGTATTAGGACCACTTTTGTTTTTAATTTTCATATAAACGACATCGATGAAGGGATAGAGGGCGTGATGTCTAAATTTGCAGATGATGTCAAAATTGGTAGAGTAGTTAATGATCACTGTCAAGCCGAGCTTGTTCAGAGAGACCTAGATAGACTTCAGGGATGGTCAGAAAAATGGCAGCTATGCTTTAATCCAACAAAGTGTAAGGTATTACACCTGGGAAACAGTAATCCGAAAATAACTTATTCACTTGGTGGAGTTCAACTAAACCCAGTACTGGAGGAAAGGGACTTGGGCCGAATTGATAGACAAGGCTCTCATCATATATTCCCTCCTATCGTGTCTGGGCAGAATTGCAGACACTTTCAAATTCAACCCTAATTCACGGCTTTTATTCAACAATGACCTGTACTTATTAAGTGATTCTGCCGGTCTCCGGTCTCCTACTCTTAATATCATTAGTGCGAACGTGTACAACTATATCACCTTTTGTGCCCTTAAAAATGATATCCGCTCTACAACGTCATCAACCTTTGCCCCTGGCAGACATACCCTGGTCCTATTCCACCTATCCTTTTTACAAAGCATGTTCCCCGTTTCCATGACAATCGAGTCACCAACAACTAAACACTCAGATATCAGTCATCTGACGACGTTTTCTTTTGACTTTCTTTGGACCTGAACACAGGACTTCCACTCATTTCATGTTTAGTTTCTAACAGTGGCTTAGATCAAAAGAGACACTTCGTAAATACCGTTTCATGTCCTATTGTTCTTTACCTTAGCAACCTTTTCACACCTGTTCTCAAATGGCAATCCTTTTTTCTCTAGTCATTGCGCTGTCTCTGTTTGTTCTCCTGTATTATTTAAATTACTTGTTTACCTTTTTGCCACTATTTTAATTCCCACGCCTAAAACTGTCCTTTACTGATTACAGTGTTCTTCAAACTTTAACCTTATTTTCATTAAAACTAAATATCCAACCTTAATATTTACTATCTTTCAATTAATACTCGGGCATTAATGCTAATTCTCACATGGATTTACTTTAGCAAAACAAATATTTCTAATTTAATTTGTAAGATCTACACTGAAGGTGGGTGTTGCTTTGTCGAAGATTAGGAGGAATGGTATGTAGGAACAGAATGACACCTTGCCAAATGAATCTAAACTGCAGCACCAATTAGCTGTATGTGTTATGTGGTTAGTGTTTTCTTTTTTTTTTTCATATATTTTAATTATAAATTTACGAAAAAAGAATCACGAACAGGCTCAATTATTGCTGCACCAATAGCAGACCATCTTGCGACTTTAACCCTGCAAGTGCAACCAGCATTTGTAAATGATTGTTATCAAGGAGAAGTGGAGTATCCATTTCGCGGATGTTTTTCATACTTCTTAAGGTGTACACAAAACGTTTTTAGAGGAAACGCATTGATACCATCTTAAAGTTTGCACATTCAGACTCCATATGCCAGAAATTAATAAAAAATTATTAGATATAATAATTAAGGCTCTCTAAACGTATCTTTATATGGTATGGTGACAATAACTTTTCGAGTACACTGCATATTGAAAAAATCATTTTATATTACCCCACAGAAGTGAAGAGCTTACAAAGAACAAAAAAAAAAAAACTGCAAACTCCAGGCTCAATTTTCTGATTTGTGCTGGCTGATGGGGGTGTATTTGTAATTCAAGTAGTATGAGAACCCTAGTCTTGGAGTATCAAGCTCTTTTTGTCTAGGCGTGCTCGTATTAGTTATGACTTTAAAACCAGATGGCTCAAATGGTTCGAATTATGAACGACAATTTTAACTTCAGTGGCAAGGTTACCGAAGCATTGGAATGAAACGAACTTCGTGCAGTACGTGTTTGATCGATGCATGGTATCCAATTACACCGTCGTGAAATTAATATAGAAATAATATTGAAGTACAATGCGTAACTGGGAATTTAGAATTCGTTTCGGGTAGTCCTTCGTTTCAAATATGTTGTTATCCATCCCAGAAGTCGGCAGATCATCGAGGAGTTCAAGATTACTCAAGTACGTTTTGTGTTAGTTATAAAAGGGCAATTCTGCCAATTAAATTTTACTTTCTCCAAAGATTAAAGGGTTAATAACCCATTTACTATTTTAAACAACCCCTTAATGAGGCTGATTTTATTATGTGACTTTTACTAGATGACTGAGTTCGTGGAGATATGTTCTGACATGTTTCATAACTTAGAAAATCTCATATAAGAATTGGATTAGTTTATTGATGGTTACTGGGGAAGGGAATTGCTAATTTTCTTCGTGATTGCTAAATGAGGAGGGGTCGTGCATTCGTATTTTTTTTATTTATTTTTTGACTCTGATTTTTGTATATTACCTTCTTTCACTTCATAATTTTTCGTTCATAAAAGTCTAGCCCAAATTAAGATAAAATGTTAGCAAAATATTATCAAAATAATCAAAACGTTCGAGGACTGAACTATATTATAGAAATGATGAAGCTTAAGGGATATTCTGATGGATCCCCCTCAGAAGTAATCTCTGACAATACGCCGACGATTCCAACACTTCTGCAAATTCTTCAAGCATCCCTGACAGCTTTTTTTGGAACTTTTAATAGTTCCTATGTTGTATGCTGTTGTAGGGGCATCAGCGACTAAGGCAATATTGCTTCGGATACATTATCTGTAACTTGCGTGTGTTCTGTGTTCGATTTTCTGTTTTGCTGGAAGAAAAACCCGAGTTTCCGAGAGGAAGAACCATGCTACCCTCACCTGAGACCGACTAACTCAGCCACGTTGTGGAAAAGGCCCATAAAAATTCTTCTCGTTATTGATGGGATTCGAACTCAGATCTTTTCCCCCGGAGTACAGAGGACGGTGGTTCTACCAACTCTGCTACCCACGAGGGCAATAGGAGGCTAAATCCGGTGCGTATAACGAGTGGAGAATGTAGTAATGAAGTGTTTTGCAAGAAATTCTTCAATGGAAAGTGCCGAGTGTGGCATAGTGGCATAGTATTTAGGGTTAGGCGCCACCTGTGCTTTCCCACATCTGTGCTGTATGTACTGTGATGGAATGCAGAACTTTTGCATAAGCCAGAAAAAAAGTGTAGTGTCTGCTTTATACAATATTGTATTATGTTCTGTTGTTATGTCTCTGGCTACTTGGTCGCAGGGCCCCTAGTGGGTCCCTACGTTGCCCGCCACCACCACTGGGAGGTGAGCCAGGCTGCCCTCATACTCTGGCTGATCTCCGCCAGGGTCGCCTGAATTTTCTGGATGGAGACCAAATAAAAAAAAAGGGAAGAGAGTGGGAAAAATAGTACAAGTGGTGTAGTCAAAGTAGACAAAAGGAGGAGGATGCAGAAAGAAGGCATCCTCCAGCGGAAAGAAGAGGTGGGAAGGGAGAAGTAGGAATCACCCCTGGTCTGGGAGCCGGCAGAAGACCAGGGAAAGGAAGACAGCTTGCAGAACAAGGGAGGTTTGCAAAGTTGGGTAGGTGCATTGGGAAGTGTGTGAGTTTGTTTGCTATCAGTTCAGTGCAGTCATTCCTACAAGGAAGATGTCCAGCTTGGTGTTTATCCAGTTCTGATAGTGGCCGGTGAGAAGGGAAGAGCAGGTACGAGGAGAGATCATAGCGGTTTCAGGAACGTCTGGTCTGGATGTCTATGTTGTGGGATCAGACGTGGAGAGATGATTCCAACTCCTTTTGAATACTGCTGAGGCATACCTGCTAAAAGTTAAAAACGCTTCCTTTGATTTTAACAGGTTGCTCTCCGGACTAAGTGTGGTTAAATTTAGATCCAGTAACAATTGATTACATAGGTCCAGGTAGTTGTTACACGAGTGTATTACGTGGTGCCAGTCCTCCAGTTCTCCAATGGGCATTGTTCACAAGCCCAAAGTCCTGAAGTCTCTTTTTGAATGACTCATGTACTGTCAGAAGAAAGGTAGTATGTAAATTAGGGAAGAACCAGCCAAATCTTTGTTTGTTGAGGTAGGAGACACTAGGTAGAAAAAGCTTGGTAGTATTGCCTTTAGTGGAATCATCCCAACGGATTTGCCAGAGGGAAACAAGTTCCTGGGAAAGTGCCGAGTGTGCAAAGGCATTGTCATGATTAAAGTACCAATTGCTCGAAGTCCATCTTTTCGTCCGTTTAATTCCGAAGTGCATCGCACAATCGCCAGAGAATTGCTTTGTATTCCTGGATCTATATTCATCTAGAAGCAGGGCTACATTGTTTTTTGGGCCTTGGAGAAGGTGGAGTTTTCTACTGAGTCATATTCCCATGATTTTCCACTAGGAAAACAACTGGCCGCTCTTTGGCTGCTTCTAGATGAATATTGACCAGGAAATATACCGATGAAGGGGTAGCCAAAGCAAAGATCATCTTCAAATGAACCACGCTATCAAAATTGCTAGAAACACGTGAAATACCTTCGATTTAACGAGCTCATTCAAGATACTGCAGATAAACGGGTGTCTCATGCGTTCTACGCCTAGATGAGTCATCAAAAATGTTACAACAAGTCTCAACTCTCTATGGCGTAGCAATTTCAAAACACAAATTCAGTTTCCAAACTTTTGTATCACACGACGTACCTCATAAAGTATCTTGATATCTAACAAAGACACAACAAATTTTCATCTTAAATAAAAGATTTGCAAATGAATTCATGAACTGCTAAAAATGGTTGTTCTTCGATAATTTACCGAAACATCCTAATAAGAAATCTTCATGGTAGCAATATACGAATGACAGGACTCCTCATGCTAGCAACAATAGTGTTAATTAGTGCTGGAGGTGTCCTGAGTAAAGTATCAACATTAGCCATATAGTGCAAGGAAGCCACAGGTTTTTGAAAGGATCACTTCAAAGGGTTGATTATCCCAAAGAGCATTCCTGTAGTGTTCTTTGAGATTAAAATCTTGAAATTCAGCTGGTCACACACACACACACACACACACAGATTTCGTAAACAGGTTATTATTATCTAAGTCCATGGTTCTAATTAAATGGCCAAGCAATGTATGTGTCACAAGCATCTAGGACTGTTAGTTCCCCCTGCAGAAGCTAATAGTAAGCCCAATCACTAATAAAACTCCCTTCTATATAAAAATAATAAAAATAAACATAATAATAAAATAAAATTTCATATATAAATCTAAAAACTCATGACAAAATAAATTGCACCGATTTGCAATGTTATTAAATTCTGATAGTCAGATAAAAGCGCGTTAAAAATGAGAGCATATTTGATATACGCTATCCTTTACTTTGTATTGGGACACTATAAAAAGAAACACCTGCTTGAAATAAAAAGAAATTTTTAATATTGAGTGTAACCCCCATGGACTCTAATGGCATCCGTAACCCTCTGTGGAGACAATTCAAAATTTTTGGTGGAGACTGAAACCTTGCTTCACGTATGTCTACGGCTAGTTCGCTTCAACTAAACTGGTGTCCTGTAGTTTCTCATAGGAGTGGCCTGGATATGGGAAAATCATACCAAAGGAACCTCGTGAGGTACAGA
The DNA here is from genome assembly GCF_048544385.1 of Mastigoproctus giganteus. Taxonomy (NCBI): domain Eukaryota; kingdom Metazoa; phylum Arthropoda; class Arachnida; order Uropygi; family Thelyphonidae; genus Mastigoproctus; species Mastigoproctus giganteus. Next base: position 265,132,543 of record NC_143575.1, read on the forward strand.
AATGATGAAGGACACAACACTGACACAACAACGGAAACAAAACGGTAGAGGGACTTTATTCAAAAATGGCAACATAGCATTGGATGCCATGATACAGATGCATCACTGCCAAAGATGAAACAAAGCAAAGGGAAGAGGTGGTCCTCAGTAGGAGATATGGCCGTCCCTAATGTCGATGCAGGCTTTGCACCGCCTGTCCCTACTTAGAACAATGTTGTTGATAAGTTCTTGCGGTAACATCGTCCATTTCTCTGTCAGCGCCATCTTCAGATGGTGAACATTTTCTGATGGGTGTGGACGTGTCGCTAGGCGTCTCCCCGAGCGTCCCATATGTGTTTGATGGCATTTAGATCGGTCGGGGATCGGGCAGGCCAATCCATACGAACAATGTCCTCACTTTCCAAAAGCATATCAACAGCTGCAGTGCGATGGGGTGTGACGTTATCATAAACACGAACTCGGGACCAATGGCACCTCGGAACAGACGCACATGGGGAAGGATTACCTCAGTACAGTAGCCTGCACTGGTTACAGTACAGCCTTCGAGTATCTGGAGTTGTGTACGTCCATCCTAGATAATACCTCACCAGACGAGAACACCTGGACCGCCATATCGATCCCTTTCAGTGATGTTAGCCGGGTGATACCGTGTGCCAACCACTCGCCGGATTAGCTGACCTCCAGAATCACTGCTGAGACTGAATCTACTTCCATCGGTGAAGAGTACCTTAAGTAAAGATTTTGTGGTTGTAACCTTTAGAAATTGTGTTGGTCCTTAAGTTTTGCACACCAGTGTAGGACGTCATGTTCTGGCTCCAAAACGGTTTAAGTCAATTCAGGTCTGAGTTTTGGGCTGGAAACGGTCATTACATTATTCTCCTCAAAAATATAATGTACTCATAATGCTTTAAATAAATGCCACAAGATGGTTAAGATGGTTAAGACATAATTGTTCGAAATGTCACAACAGACAAAATTGCCACACGAGGATTATATGAGAATAATTTCATCCACCCATGTATAATTCTGTCCATAAATTACATGTAATTACCATCGTTCCACGTAGGGTGGAAAAGGCTATTGTTTAGATCCCATTAATGATGCGAAGAACTTTTACAGAACTTTTATGGGTTGTTGTAGTTATAGGCGCACTAAAACCTCAGGCCATGTTGCGCCATATATAATATCTTTATAAATTTCATGTGTTTTGTGTTCAGTTTGCTGTTCGCTGTCCAAAAAACCCGGGTTTCCCGGAGAAAAACCGTCGCTCGAGACCGAAAAATTCAGCTACCTTTTGCTGGAAGCAAGACTCGGGTTTTTTTTCCAGTAAAAAAAGCACACCGACCAGAAAACATACGAAATTTATGGACATAATACACATAAGATAAGAAGATGAGCTAATTCTTGGATAGCTCTAATAAGACAGGTTTTTTTTTTTTCACACCTCTTGTGAACGCATCTTGGTCCTTTTCCATCTACATGTACTCCCCAGTTTCATCTATTTGTTATTGAGTACGCATGCCGTTTATTACCTATTTTTAAACTGGTACTAGCATCTGCCTGCCACATATCACTTCTAAATTTAACCATCACATTAAAGAAGACAGTTGAAATAAAGCAGTTAACAAATATACACTGCCCTACCATTAATATCCGGATGCCCCTCCATGGATGGGAAAACATGCAACACGTCAGAGAACCTGCTATAAATACACACACTGGGCTTCGAACAGACAATTGCAAAAGTGGGCATGCAAAATGAAACGTTCAACAGAATTAACAGACTTCCAACGTGGAATGATAGTAGGATGCCACATAAGCAAGCGTTCTGTACGAGACATCGCAATCACTCTGGGGATACCTAGGTCAATGGTCAGTGACGTCATATGCAAATCTTATGGTAAGCAAATGGTAGAGGAATGGGACGGAATCTGCCAAAAAACGGCCTGGTAAATCCGGAAAACTAACAGAACGGGACAAGAGAATTCTTCGAAGAACTGTGCGCGCAAATCGAAATTTACCATTGTCTCAAGTCACACAAACCCTCTGTGAGAGTATTGGGACTAATGTCAGCACGAGTACAATACGAAGGACACTCCATTTTATGGGTTACAATGATGGTGCAGCTGTTCACAAGCCATTGATCACCTCAACAGATGCTAGACGCCGATTAACATCATGTAAGGAGCGCGAATGCTGGACTGTAGAGCAGTGGAAAACAGTCCTATGGACTAGACGAGTCGAGGTTCGCACTCTACCAGTCTGATGGCCGTTCCTGGGTGTCGCGAATGCCAGGGGAACAGTTCCTTCTTTATTATATCCTCCCAACAATGAAGTTTAGTGGAAGCAGTGTCATGGTATGGGGCTGATTTTCATGGTTTGGCTTGGGCCCATTAGTCGTTATCGACAAAACCATAAATGCTCTGCAATACGAGGACATCCTGGGCAATTACTTCCAACATTATGGAAATACTTCGGGGAAGGCCCATACCTGTATCAGCAAGACAACGCGCCATGCCATACTGGTCGGGTCCTAACAGAGTGGTTTGAAGACAAGGGTATGGCAAAGTTGGATTGGACAGTTCAGAGTTCTGATCTGAACCTAATCGAGCATCTTTGGAATGTATTGGATCGTCGGTTACGTGCACGTTGAGATTGCCTAAAGAACAAGGCCGAAGTGGTGGCTGCGTTAAAGGCCGAGGGGAGAAACATATCACCTGACATTTGTAAAAAGTGGTTGAGAGTATGCCGCGAAGATTGAAGACCGTCATAAAAGCAAAAGGTTTCAGCACAAAATATTAAATGACACAATAAAAGCCCTTTTTTTGTCTATAGGCAGATGTACGGATATTAATGGTAGGGCAGTGTATATCCCTAAAATAATACTCTAACTATCCCTGAAGTTGCCCTCATGGGTGGCACAATTAATAGAATTAGCGTCCTCCCCACACAAGGTGGAAACAACCTCACTTCGAATCTCGTCGATGATATGAGGAATTTTTATGGGGCTTTCTCTCAACATGGCTGAGTTAGTCGGTCTTAGGCGAGGGTAGTATGGTTTTTTCTCCCGGAAACCAGGTTTTTCGTCGAGAAAACACAAAATCGACCACAAAACACACGCAATTTGCAGTCAATATATACGGAATAATATGGCCATACTCGTTGATGCTCCTAAAACACTACAACAACAACAACAACAACAACAACTTTTCCCTGAAGTTTTATCTATACCCATATCACTATATTTTAAAAGCTTTTGTGACAATAATAAAAATCACAATTAATCCAATGTTTGATTTACTAAAATTGGGAATTATTATTATGTATTTTTGGTTGACAAAAATATTAGAGCAAACATCCATATGCGCGCTTTATTCGGGTCACAAATGAACACCAACATGTTTTTCTCCATCTGCACCATATCCATGGGGTAACTTGTAACAATTGTTGCCATATGTGGCAGCTGGGAACATCTGATATTTCAGGTAGGAAACGTTTCCTTTCGTACCCATTTTATTAAAGTCAAAGAACGCTACATTCAAAAAGCGATGTATTTTATTTTGTAATACACGTCAGAACATCACATTGGTGTTGTTATAAAGTTTCATGAAAATCCATCCTCGGGGAGATTAGTTAACACATGCGGACGGACGGACAAAGATATACATAACTTGTATACTTAACTTGAGTCAACGATTCAAGGAATTTTTATGGACTTTTCTTCCCAACTTGGCCGAGTTAGTCGGTCTCAGGAAAGGCCACAATGGTTTTTTTTTTTTTTCCTTCTCAAACACTCGGGTTTTTCATCAACCAAATATGGAAATATACCATAGAACATACGCAATTTACAGAAATATATACAGACAACATGGTCTAAGTTGCTGATGTGCCTTCACCTCTACAACATCTGAGCCTGAACTCATTGAGGGTCCACTAAGTTATAAATATCACTGATAAACACGATATCTATGGAAGAACCCAGAGACCCTCCAAAAAGGTTAATTCAAATTCGATACTTAAATAAAATCCAGTTAAGATAGATAGCTTGTCCGCTAGGGAAGTCATGTTGTTGTTTTAGGGTTTTAGTCTTAAAACCTTAAAACAACAACAGACAATGTACACGGAGCAATATGGCCTTGATTTTCGGTTTTCTGGAAAAAAAACCAATTTTCAAAAAGTATAGGGGTTTTGTTCTGTTGTGTAATATCATGGTATGTTGTTTCTCTGACATTTAGCCGTTGGGCCCCTGTTGGGACCCCCCGTTGCCCACAGTTTTCTACAAGGAGGCAGGTCAGGCACCCAGTAGAAGTTTAAATTATTAGTACTCTGGCAGGCTGCCACCTAGTTTCCGAATATGTCGGTAGCTAGGGCCTATAAAAAAATGGATTGGAGCTAGATTAGAATAAGACCGAATGATGTTGAAACGCAGGTGAAGTTGAGTTTAAAAACTAGTGAAATTTCGCTGGTTAAATTAGGGGCGTGTGCTGTCAGAATAGTTAGAGTGGGCCGGAAAGACTGAAGGCTGGGGGAAGTTAGAAATAGGAGACGATAGGGAAGGTGACCCCAAAGAGGACAATGGGGGAGTCCCCATCAGGAGAAAGAGGGAGCAGGGAGGGGGATGTGAAGAGAACTGGGTAAGAGGGCCCAGTTCGGATCGCCAGAGAATGGTAAAACACTGACGAGAGCAGAGTCCAGTTCGAAGAATCGAGTCCGGGCAGGATATTCATGGGACATGGTACATAGTGAGTAGTCTAGTTTGCTAAGTCATGTGCTGTTTTGTCATTCCTGGGACAGGGTCTCTACCATGATGATTTGTCACACAGGTTTGGTGGCATCTAGCCGTGGGAGGAGTTAGTGGAAGATGTCAAATTCTAGCCTGAATAGGCGCATGGTCACTGCGCCCCACCTGAGATCCCTGCTTTGATGGAAGTAGGATTCAACCATCCGAAGGAGATTCACTGAGAGTCCAGAGGGTAGAACTATCCAGTCCGGACCAGCGGTTGAAGAAGAGTTCTTTGTCTGGTGAATAGTTCTCGTGCATATACGAGAAGGCGTTGTTCATTTTCCAGGATGTGGAATTCCTGATCTTTGGGAAGGTAGTGAATTTTCGTTATGAGAATACGACGAAGGTCTTCATAAAGTGGGCAGTAATACGTTAGATGGTACCAAGATTCTTGGAACCTACAGTGACAGAGTGGATTATCAGTGATGTTGAAGGTTGTTAGTATCGCCCGGATAGAGCCGTGGCTTGTCAATAAATAGGTAGTATATAGGCATGGGAAGAACCAGAGAGGACTTGCGGGATATATTGTTTGTACTTCAGGTATAAATTTGTAGGTTATGGCTCCTTTTGTGGATTCCCATCATCGCGCCTGCCAGGCTTGGAGCAGGTGGGAGGAAAGTCGTTTCTTCTCTGCCTTATGGTTGTGTTGTGGATCAGACGTAAAGTCCAGGATAGTTTTCGGTTTACCCTTGGAGAGCTGATACAGAACACTGGTGCGGATGACTTCCAGGTTCAGTGGAAGTACACCCGCCAGGGCCTGCAGAGCATGCAAGAGATACAGTTCTGCAAGCTCTTGTTATCGTTAATAGGATGGATCGTTGTATACTTTCAAGTTTACGATGGTTTACAACAGTCAGTGCCTTGGGAAGAATGGATTGATAATGGCTGCAGTTTACTTTTTTTTATACATTTATTTATAAAGGAATCAAGAAACAGTTTGATCTTCAAATCGAATAGTATACTGGTTACGCGTCCTGGGCAACGCGACGCTGTCACCCATCTCGCTAGTGGACGAACCCACCGATTGGCAGGTATATAGGTACACTGCATTCACGAAGACGGTGATTCGATGCCAGTATGGAATTAACCGACTTTGCCAAAAACGTCTCCACCATGACCATCAGGCGATCATTAGCCGCAATAGCTGCAGACCCCCCCAGAGTCCTATTGCTAACACCCCAACACAGGACTCTATACAGGATTATAATAAGCATGCTAATAAAATAAAATTTCATATATAAATCAGAAAACGGAAGAAATAAATTACCGTATTTTCTAGACTATAAGACTCATCGGTTTTAGAAGGCGAATATATGTAAAAAAAAAAAAAAAAAAAAATTGTTTCTAAACGTATTTCTAAACAAAATATCCGTCTTATAGTAGCATTCCAAAAACTTTCTGCTACCACACACTTGTAATATTAACTTTTACTTTCTTCAAAGAGGGCATCATCTTCGGTACCATCAACGACTTTGCCGATTCTACATTTCTTAAAAGACTTCAAGTTTTCAAGTAAGTAAAATTTTATTTGATGTTTCTTGGGAATAAAGGACAATTGCTTTTAAGATATGCTTAAATTCACTCCCGTACACTAACCAAGAAAAGTACGTCTTATGGTTTAAAAAATACGGTATTTTTAAAAAATCATATATAAATAATACCAACGAAAAAATCGAAATTTAAACAATTATAAAAATTATTCTGGACAAAATAAATAAATATTAATATGAGCAAAAAATAGTAAATCGAAAACAGAATTAAAAGGTTAGCCAACTCTGAACTGATAACAGGAAGTTTTATGGAGATAACATGTTACCGACCAGCTTGAGGTAGATTTACCTCACTACAACATCAACGTCTAGATGTCCTACTTCTAACAACAGACTCTTATCAGGGTTCCTTATTTGTCCTCGGGCCTGCTACGCAACTGGTGCCACATTATTAACAAGTGTGTCAGGAAATATTTGCACGCATTGCGACCACGAGGCGAGTCACATTCAGTCATTCGTTTCAAACGACCAGAGGGAATTCGGTGTAAGACGAATATTCTAAGATGACCAAGGCTGCAGGATACTTTACGTACAAAGTAAGAAAGAAATTCTTATGATATTTGTGTATGTATAACTGTTTTCCTCTCGGATATTTTTATGCGTTCATTGACCACCCTAAAACCTGTTACTTTCCATATGTTAATGGAAAGTAACAGGTTTTAGGGTGGCACTTAAAAAATAAGATTATTGTTTTTATGCGCAGCGTTCATTTTAGAATGTTGTTTTGTAATCACACTCGGATTCTTTTTTCGGTTACGTTTTGGTTTGTTACACACCCTTGAGGATAAAAGTAATTGTAAAAATACCAGAAACTGTTCAATTTTCAAATAAAATATCAAATAAAAAGGATATTTTTAATATTGAGTGTGACCCCCCTCCCATAAAGCTCCATGGGCTCTAATGACATCCTTACAGTACAACCCCTATAAATATAATTTCTTTACTACTGTAATTCCTTTATACTATTACTTTCCCTTTATTTTATTTACCCCTGTACCACACTTTCGTTATTTCATAATCATTAACATCCATAACAAATTATCTCAACCTTAGTAACTAACTTGCCTAACACAGTACGAATGTTCTTTTTATAAAAGGACTATCACTCAATTCCTTACAGAGCTAGATTATGAGTCCTTGAGTTCAGGATTCGAGAAAAAAAAAAACAAGAACAGACTCACGTTCCGAAATGGCCGCTACTTAGAATTTCCTTGCGTTCAGGCTTCCTTCCTGACAGACAGACGTTCACTTCTGGGCACTCCGGTTTTCCTTCGAGGTTGAAGGTTTTCGTTCACTTCTGAAGCACTCTTGACATGACGCACCTTCTTGTGTATACGATATATTCACAGGTGTACCTACTTGGCTCATTCTCTGCAGTTGGAATTAGAACCCATGAGCAGTTCCTTCGCGATTTGTCCTTCAGACTCTTTACAAGGGCCTATATTACTAAGCTGTCCTATCTAACTCTATTCCCCGCACTCAAAAAACCACAATCCACTCTCTGCCACGTATCTTCAAGAACTCTCCCAACCACACTTAACTCTACTTTCGAACCTTTTCTTCTCTGAAGCTTGGAACGCCTTCTCAGGATCGTAACCAATCCTCATACTCTGCTTAATTTTCCATTCCTTCCTATTTGCTAAAACATCGGACCACAGCCGTCTCCCTGGTGCACTAACCAACTCTTCTCTAGAAATTTTCTTATTTTTTTTTCACATGGCAGTATGACCTTTTCATGTTTGCCGATCACCTCCAAAACACTCCCTTTCGTGTTCACCCCTTCTCTGCTAAATATGGCCAACTTGCCAAAATATCAACCACTCTGACGCCGTTTTCTTTTGACGTTTGCCTATTTTGCTGGAAAAATAGGCAAATTGACCAGAGGAAAAAATCGTAATTTTCTTCAAAGATGGCATCATCTTCGATACCATCAACATTGCTGATTCTACATTTCTCGAAAGACTTCAAGTTTTCAAAAGTAAGTAGAGTTTATTTGGTCTTTTTGTTCATTAAAATACGCATGGGAAGATCAGTTAATTCTTGGATGGCCCTAAAAAGCAGTTTTTTTTTCTTATCACAACTCTTGTGAAAATATCTTGGTATATTCTATAGTCTTGAATAGGTGGAATATAGATGGAATATAGATCCGTTATATAGATGGAATATATTTATATATATTCCATCTATATAACGTTTCATTAAAATACATGCAGTGGGAGATAGTTATCACATGCGGACGGACGGACAAAGATAGATATACTTAACCTGAATCCAATGAATGATGCAAGAAATTTTTATGGACTTTTTCCAAAAATTGGCTGATTTAGTTGGTCTTAGAAAAGGCCAGCGTGATTTTTTTTCTCTCAAAAACTCGGGTTTTTCAACAACAAAGTAGGAAAACCAAAGCAATTTACAGAAATATAAACTGCAAAATGTGGTTTAAGTTGCTGATGTGCCTTCAACTCTACCACAACAGCGGGAAAATAAAGTGCCTGCCTCCAAAGGCGCTGACGGGGCCTCAAGCTATTACCTTCTGTTTGCTACCCAGACAATGTCTCTTCTCCAAAGTTAAGGACTATTGGATATTTTTTCAAGAATGACAACTTTATACAGCTTGCATCTAGTTTTAAACCCATTCCTTGTTTTAAACTATCTTACTATTGTCATACCGGGAAGAAGTCCACTTCAACGTGATTAAAATAAATAATTCGAAATGTAACTCTGCTTCCCACTGTCTCTTCTGCCTCTATGATCCATCGAATTCAATCCGCCCCTCTTTTTAAATTCCCCATTCTTTGTTAATTTGTACCCAGTGTCACAAAAGTGGAGAAACGTTTTTCGCTTCGTGTAAGGAAGCACTAGGGTGGGCAGGAGCGGGAGTGCAGTAGCACAAGCTCTTTGAGTAGACCGGGGTTCAAGCCCCTGACTGCTGAATACGGTCGATCTGCCAACCCGCACTGGACCAGCGTGGCAGATTATGATCCATTTCCCTCAGCATGAATTGTGGAGGAGGCTTCCATCCTGCAGTGGGTTGATAATGGCTGCACTTTACTTTTTTTTTTTAGGGTGGTGCAGAGCTGCAGTACCTACATAAAATAAAATAAATTTTCTGTTTATACTCTGGAATGAACACAAGGTCAGAGGAGTTTGCAAGATAGAGAGAATACAAGATACAGAACGGTATTCAGCAGTCCATGGATTTGAATCCCGGTCGCTCAAGAGTCAAAGTATTCTGGACTCATTGAGGGTCCACTAAGTTATAAATAGCACTGATAAAAAATATATCTATGTAAGAACCCACTGAAACCCTCCAAAACAGTTGGATACTTAATAATATCCAGATAAATTAGATAGCTTGTCCCCTAAGGATGCCATGTTGTTGTTGTTGTAGGGCAGTCAGCGACTAAGACCATATTGCTCAGTGTATATTACCTGCAAATTGCGTGTGTTCTGTGATCGATTTTCTGTTTGCTGGACGAAAAATCCAAGTTTCCGGGAGAAAAAACCGTGCTTCTGAGACCGACTAACCCTGCCATGTTTTGAAAAAGCCCATAAAAATTCCTCCCGTCATCGAAGGGACTCGAACTCAGATCTTTTCTACCCGGTGTGGGGATGAAGGGATTCTCTCAACTGTGCTACCCACGAGGGTTAGGGATGTCATGTTCGAAATAATATTTTATTATAATCCAGGTAAAATACATATAATATCCAACATCTTAACTTGGTGGAAATTACGCTTTTTAATATCTATACCTCAGTTATCCCCATTCTGAATTTTTTTATATACATGTAATCCTCTAAAAATTTTTATCATCATGTACTTAAACTGTACTTAAATATGGACTATATTTATAGAGAAAACAAGAAAAGTTTTGATCTTAAAATTTAATACTGGTTAGGTCACGTTACTGGAATAGTTTCTAGTTTGACAACAACACGCCTCTTAATCTAGTCCACCTTTTCCGGTTTGATAACTAAACAGACAAGTTTTGCTAAGTCAAGAGTAATCCAGTTGAAGGTAAAACGGAATATTTAAGATACAGTTATTTTCGGAAACAGTGTGCAGTGCTTTAGACATTATTGTTTTTAAACAGTTGTTATTACCAACGAGTTTGTTTTACTTGTTTGAAAAAAATATCAAATAAGAATACTGCATAGATTTTGATTTTTAAGCAAAACTTGCTCTCCAGATGAATTTGTTCATTATGCAGGACCGTCGTGGGCAGCACAGTTGGTATTCCTTCCTCCCAACACAGCGTGGAAAAGATCCCGGTTCGAATCCCGTCGTTAACGCGAGGAGTTTTTCAGTAATGTTGCTGAATTAGTCGATCTTAGGTGAGGGTAACGTGGTATTTCTTTACCCAGAAAACTGGGGTTTTTCATTCAGAAACACAGCAAATAGACCAAAGAACACATTGTTATTGTAGTAGAGTTTTAGGAGCATCAGCGACTAAGACCATATTGCTCCGTGTGTATAGTGTCTGTAAATTTCGTGTTCTGTGGTCGATTTTCTGTTTGTTGGATGAAAAACCATGCTGTCCTTGCTTGAGACCGTCTAACTCAGCCACGTTGTTAAAAAGGCCCATAAAAATTCCTCCCATTATCGACTGGACTGGAACACAGGTTTTTTTCCACCCAGTGGGGAGGACCGCGATCCTATCAATTGTGCTACCACGAGGGCTGGAACACACGCAATGTACGAACATATTCCTAAACCAACAAACATTATTCAGTTAGAAGTTATCCATAATCAAAGTCACTATTGTGAGTTAGAGGAATTAGTGAGTCTGATTTAGCGATCGAATATTAGCAATCCGAAGACATTATTATAAGGTTAGTTGTTGTACAGCTTTAAGCGAATTAGTGCCTTAGACCATATTGCTACGCATGTATTTTCTGTTTTCTGGATGAAAAACCGAAAAAGGAAAGAAAACCATCTCCTGAGAACTGACTAACTCAACCACGTTGTGAAAAAGGCCCATGAAAACATTCCTTGCTTCATTGAAGGGATTAAAACTCAGGTCTTTTCCACTCAGTGTGGGGAGGACGTTGCTCATACCTACGCATAAGGGTTTATTATAAAGAAGTTTCACTTTATTTTAGCTGGATCCCAATTAGTGAAGTCTGATTAAGTTTCAATTAAACTTGGAGCCATAGTAGAAAGTATTGTTGACACTGCAAATATTTTCGTCTGAATTCTACTGAATCAGAAGAATTACCACTTTTCGTTTGTCAAAAAATTTTTAAACCTTTATTCAATATCTAGTAGGGCCACCTTTTGTTCGAATTGCAGCCCGCGCACGTGGTAGCATGTATTACACTAGATGCTGGAGGGAGTTTAGATCCAGATTTGATCATTTTTCCATCAAGATATTACTCAGCTGCTGGAACTGCGAAGCAGATTTGCCCTTTTCAACATACCTCAGACATTTTCAACTGGATTCATATCTGGAGAATTAGTCAGCCAATGTAGATGTTGGAAATCTTGGTAATGTTCCTCGAAACCATTCCGATTTAATTTTTCTCTGTGGACAGTTGCGTTGTGGTTTTGAAAGAATCCATCGCAATTTGGGTAAAAAGGAAGCACTGCAGAGTGAGGTTGTCCGGTACGACAGAAAGGTATTTAGACATTTAAAGGACAGAAAGGTAACACGATTTTTATGCATGAGCGGACGCAGTCCATACCGATAGAACATATCACATAACATGGTACAGACAGAACATACCACATAACAGGATACCACCTCCAGCCGATTGAGCGATGGACAGTTGAGTCTGGATGCATAACTTGATGTGGTTCACGCGACACTCTCCCCTGACAAAAAACTGTACATTGAAACTCATAAGGCCATATGATCTTTTTCCATTCTTCTACAGTGCATCCCTGACATTGTTGGCACCACTAAAGTTGAAACTTTCGATTCTTTACAAAAAGATGAAGCTAATTACGTTTTCCTATGCGAAAGCCACCAAATGCTAAATTCTTCAAATGCCACCCCATCGTTTGGTTGGAAATGGTTATTTCCCTGCCTAGATTGAATTTTTAGTCCTTCGCTACATACCACACTTTCTACTCATAGGCACAGTTCACTTTATATTTTTGTGGTCTCGTCCTTGAATTACAATTTTCTGCCACATTTCTTCCTTTTAGAGCTGAATTCTTCTTTCATGTCCCAGTCATTTATGCTTGCTTTCTACCAGTGATTTCCTTTTTCTTAATTGTGGTACCTGCTAAATGTGCGCCAACAATAACACCTTTCTCAAAATCGGAACGATCACCTGCCTTCCCCATGATCAGATCTAAAAAGTCTCAGAAAGGCGTAAAGAATTTATCTAATACCAAGGAACTTGTGATCACACCATGTGACAACTTAAGTTTTCATACCGTACGTTCAATTATCTGTTGAGGCTAATTGCAAAAGTTGTCTAATTTTTTGGTCAGTGAGTGTAGGATTTTATATTAATGATATGTTGTTTGTTAATAAATAAATTTATTTTTATGCTAATTCTCGTCAAATTTTGTTTAATTTTTTTTATTTATTTTTAGGAATGGATGGAAAGCATTGCGAATGCAAAAGATGGATCATTCTCTTAGCACACTGGCTTCTTAAGCAATCATTGGTGAAATGATAAAGTGGAATAAACGACTAGCCTTTCTGTCTATATTCATTGCAAGTTGTCTATTTGTCTATTTTCTAAACGGCAGTCCGTCCTTCAATGTTATTTATAACTATGTCCTTTCAAAAATCACTGAACTCGACTGTAGTGAAAACTGTCCAAAATTTGTAAATGCTTGGTTTCAACCCAATTTCAGATATGCCAAAATAAAGGCAGTTAAGCATCAATATGGCAGCGAATTTGATGACTGGACTAACGTTACAAATGGAATTTATGCTTATTCAGCATACGCTGATAATCGGCTAAATATGAATGGACTGTTAATTCGCATTGTAGCTGTAGGACCTCGGTCGAAGCCTTTAACTAGAAGGATTAAATGTCTGCTCAAATACAACTTATCATCGGTGTATGGGGGAGATGTCACCTCCTCCTTCCTTAACCTCCCAGAGCATCATGAAACACAGGACACGGCCATCTTCTATTATTGTTACGCCAAGTCCAAAACACCTCCATCTGAAGTAGGACTTCAAGAAGTAACAACTAACGGTCCAGTAATATGGCTTCCTGTTCATAAACTTAATATATCTAGATTTATGGATGGACAATCATCTACCGAAATTAATTTAGCTGTGTGTGTTCGCCCATTATTTGGACCATTTCAAGACACTCTGAAACTTGCAGAATTCATTTCCTATTATGAAGCTGTGGATGTGACGAGGTTTATCTTCTATGACTTTGAAATATCTGAGGAAACGATGAACTTCCTAAAGAAACTTTCCAAGAGGGGAATTCAGGTTGATATATTACCCTGGAGTTTACCTGCAGACAAAGTGAACGTGTGGGAGATTGGTCAAGTGGCTTTCCTTCAAGATTGTATTTACCGGTACATGAATGACTTCACCTACATCTTGATAGTAGACGCTGATGAGTTTCTCATCCCTCAAGAACATTATGGAATTCTACAGATGCTTGAAGATTTGAGATCCAAAGCAAAGAGGCAAGTTGGAAGTTTTCTTTTTCTCAACAGTTTTTTCTGTGAAGGTCCATCCTCTCTTGACAATTCCATGTTTGATGTGCCCTTGGTAACTCAAACGTCGACAATGCATGGAATTGTATGGCCTCCTCGAAAAAGATCCAAGTATATTGTACGTCCTCAAACTGTATTGACAACTGGTATTCATTTTGTTTGGAACCATATAAGGGGTTGGGAGGAGGCAACAGTTCCAAAAGAAATCTGTTTATTACATCACTACAGAAACAGCCTTTGTGATGACGATACCGAAGGACCGTTTGTTGAAGATAATTCTGCAACTGAATATGGGTTTGGTATCATGAACTCTGAGGCCATGAAGACGTGGCAGGAGATATCTTCTACTTCACAGACTATAATTTCGAAGTGACCTGTTCTCAACTATCATTGCTGTTGCTTAAGTATTCTGAAATCTATAGGATTTTACAGATTTTACACTTTTTTAAAATGCATCTGCCTGTTTTGATATAGTAGAAGGTACCAGGTCCATGCGGTTTAACCATAGGAGAAAATGAAGCAGCTGTTTCAGTTGGTTTCAGAATACCTTTCATAATGTTTTTATTTGTTAAATATTATTTGAATCTTATCTTTTTTATTATTTTTTTTTTTAAGCTAGACACAATGAGCTGTTTAGCATACGATGATTTATATACTTCACAGAGGCTTCTAATATTTTGGCCAGTAGTGTATAATAAGAAAGTTGTTTTGTACGTGGATGAAATATTATATTTGAGAAAATGCGAAAAGGTAGTTCATAATTATTTATGATTTTATTCAAAAAGACATTTTGGGTTAAACAAATCATTGGGGGTTTAGGACAACAACAACAAATAGACTTTGTCAACTTCACAACATCTTTACCAGGAGAACAACCGTATATTCATGCACTTGTCAGATGTTTCTGAAAAAAAAATGTGAAAATTTATAAACTTAAAATAAGAAATAATGCATAAAGGAATAAAATTATTCATCTCCAAATAAAACATTTTCTTAATACAAAAAGAGTTGTCTGTAAAATTTGACTAATACCTGTTAATGACACCAGGTTGGGCAAATGCTTCAGCCAGAAGTGACAATGTTGACTCCTGTAATGACTACCAACCGTTGGATTGGTTGTAAAATTAAGGTACTGTTGACCAGAAGTGGTATATGCAGGCCAGTTTAAATCGACATTTTTTCCATCGGGGGAGATATTTGGATCTCTACAAAAGACATTCAGATTGTACTCATTAGATAATCAGTGATTTGTTTATTCAACTTCATTCCACTTTTGATACCATTTTCTTTTCGTATAAAACTGCAGAGATTAAAAGAAACCATAAAAACTCTGTATCCTACAAATATTTAATTTTCGGTTATCAGAACTGAAAGGGTTAAGTTGCGTATTGATGATTACAATCTACACTGTGCTGCCACTTTATTAGGTACACTCTTGCTGTGCACACAAATGGTTTGTCCATTCTGTTGCAAGTCACGTGACCACAGTTGTGGATATAAATGCAGCAGAACAACCTTACTAGTATCAGTTAAGCGTACAAACCCTGGCAAGAATGGGAAAAAGGAGTGATCTAACGCGGCATGGTAGTAGGTGCAAGACACGCTGGACAAAACATCTCTGAAACGGCAGCTATCCTGAACCTTTCGCCCATATGGTGCAATGAACAGAAAACATCCTCTTAACGGCACTCCTGTGGAAGAAAATCGCTTGTTGAGGAGAGAGGTCAGAGGAGGATGGCTAGAATTGTACACGCAAACAGACGGGCCACAATGTCGCACATCACGTCAGAATACAACCTTGGTGCGCAGAACAAAGGACCACTAGCCGCACTTTGTCGCGAATGGGCTACAACAGCCGACGGCCACATCACGTACCTTGGTTATCAATGAAGAACAAGAGAGCACGCCTCCTGTGGGCACAGCAACACCAGCACTGGACTATCGAGGATTGGAAAACAATTGTTTGTTCTGAGGAGTCGAATTTCCTGGTGTATCATGTTGATGGAAGGCTCAGAATTTGGCGAAAATAACATGAATCCATGGACCCGTCAAGTCTGACGACCACTGTGCAAGTTGGTGGGGGCAGTGTTATGGTGTAGGGAACGTTTTCTTGGCACACATTGGGTCCATTGATACCTATAGATTCACGTCTGAATGCCACATCGTACCTAAACATCGTTGCCGACCAAGTGCATCCGTTCATGTTGATAGTTTATTCTCAGTCAGATGGTTACTTCCAGCAGGATAATACGCCAGTGCACAAAGCCCGAATCAATACGGAATGGTTCCAGGAACATGGCAATGATTTTCTTTGCTGCAATGGCCCTCTCAGTCCGCGGATCTCAATCCTATTGAACATCTTTGGGATGCTCTGGAAAGGGCTGTTCGCTGCAGGCCTACACCTCCGTCGAATCTCAAGGAACTCGTGACACACTCATGTCTGCATGGTACTCCATTCCTGCACAACTTTTTCAGCATCTTGTTCAATCCATACCTAGACGAATTCAGGCTGTTTTGAAGGCTAAAGGAGGCTCAACACACTACTAGGTAGGTGTACCTAATCAAGTGTCAGCACAGTGTATGATTACATCGATATAGGCACGTGTGCTTCATAGGTTATAAAAACTTTGATGACCTCAAAATTCATATAATGTTTTGTTTGCAAATTATTGTAGGTGAGGCTATATTCTGAAAATCATAGAAGTGGAATTTTTTTTTTTTTTTCAAAATACAGTGTAATCTCGATATAACGCGTGTCAGGAGGTAACTTTAATACCCACATTATAAACGAAGCGCATTATAGCAGAAAAGTTTTCATCATTTTAACAGTAAACAGATGTTGTAGTTGGGTTCTTGGAACATCAGCGTATTGCTCAGTGTATTTTGTGAGTAAATTCCGTGTGTTGTGCTCTGTGGCCGATTTTCTGTTTTCCTGGACGAAAAACCAGAGTTTCCGGGAGAAAAAAAAACATGCTGCCTTAGCCTGAGACCAACTATCTCAGTAAAGTTGTGAAAAAGCCCATAAAAATTTCTCACGTCATCAACGGCACTCGAACTCAGGTCCTTTCCACCCGGCGATCCTACCAACTGTACCACCCGGCGATCCTACCACTAGGGCCAATAAACAGACTAAAAGACATAAAGTATTAAAGGTAATATCATCCCTTTACATTCTACTTAATACAATTCTTAATAGTGGTCAGATGCAATAAATAAAGATGTTCACTGTCACTCTGTTGTCACTACATCATCTGCTGAGTCACCCTTATGTTAGTCCATTGTTTTCCCACTATTAACAGAGGCTGTGATTTCTTCCTCTCAAGTAATGTAATGCGCAACTGGAGCATCTGCATCCACCTCAATCCAAGCAGCCAGATCATTTGCTCCAAGACTGCTCCAAGTATTTGCAAGCAGCTTTTGCTTCTTGTTCTGAAAATGCTGCTAATTTAAAGTTATTAGTGATCTAGTCTTTTCCAATATATTTTTTCCAGCAGTTTTCAATTGTTGGTGAGCTTATTTTCTGATCTAATCCAATATTGCATGCAACATCTTTCAGTGTTAATGTTTTCGGAAATTATAGAACTTCAATTTCTCAGTTCACAACACCAGCAAGTAGCTCACCACGATAGCAGTAGTTGTTGATTGTCTCGATTGTCGCTTGGTTTGAATAATACACCGATCCATGAGCCGAATTAGTGCAGTTGTGTTCCTTGGCAGAAACGCGACTCTGAACATCGCGTCTCATCGATGGTACAAACTCACTTTCAAACCATGAAGAAATTTATCACTCGTCATCCAAGCATTGGACTTATTTTTAGGTAGAGATTTCATGTCAAGGTAGAGATTTCATGTTGACTTGCTTAAAATCCAGAGACTTCGACTTTTATTGCACAATGGCTTTGCTATGTGATCTCCAGTTTTTTTGCACACAGTAATTCTCTTTGTTAGTTTTCATGCCCGCTTTGTTGGGTACTCTTGGGGAAAAGTTTATAGCACTGCGCTGTTTCGTCAAAATTGTTCATCTGCGAATTCGCCATCTTGAATCACAATACGTAGAAATTCAGGGAACTCTTCTGTTGCTGTAATGTCACCAAATGCAGATTCGCCTAAAAGACTAACCTGGGATATCCCATTAGAGCTTTTCATTCCTAAAACCACCCTTCAGAAGCTTTAAATGCATCATCATCTCCAGCTTAAGACACTTAAGTGCCTGTGCGTTCAAAATTATCCCATTTATCGTACTCCTTCACTACGCGTCTGTAGAAACCACTTGTACAAAAGGTCCGCATCACTATTTTCACAAAGTCTACAATGAAAACATAACACTACACTCATTTCTGGCCATTGTACAGAGTCTTGCATATCATCACAGAGAACCATGGCGAAGATGAACATTGTACAGAGTTGCCATTGTACATTGTATATTGGCCATTGTACAGAGCCTTGTATATCATCACAAACAACCATGGCAGAGATGTTTAGGGGCCGCCTTGCGTAAGACCGAACACATGTCCACAAAGCCTAGTTTTCTTTCTTTAGAGGTCTTCATCTTATTGCTAGTTCTTTGAACGCTATTTTTTTTCACAATTCTTTTTGGGGGACATAATCATACCCGCGATATATCCGAAATCGCGGTATGAAGAGGTACGTTATATCGAGGTTACACTCTATTGACTAAAGAAAGAAAGTGACTGAAGAAAATTCTAAACGTTATTAAATGTATGCCATGATTCAAATGAAAAGAACCATATTGACTACATGAATCACATCGACAATGAAATGCTCTGGAAACTCTTTAACACATTCCAGAATATCTGAAAGGAGTGAAAAAAAGCAAACACAGTTAAATTGAATTTAGATCACTTTAAATATGTTTGTGATAACTTAAAAGAAGGGGCGATCTCGGGTGAAGACTCCAGGGGCTATAGCGCCCTTCTTAAGATCAAAATGTGGATTTTTTTTACTGATAAAAGATGATTAGAGCTTTAATGATTTCTTGGAGCACTGGTTTCGCCCCCCCTTTAGAAAATACTGGGACTACCCCTACTTAAAAGAGTTTAATTATTTTAAGTAAGATTCTAATATATGATTTTATTTTCCGCCGAAAGATGGCAGCACAGATCTATTTGTTGTTGTAGGGTTTTAGGAGCATCAGTGACTAAGGCTATATTGCTCCATTGTGAGTAAATTATATGTTTCTGTGGTCGATTTTCTGTTTGCTGGATGAAATACCCGATTGTCTTTGAGAAAAACCATGCTACCCTCTCCTGAGACCGACTAACTCAGCCAAGTTATGTAAAAAGCCCATAACAATTCTCACGTCATCGACGGGACTCGAACCCAGCTCTTTTCCACACCTGATGTGGGGAAATAAACCCTTAAAACGCTATTTTTCTTTTTATTAATATACACCGATTGGCTTGAGGTGATTTCGTTGTTTCGAATCGCTTATGACACCATGTGGCATGGAGTCAATACAGTGTTGAAAATATACACTAGGAATACTGGGCAATTCACGTAACAAAACTGTTCACAATTCCTGGATCGACGTAGACAGTTGAGTGTGTGCTGATGAAAGTGCCTTTCTAGACCATCCTACAGATACTCATTGAGTTTCAGATCCGAAGAAACATACTGAGCTTCTATGGGATGGACTAAAAAGACATAGATGCTCAGTGTGTTTCAGATCCAAGAGTTGAAATGGCCAGGAAACTCTTGAAGTCTTCATGCACCTCAAATCAATTTCACACATTTGGTGTCCTCGTGGTAGTACAGTTGGTAGAATCGTCTTTCTCCTTATATTGGGTGTTAGAGAACTGAATTCGAGTCCCGTTGATGAAGAGAGGAATTTTTATGGGCCTTTTTCACAACGTGACTGCTGCGTTAGTTGGTCTCAGGCGAGAGTAGTACAGTTTTTTCTCCCGGAAACTCATGTTTTTCGTCCAGCAAACAGAAAATCGACTCTTTTAGTCTCTTATGCTTCTTAAACCTTACTACAACAAGAATCCCTGAAATGAAGTGAAATGCTTCCGCAAGTGAGATTTCCCTTATTGCTTCTGTGAGTTTTAAATTCTTGGTACCCAGCAGGAAATGGCAAAATACGAGTATTTGGTTACAAAAGTGATGTGTTTTTGCAATTACCATTATGCATAGGAACTGTCCCATCTATTTCACAAAGAGCATCCTACCCAGAGACCCTCAATGAGATATCTGTCTGCTGAAATGCGCTTGCTTATTCACTGTATTTCTGATGAGTTTTTCAACTAGCTCATTGGGTTTTGTGTTGACGTGGGAGAAATTGTTCAACTTCACATTGAGGATTTCGAATTGATGCAAGGAAGCCATTTATTAATAAAAATATTTTTTTTCTTATTATCAGTCTGTAACTGTCCCGTCTTAATTTAAATGCATGTCCTGCAGTTTGTGCAACCTGCTAAAGAAAAAAAAAAGGTCACCCTTATCACTCAATCTTTAAATACCTCGTTCCGGTCCCAACGCAGACGTCTGATATTCAGACTTTGCAACGCACATCTTCTTTCCCCTCTCTCTCTAGAGCAACCTCAATTTTTATTTACAAGCATATCAAACACTAACCTTGTTACTCTTCGCAGTAGAGGAGGCTGATATATGAACACATTTACATTGTGGCCTCCCTATCAGAGCCCCCGTCAGGGGGCCACTGATAGGGAGGCCACTATGTAGGGCATCTTCCCAAGACATGCCCCTAAACGTGTACAGAGGGTGACTCCAGGAAACGCGCTTGGCCTTGAGCCGCCTTCCCCTACTATCTCGTCTGAGTCCCAAGACACATGTACAAAGGGTGAAGAAGTGAATGAGGGTCAATATCTGTGGTGTTTAAGTAGAGAATGGTGAAACTTGTGACATCTTTAATTTTAAAAATAGGGGGAGGTGTTGATTGGCGTTTTCTTTCCCGAAAATAGACAAATTTAGTCTAAAGTAAGACAGAGGACTGATCATTTGGCACTCTTTTGTAAATGTCTGCTTTTGGTGTGGT
Organism: Mastigoproctus giganteus; assembly: GCF_048544385.1. NCBI lineage: Eukaryota > Metazoa > Arthropoda > Arachnida > Uropygi > Thelyphonidae > Mastigoproctus > Mastigoproctus giganteus. The sequence continues at coordinate 265,153,536 of NC_143575.1, forward strand.
GGTAGACAGGAGGAATTTCTGACAACTGCTTTTGTGGGGTTTATCAACAGCTGCAGTGCGATGGGTTGTGGCGTTATCATCCATAAACACGAACTCGGGGCCAATGCACCTCGGAACAGACGCGCATGGGGAAGGATACCTCGGTACAGTAGCGCCTTCAAGTATCTGGAGTTATGTACGTCCATCCAAGATAACGCCTCCCCAAACGAGAACACCTCGACAGCCATATCGATCCCTTTCAGTGATGTTTGCGGGGTGATACCGTGTGCCAACCTCTCGCCAGATTAGCTGACGTCCAGAATCGTTGCTGAGACTGAATCTACTCTCATCAGTAAAGAGTACCTTAAGTAAAGATTTTGTGGTTGTAACCTTTAGAAATAGTGTTTTGTCCTTAAGTTTTGCACACCAGTGTATTAGTATTAGCATTGGCCACATGGTGCAAGGCTTATGCTGCAACAGCCAAGAAAAAAATAAAATAAATAAAAATAATAATAAGAAGAAAATTAAAAAAATAATAATAAGAGAAAAGGAAATAGCCAACGTATGCGTTTCACTCCTCCCGCTGATCTTTGAATTTCCCCAAACCGTCAGCCTTTACCACCCAACTAGGTAAATTATTCCAGTAATTTATAACTAGCTGGCTAAAATAAATTTTCTGCAATCCAGTCTAAACTATCCAATCCAGCCCCCCCGAAACTTGAATTTATGTCCCCTAGTTCTAGTATCATTTATAATTTTGAAAATTTCGTCCTCATTCATTATGGACTAGTTTACTCAGTGGCTGAATTAGTCGGTCTCTGGTGAGGAAAGCAAGGTTTTTCTTCCTGAAACTCAGGGATTTTATCCAGCAAAGCATTCATACCGACCTTAGAATGCATGCAATTTATGAGCATAAGAATTTAGGAACAACCTCATCCATAGATGGGCGAATGAGGTTTTTCTCTTGTAACCCTAATAAGACAGTTTCATATCATATATAAATTGTATAATATTAAACTTCATTATTTTCGTCTACATTTTTATTTCCATTTGGGTGATTCTTATGAATGCCTCCCAAGATGCACCATTAATTATTGTAAAGTGTAATAATTCGGAAAACACGCAATTTACATAGTCTGTAAATTGCGTGTGTTCTGTTTCGATTTTCTTTTTTGCTGGATGAAAAACCTGATTTTCCTGGAGGAAAAACCATGCTACCTTCTTCTAAGACCGACTAACTCAGTCACGCTGTGCAAAAGGCCCATAAATAGTCCTACAGTCATTGTATGAGCTGAAATTTGTGATATGAGCGCAGAAGGGGTAAAATAAGCCGAAATTTTCAGTTAAGTTTTGCTTCGGCATGATGATCGTGCATGGATCAATAAGGCTGGATTGACGTTTGACTGGACAGCTCTGTCAACAATATGCAATTCAAACAATATTGAGCAGATTGCACACGAGATTGATTTAAAGTGTTATCTCATTCTCCATACTCACTGAGCGGTGCTGGGTGATTTTCATCTTTTCTGAGCACAGAAAGAGATATTCGTTGGATGCCTCGATACGGACATTGAATGAAATGCGAATAGTGGTGAGAAAAGAAAGTTAAGAAAAACTGAACTGAGTCGGTTTTGTTTGGATTATCACCATGTGAACTCTGGTCATGAACTGGGAGTAACTGTGTGTCCTAAGGTCTGTTTGCTTTTCTGGAAAATTCATGGGAACCCTGTACATTATTGATAAAGATTGGCTGAGTTCTGCTTGAAAAGACCTGGATCAAGTCCGATAGATTCACCTCTCAAACAGAAAAACAAAATTTAAAACAAATATGAAGTTTAAGAAAAATGAATTCTCCTTATCGAAGTCTTGTCAAAGGAAAATTGAATTAAAACTGAGAAAAACAGAATAAAAGATTAAAATTTCCCATAGGTTTAAATGAAAGACAGAAATATTAATATCAAATTTTTCAAGTAAAATAAAAAAAAAAAAAATAATAATAAATGTCTTACCCAGTTCTGACAAAGTTAGCCCAGTATCTCATCATGCGCTTACTTAATTCCTTGTCTTTACCTGTTTGGTCTCCCCAGCTTTCGTCCAATGGCATTCCGAACACGAAGAAAACATGACTTCCATGAAATGCACCTGTCCATTTTGGCCGTCCAAAACTTGGAGACCAGTGGGAAAAAACGTATTGGAAGACAACCGAACCGGACAGGGCATAATTCTTGGCATATTCGACGCAGCTGCATGTTAGATAGCAGTCACCTATTGCCTTTTCCAATGCCTTGATATTCTCTGCAGAATCTTCTACATCGATCCAGTTGGCATATTGAAACTTAATAGCCTTTTGGGCTAAATTTCCCTTATAAGGACTCAACGTTTGAATCGCCATTTCGAAGTCCTTCCGTCCAATATGCATTTCTTCCATGGACCCATTGATTATGCTAAAGTACCCTAACAGAAAAGAGGAGCCTTCTTCACTGGAGGTACCAATCATGATATCAGTTTTCTTGTAATTTTTGGTAGCTAATGATAGCCTTGGATGTTTATCGAGAAAGGATCCATCAACAACAGGAACAAAATGAACTTCAAAAGTTCTTCCATGTACAATGTCTGCAGATACAAGCTCCACGGGACTTTTCTCCTGTAGGCATCCAATTAAAGAATCCAAATTATACTCATCATTTGAGCAATTAACAACTTGAGCCAAACGGAAGCCATTCTCAATAGCTTTCTCTTGACTTTCTGAACTCCAAATAGATGTGGCAGCTCCACTCTCCATTATGGCTCGCTGAAATAGATGTCGACTCAAAGGAGATGAGAGGTGAAAAGAGACAGATGCAGCCCCTGCACTGAACCCAACCAAAGTGATATTTTCCGGATCACCCCCAAAAGAGTGGATATTATCCCGTACCCACTCCATTGCCGTCATCTGATCCAAGAGACCCATATTTCCTGGTGCATCTTCCCGTCCAAAATAAAGAAATCCCAAGGGTCCCAATCGATAGTTCATAGACACAAAAATGATGTTTTCCTCACTGACAAAAATCATTGGATAATAACGTGACTCCAAAGAATATCCTCTTCTGAAGCCACCTCCATGGATAAAAACCATCACGGCTGCTTTCTCTGGTCGTGGGTGTGGTAGAAAGATATTCAATTTGAGGCAATCTTCACTCATAACGTGAGAATCCAAATATCTCTGAAAACAAGTCTTTGGAGGCTGCATAGCATTAAAAGTTCCTTCCCAAGGGGTTATAGGTTGGGGTGCACGAAATCTATAATTTCCTACAGGGGGTTCAGCATAAGGGATCCCAAGGAATGCTTCCACCAACTTGGATGTTGCAACAGGAACAACAAATCCTCTGACGAGCCCAGTTTTTGTAGACACTATTTCACCTGGGGTTGCATTCGCAAAACTGTTTAAAGGTACTCCAAAGCAGGTAAGCATTGATATGAAGGTTATTAACAGCTTCAACCATAAGCCAACTTTTGAAAAATCACTATCAGAAGACATCGTTTGTACTGTATTCGCTGTCCTTCAATCCATTAGTTAACGAAACACCTAAAATGAAAATTAAAAAACATAAAAAAATCCTTCAATTATTATCGATATTAAATTATACACTACTAGACAAAAGCACTGTAAACAATTATGATATTATAACTGTTGTAAATGGAAGACTCAGCAGGAAAACTTATTACAGGCCTGATGTAGCCGAGTGGTCAGGGGCGTAAGTACAGTAGCACGCGCTGTTTGAATGGACCGGGGTTCAAGCCCATGAACTAAATACGATTAACGTTTGTATCGATGATTTATTGTAAACTCCACTGACCTGCTGGTTGTGCCAGAGTAAGAACAAGAATCCATTTTACTTCTTGAATAGAAGTAACTTTATGAGTCTCATTAGGTACCTAATGGTAACAAATACTTAATAAGAAAAATTTAATTCGATATCATGTTTTCAGCGCATGCTTCTTTGGTCCCTGAAAAGCTTTCAAAATCAGTAATAGCCTCCACTAACCCCAACACTTCCCCGAAATCTATTAATATAAATGAAAATATTGCTCATGTTTCACCCTACCAAATTTTCAACATACATTCCTTTGGCCCGCTTGATGGTTCTAAGTTCAGTTCCAATTTCATAACATTCTCTCCCTAGTTCCCCCCCCCCCCCCCCACCAACACATACTACACAGAAATATTACTAACTTTGGAACAGGGGCTCAATTTCAACATTTCAATGCTTACTTAGAACATTTTAGGACTCTTTGTAACAATTTTAATCTATATATTAATTACTACACTTACCACATCTAGGTATTCAATATCTGTTCCACATGATCGATGTTGGTGAAAAAAATTGCTCAGGCGATATAATCTTCCATGTTCTTACTCTCCGGAAACTAATATAAAGTTACTGACACTGATCGAGATACGATCACAGAAATAAATCTTGGCCAATGGCGAGTACTGATTTGTTTACGATTTTTTTGGTTCATACGAAAGGAGATAAGAGAATTTAAACAGCAGTAACTAGGTGAATGGAAAAACTCCACTTAAATAAACTGCCTACTAAAAATATAAGTTGATCGAACATTAACTCCTGCTAAAATCGATTAGTAATCCAATCAGTAAATATTTATTAAGCAATTTCATTACATTATTACATATCGATGTTTTTCAATTTAATTAAAAGAGAGTTTACCTGAATTAATTCGCTGTGACTTCAATTTGTAGAAAATTATTTAATATTATTATTTGTTATTTTAACTTCTTTTCTACTCATGAAAATGTCGCGATATAAATTGCCTTTTCTACGTCTGCAACTTTAAAGATGCAAATATCAAACGAGAAGACATTACGCCACCTAGAGTATTAGACAACTTTAAACGGTAACTAAAACCAATTTTATTATAAATTAAAATATAAATTATAATATTATTTAATATTAATAATAATTTATAAGCCACATACGCATTATTTATTAGACATTTTCGCTTTATTTATATTATTGTCTTGGGTGGCTTGTATGATTATTTTTGACGATGGATGGAATCATGCTGATTTTGGTAATATTTTGTTGTGTTGGCATTTTATGATTTTTAAACTATGTATACTGCTCTTTTGAATTTTTATGAATTGACAGGCTTTTAGCGACTTTAGTTTTAATCCAATATCTCTGTAATCCTAAATACTTGTATTTACAATATGGCTGCTTGAATTCCATTATGTATTGATATTTATAATTTATTACATTTTTGCAGTACAGTGTATGTGGTAATCCATCCGGTTAACTTGTGTACATAATGTCATTATGGTTAGGTGATTCATCTTTGATATATAACCTCTTGAATAAATAAATAAACGGCAATAATTATTAATATACTTAGCAAAGAGTATTAATTATACCCTTTCATAATAATTTGCCGGTTAGACTCCATGAGCACACTACATGATCAGAGTACACTACATGGTTATACTCCATGATCAGAGGAGTTCACAATATAGAGAGAATGCAAGAACATTACCGTTTTATTATTCACTCGAGCATTAGGCCACCACCATTCAAAGTGCTTGCATGTCTGTATCCTCACGTTTGGCAACTCAACTACAGCAACCAAAATAGATGTGATTACAACTGCTTTTTAAACACGTCAACCTGATCTATCATATCAGCACTCTGTTCTTATTCTCGTATTAAGCGCATCAAATGAACTGATTTTAATTAATCTACTTTGTCTAATATTCTGTATATATACTAATTCCATTATTAGTACTATTAACTTCACATATATCAGGATTAACACAATATTTGATTCCGGTAATCGAATTTAATCTTCTTCTGACGACTTCTTCGTAGTGCTCTTGTTTAATATCATCTAGTATAGTATAGTACAAGGGCAAATTGTCAAGAATTCTAAACGTTTTATTTTTAAAAGTTAGCGAGATACAAAAAACATAGTTATTAAGAGACTTGCAGTCTATTTGTCAATACAATTGCCATGATCATTCAAGCATTTATTTTAACATTTGACCAGCTTTTCAAAATCCTGTTGCAGAAATCTCTCATCACACTGGAAATCCTTCCGAGACCACGGTTTGATTTAAAAACATAGCACTAAAACTTCCCCCGTCTTTATGGGATGCGAACCTAAACCTTTTCTACGTAGTGTAGAATTCAGATTTTTTTCACATAGTGATGCTACTTGCACTGTCTTTGTATTTAAATTCCAGTAGTTAAATTTCTTAGTTTCATTGATATATTTACGATTCGACTGAAACTAGAAACAGATAAGCTTCTGTTAATTTATAGGGATGGTATTAAATTGCTATGTAACTGAACTATCTCTAGGATTCAAAAGACCCTCATGGCTTCCTCCAATATTGTTTACGGACTTACAGAGCTTTATTATGGCATTTCCACAACAAACTATGGAGAAGTTTTTTAATAACAAATAAAAAGTCAAAATCATCTAATTCTTCATAATTTTTATGAGAAGGTGGTCAAAAAGTTCTAGGAATGGAGCATAAAAGACATAGGTAAAAAATTTAATATATATATTTTTGTTTATTTTTCAATATCTTCACCAGAATTTCAATATTCTTATTGTATTTAATCTGCAATTAAATCTTTAATTCTTCACTTTGGGAAACCAACCTTCCACATCTACTTTTCACTGGTTACCTTTAAAATGTGTTCCACGAAGGTCGAACTTGACGTTTCTAAATAGATAATAGACATTTAGAGTCAGATCTGAACTCTACGGAGGGGGGAAATGATTTAATTTAATTTTTCAAATCCATTTCATGAATTTTAGCTTTGCGATCCCTTGTGTTTCCATTGCCTGCTTCCTAATTTGGATTCAGGATCATAAAAATGTAGCCAAGTTACATATCCATCACCAAAAGGGATAAAAATCGATCTGGATTAGCAAGAATTAATTTTAAATTCTCTTTCGATGGCTTCACTCTTTGATGTTTGTCATGGATGGAAATGTCTTCGGGAACCCACCTTGCATTTGGGCATTCCCAAATGCTCATGTGCCATTGTTAAAATGCTTTTAGAGAAAATATTAAGTAACTTTTAAAGTTCAGACACTTTAATTCTTCTGTTTTCTAATTTTTTTTTTATCAGCAATGACAATTGGTTCAGATGGCCCACCATACATTGGATCATTCTCAACTGACGCCGTCCAATTTTGACCGATTCCGACCATCTTACAATAGTAGCATAACTGAATGATATCTCCCCAAACACTCTAGTCATCCTGTCTTTGATTTTTTGTATCATTTCTGCCCTCTTTGGTGAAAAAATTGATTACTGAAAGATGCTCGATTTGCTGGATATTCATTCTTCTTCCACTTACCAATATATAAAAAATATTAATTTTAGAAAATGCATAAAATATGAACATTCAATTAAGCAATAAAAATAATCTGTTCTATAATTTATTAATACGTTTCATATGCCCTGCTCCCAGCACTTTTTGACCATCTCTCGTATTTGGACCATCAATAAGAAAATAGACAAAGGTTACCGATTACTGGCTTCGCTGTATCACATAGCCTTGTTCTCTGATATATAATCATTACAGCCAACTTTGTAAACATACGGTTGTAATCCGAGGTCAAGTAACCCCTGATGGAAGGGAGATATCATTTGCAGTTGAACATGGTAAACGGTTGTATCGGTTCTCACGTCTCTATACAGTGAAGAAAAGTTGAAGAAATACTCACAGAGGAATAGGACTGAGAACTTAATTTGGTGAGTTTTGTGAAGAAATTAATCATGTTTACATTCTGCTTCTTCTGCAGATTGAAATTAAGTTTTAATTTATTTTTATTATTGAAATAAACAAATATCAATATTTATTTTCATTAGTTAGTTATAATTAAGACAAATAATAAACTTTTAACCTAAAGAATAAAATTATTCCAACAACGTTGAAAATAATGGGAACTCATTAAAAGCTATTTATGTACACAAAATAATTAATAAAATATAAGGCATATAACAAAATTAATTAATTAAATATAAATAATTTATTTAATTATCTTTTGTTTTATTTCAGTAATGTTGTAGAAGCATTGAAATGATTAAACTAACATTATAATTAAACAGTAAAGTTTCTCTTTTTAGAAACCATACATTTCATCTAACAGTTTTTTTTTTCTTTTTTTACAGAGGGCACTACCTGTTTGCCTCCATAGTAACTATAACAATCAGTGAAAACTGCTTCATTATGATTTTCAGAATTTCCATCCTTATAACCCTTGCCAGCTTCCTCTGGTACAGTGTCAAAACACAGCCAACATTAGATGATCTGGTGGTTTACACCAAAAACGGACCTGTTAAAGGTAAAAATGTCCTTCTGCCAAATGGAAAATCTGTGGAAATCTTCTTTGGTATACCATACGCCAAGCCACCTGTAGGTAAGAACCGCTTCCGTCCACCAGAGCCTGCTGAACCATGGAGTTATATGTTGGATGCAACTAAAATGCCAGTTGCGTGTATTCAATCAAGGATGGTAAAGAGCGATAATACTCTTATTCAAAAGTTGAATAATATTTTTACTCCCAAGAACATTAACGAGGACTGTCTGAAATTAAACATATGGATTCCGAACCCTCGTCCCCAAAAGGCGGCAGTTTTGATCTGGATTTATGGCGGCGCATTCGTTAAAGGATCATCTGATATGGTTTTCAACGACCCGAAGTACTTAGTTTCGGAAGAAGAGGTTATTGTTGTCACGATGAACTACAGAGTTGCATCTCTAGGATTTCTTTATTTCGGACGTCCTGATGCTCCAGGAAATGTAGGATTACTCGACCAGACTTTGGCTATTCGCTGGGTTAAGGAAAATATCGCTTATTTCGGAGGTGATCCCTATTGTATAACTTTGTTTGGTCCAAGTGCAGGTAGTGCAAGTACTACTTTTCATTTGTTGTCGCCTCTGAGCGAAAATCTGTTCAATCGAGCCATCATACAGAGTGGAACTGCAACATCTCCGTTGGCTATAAGGAATAGGTCAAAAGCCATTGAACAGAGTCTACGGCTAGCGAAATTAGTCAACTGTCCTTATGATAAGAACGAACTTGATAATGTATTGGACTGTCTACTCAAGAAAGATGCGATAGACTTAGTGGAACAAGAGAAAAACCTACACGGAGTTATTGACTACTCCTTCATTCCTGTTGTGGACGGAGTTTTTATTGAGGACGATCCTGAAATATTACTGCAGACTGAACGGTTCAAGAACGCTAGTATTCTTCTTGGAACTACCTTAAATGAAGGTACTTTATTTTTGTTAAAACACCGCCCTGATATCTTTAAATTTGTTGACGAGCTGAACATTACTTATAACCAATTCCTCTCAGCCATGAGAACATTCTATCCATCAGATAATGAGTTAGTTAAACAGGCACTTATTGAAGAATACAGTGACTGGAAAGGATCAGATTACATTGGTAGCATCGATAAATTAATAAGCGATCGTCAGTTTGTGTGTCCCACTAACCAATTTGCTCGAAGCTTTGCCAAGCAAAATAACGATGTCTATCTCTACAGCTTTCAGTACAGTGGATCTTCTTTTTTAAAAGTATTTCCTTTAAAATGGATAGGAGTTTGTCATGGCATGGAAATTAGTTATGTTATGGGGTTGTATCTGAACCCTTTGGTAAAAGCAGATCCCCAGGAAGTTCAACTGTCCCGTCGTATTATGAGATTTTGGGCGAATTTTGCAAGGACCGGGTAAAATTAGTTTTCATAAATTTTTATTTAATTAGAATTTTATTAATTACTGTACTGATTTATCAAGAAAATAATTATAACTTATTATGAATTATAACCATATAACGATGATCAAATATACATATCTTTTTATTCTAAAAAAATATTTAAATTTTGTGGTTACCGAACAGGAGCTCAGAGACACGTAGTGTATTATATCTAAAAGTAGCCCATATTAAGGCCACAAGACAGAACCGTCTCGTCCACCCATGTGTATTATGTCAGTAAATTGTATGTATCCTCTGGTCAATTTGCCTGTTTTGCTGGGAGAAAAAATAAAATAATATTAGCTAAGATCAGTGGTAAGATCTTCCTACCACGGTAAGAAAGACATTAGAAAAACAAAATAAAATTAGCATGTATCGTGTTGTCAAGCGCCAAAGTATAGAAGTACACACGGTTGAAGATCTGATCTGGTGTTCCTGTCCCTAAAAACGGGATAGGAATGCCTGACGTACTGAATTTTAATAACTGGGAGCTAAATGATTTTGTGATAACTGAGAAGAAAGCCGAAGATAAATGTTTGAAGCTAAAAGAAAATAAGGCACCTGAGGACGACAGGATCTATACAATTATATTAAAAGAAGCAGCAAAAGAGGTAAGCAAATCTTCAGCCATAATGATGAGAGTACTCTTGGATTAAGAGGTGGTTCCTGTGGGTTGGAGATATGCAACTGTCTCTACAATTCACGAGAGGAATTCAAAGGGTGAAGTGAATATTTACAGACATAAGCTTGACATTTGATCCAGCAAAAATAATGGAATCACTGGCTAAGGAAGCAACGCATAACTTCTAAACAGGAATCCAGTTATACGGGTGTCACAGCATGGATTTGTTAAGGAAGGATCTTGTCTGACCAATGTGGATACTGTGATGTAGTAACAAATGAACTTGATGAAAATAATATTGACATCATACACTAATATTTCAGAAAAGCTTTTGACACTATTGCACATAAAAGACTGCTGTACAAATTGGTGCATTGTGGCATTAGGGGCAAGTTACTGGATAAAGGGGTGGTTGAGTGGGAGAAGACAGAGTTTTTATCAATGGATACTATTGTTCTTAAACAAATGTTATTAGTGAATTCTTCAAGGGTCCAATACTAGGCCCATTATTGTTTTCCATATTTATTAATGATATTGATAAAGTCATATTAAGCTTAATATCTAAGTTTGTAGATGATACTAAGGGTGGCAGAGTGGTTAATAACAATAATCAGGGTATGCTACTTCGACAAGATCTAGAAAAATTAGGGAAATGGACTGAGAAGTGGCGATTGAAGTTTAACATTGACAAATGAAAGGTACTCCATATGGGTAGCGTTTTTCCAGAATAACATACCAACTGTGTGGTACCACACTGAAGATTCAAGATAGTAAAAAGCTAAAAAGACTGGTTGGGAGAATTATTATGCAGTCAAAAAGAAATTTCTGTGAGCAGTGCAGATGGGCTTCTTGGATAGGTTATGGACTTTTGTAAATGATATACAGGAATTTTGCCAGAAGAAATAAGGTGATGAGTATTGCGCTGTATAAAGCAATGGTAGAGACACATCTTGAGTACCGTATACAGTTCAGAAGCCTCATTTCAGAAAGAATTATGTAGATGTGCTGGAAGGGTTCGGAGAAGACAACGAGATTAGCGAGTAGAATGAAAAGGTACTCTTACTAAGAAAGACTTCAGTGCTTGCACCGTCTGAAAACTGGTAACCTGCGAGAAAGTCTGATCGTGGTGTTTAAGGCTTTGACAGGACTGAGTAAGTTGAAAGTTGATGGCAATTTCCCAGATATTGACTGGAATTTGGGGGCTGGTCACTCACACAGTAGCAAGGCTTTTGTGGATTTATTGGATGATTGTTTTCTACATCAGCATGTTCGGGAGGCAACAAGAGGGAATAATACTCTTGATTTGATTATCAGTAGTGATTCTTCATGCATTAAGAATCTACAGATAAATGAACCACTAGGTGGCAGTGATCACTGTGTTCTGAAGTGGGAGTTACTCAAAGAGGTAACTACCATTAGGGGTAAAGGGAAGGGGTATTGCTTTCGTAAAGGCGACTACAATGGACTGACACAGTATTTAAATTCTATACAGTGGGATCAACTGATGATATTGCCAACAGCAAATTCAAAATGGGAAGCATTCAAGGAACTTATCTTGGAGGCTGCTAGGCTTTACATACCAACTAAGAAATATTGTTCAAAGTTTAGGCCTAAATGGATGTCAGATGAACTAATGAGGCATATGGCAGAGAAGAAAAATGCATGGGATACATAAAAATTAACACGTGACACAGACGCCTATGATAGATACAAGTTGATCTGTAACCAAGTTACAAAGGAGGTTAGGCAGGCGAAGGCAGATTACGAGAAATCCTTGGCAAGGGATGCAAAGAAAAACAGCAAAGAGTTCTTTACTTATGTAAACTCTAGAAGGAAGGGGATGAATCAGATTGGTTCACTTGATATCGATGGATCAACTGTTGATGACCCTGCTCAGGTAGCTAACAAACTAAATGAATATTTTGCATCGACATTCACACATGAGGAGTTATTCAGCGAGGGGAATGCCAGAGGTGTATTCAACTCTAGCAGTAAGCTAGAGAATCTTGTAATAACTGAGAGCAAAGTGGAGGAGAAATTGTTGAAGATAAACACAAGAAAGGCACCTGGGGTGGATGGGATCTATCCAGTTATATTAAAGGAGGCAGCAAAGGAAGTGAGCAAACCCTTAGCCATAATTATGAGAGCTTCCTTGGACTCAGGGGAGGTACCCATGGACTGGAGATGTGCAAATGTGACCCCAATTCACAAAGGAGGATCAAAGGCTGACACAAGTAATTATAGACCTGTGAATTTAACTTCTGTTCCCGGAAAATTAATGGAGACACTGGTTAAAGAAGCACTGCAGGATCATCTAGACAAGACTTCAGTTATAGCTAGGACACAGCATGGTTTTGTTAAGGGGAAGTCTTGCCTGACCAATTTGATTGGATACTATGATGCAGTCACAAAAGAACTGGATGCAGGGAATAACTTTGATATTATATACTTGGATTTTAGAAAGGCTTTTGATACTGTTGCACATGGAAGACTGCTGCACAAATTGGAGCAGTGTGGCATTGGAGGCAAATTGCTGCTATGGATAAAGGGGTGGTTGCGGGGGAGAAGACAGAGAGTGGTAATCAATGGACACTGCTCGTCGTGGACTAATGTTATTAGTGGAGGGCTCAGGGCTCAGTGTTGGGTCCATTATTGTTTTCTGTATTCATAAATGATATTGATGAGGGTATATCAAGCTTAATGTCGAAGTTTGCAGACGATACAAAGGTAGGCAGGGTTGTCAAGGACACTACTGACACTATGCTGCTGCAACAGGATCTGGAAAGGTTGAGCAGATGGGCTGAGAGGTGGCAAATGAAGTTTAACATTGACAAATGTAAAGTACTACACATGGGAAACAGAAACCCCAGAGCAACGTATCAACTCTGTGGTACTATACTGACAAAAGTAAAAGTGTAAAGTGTTCATTGTCTAACGGCCCAAGGGGTTTCCCCCATCTCCGTGTTGTGTACTCTGTTTGTGAAACACAGAACACTGTGAAGGCCAGAGATTTTAAAAAGTGTAAGGTACATGTTTATGTTGTGTAGTGTCATGTTGTGTTGTTCCTCTGACCTTTTAGCCGTTGGGCCCCTAGTGGGACCCCCCGTTGCCCACACTTAACCCCGAGGAGGCAGGTCAGGCATAGAGGGATCGCATTAGAAGTAATTACTCTGGCAGGCCCTGCCACCTAATTTCCTAAGATTTCAGTGGCAAGGGCCTAAAAAAAAAAAAAAAAAAAAAAATAATAATAATAAATAAATAAAAAAAATAAATAAAATAAATAAATAAATAAATAAATAAATAAAAAAATAAAAATAAATAAAAAAAATAAAAATAAAATAAAAATATATAAAATAAAAAAATAAAAAAATAAATAAATAAAAAAAAAAAAATAAATAAATAAATAAAAAAAAATGAATAAAATAAAAAATAAAAAAATAAAAAAAATATAAAAAAAATAAAAAATAAATAAAAAAAAAAATAAATAAATAAATAAATAAAAATAAAAAAATAAAAAGTAATAGTAATAATAAATAAATAAAAAAAAGAAAAAATTTTTTATAATAAAATAAAAATAAAATAGAATAAAATGCATTTTTAGTTAGAGTAGGGGTGAAGACAGGAAGGGGGGGGGACAGATAGAAATATGGGGATGATAGGGAAGGCAACCCCAGAAAGGTCAGTGGAGACTGGCCCCACCAGGAGAAAAAAAAAAAAAAAAAAAAAAAAGGGTATAGCAGGGAGGGGGAGGAGACAGAAACCCGTCCCCTCCCTCTCCCTACCAGGGGAGGGGGTATTAAAGTGAACCAAGTTAGGGTACATGGTTCGGAATGCTAGTTGGCCAAGAAAAGAAGTTGACATCCAATGGCATGCCGGTGGCATTGTCAGTCTTTATCTAGGAGATTGTCTTATTGGTCACATCCATGAGAGACAAGTCCAGAAGAATAAGAACCTTTTGTCTTTCTTAGATTGTCTTAATTTGTGGGTTGTCTCTATTCAAAGGTAGTTATTTGGTAGTTATCTTTGGTGGGTGACATTTTGGAGAATGTATAGTAGTTCACACCAATGATGGTAATGCTGGTTAAGTTTAGCTGCCTGGTTCCAGTACCATCAGGGTCCCTGGGTTCATTTAGTAGAGGGTTGTCATGTTGCTGCAATTAGTTGTCTTCTCCTCAAGAAAAGCTGCTGTGCATAGTTGGTGAGAGCTTGATACTCTTCCTTAGTATCCAGTAAGTGGTTTTCTTTGCCTTTTGGTATATAAGTCAACTTTGTGATAAGCTGGCAGCGGAGGTCATCGTAGAGGGGGCACTCGTGCATGAGGTGATCCCAGTCCTCAATTCCTCCACAGGCGCATGTTGAGTCCTCTTCTAGGCCAAAGGTTGTTAGTTTTGCCTTTATTGAACCATGGCCAGTAAGCAAATACGTGGCATACAAGCCTGGAGAAAACCATAATGGGGATTTTGGATAGATTCTGCTAACATCTGGGATGAATCTCCTGGTGATTTCCCCCTTGGTTGAATTTGTCCAGCGGTCCTGCCACACCCACTGCATGTGTGCTTGAAGTCTCCTCTTCTCAAATTTTTGGTTGTTGGTAAGATTCAGCTCGAATCCCAAGCAGGTCTGAGACACGCCCTTACTGACAGTGGTAGAGAATGAAAGGGACCTGGGGGTGGTTGTGCAGGCAGATATGAAGTACTCTGAGCAGTGCAGACAGGCTGCAAGAGTAGCTCATGGTGTATTGTCAATGATATATAGGAATTTTTCTAGCAGGGATAAGGAGGTGATTATTCCCTTGTATAAGGCAATGGTCAGGCCACACCTAAAGTACTGTATACAGGCCTGGAGGCCTCATTTCAAGAAGGATGTAGAGCTGCTGGAACGAGTACAGAGAAGGGCAACAAGATTGGTGAATGGGACAAAGGGGTGCTCTTACGAAGAAAGGCTTAAGTTTTGCGAATTACAGTGTCTGTAAACTAGGCACCAGCGAGGTGATCTGATAGAGGTGTATAAAGCCTTGAATGGTTCGAGCATGCTCAATGCTGATGGGATTCTTCCTCTTGCTCAGAATAATCACCTGAGAGGGCATAAATTCAAATTGAGGAAAGACAGATGTAGGATAGACGTGCGGAAATTTGCCTTTAGCCAACGGGTGGTTGGTTGGTGGAACAGACTTCCATCCCTTGTGGTGGAGGTTGATAGCCTAAATAAGTTTAAGGCTCAGCTGGACAGGTATTTCGAACGAACAGAGGGGTGAAGTGGAAGTGGTTATTTTTTATTTATTTATGTTACTTTTTTTTTTTTTGGCTGATGCTGCATAAGCTTGCTTTCTTGCATCAAATGCCTCTACTAATGCTAATGCTAAAATGCTAATCTGTACTTGTTGTTGTAGTGGGGTTTATGGAGCATCAGCGACAAAGGCCATATTGCTGTGTTATATTGTCTGTAAGTTGCGTGTGTTCTGAGGTAGATTTTCTGTTTGCTGGACGAAAAGCCCGAGTTTCGGGAGAAAACACCATGCTAACCTTGCCTGAGTTCGACTAACTCAACCACGCTGTGAAAAGGGCCCATAAAAATCCTCAGTCATCCACAGGAGCACACATACTCTTGCTCAGACAAAACATATGACTAGGGGAGCATAGATTTAAATCGATAAAGGATGGTTACAAGATAGATGTGCGGAAATTTGCCTTCAGCCAACGCATAGTTGATTATTGGAACTGGTAATTTGAATAACATTAAGGAGGAATTGGAGGACTTCGTAAATTATTAGATGAACTGGTGACGTGGAAGTGTTTTTTTTTTTTTTTATCTAATATTTTTTCTTCTTCTTTTTAGCCCATGTACAGAAACAGAATATTCGCAATATATTGTTCTAAAAATCTAGTTTCGAATATCGTCGAAATTCGAACGTTCTTATCACACGGATTCTAACTTGAATCCTATTACAGAGGTTCGAACCTGGATCATATCATTAGAGAATTAATTTATAGAATTTCTTTACATACGGTTTGAGAGTCCCTCTGTACCGTTTTGTTTCCTTCATCATTTCTGTACCTCACGAGGTTCCTTTGGTATGCTTTTCCCATATCCAGGCCACTCCTATGAGAAGCTACAGGTGAAAACCTAACTGGTCCTTAATAAGTCAAAAAATAAATAAAATTTAATGTATTAAAATCCCTGAAAACCTTATAATCAGTAGTTCCTAAAACTAATTAAAACCAAATAATACGTGAATCAAAATTGTTATTCATGTTTATTTAATTATTTTGGTTGTTTATTTAATTAATTTATTTATTTTCGAAATTATAAATAAGTTTTATGCATGCAGTATCTAATTGTGTTTTATGTTACAGCAACCCGAATATATCACCGGATGGCTCAGAGGTTCCAGCACAATGGCCACTTTATACCAGCAGAAACCAGGAATATTTAATCTTTGATAAATCAGGTTCTAGTTCTGTAGGTAGTGGACTTCGTTCCAGGCAGTGTGCATTTTGGGAGGAATACCTACCTTACCTTTCTTGTCACGATGTGTAGGCTGGTATACAATACCAGCTGGTATCCATTAAAACGTTGTGTAGAAAGTTATTCATTGTATTTCGATTGCATACATCTGGTATGAACTTTTGCTGAAAATACAGAGTCCATCCTAAGCCAGCGTGATGAAGACCAGGTCAGCTAAATGATTTTATGATATTAACTGTCCAAAGCATTGATACCATGTGTCCAAATGGTAGAAATTATACAGCAATAAAAAATATAAGCGAAGCTACCAACGTCTCATATTCGACTTATAATTTTATCTATTAATTCTATAAAAAGTGTATCTGATAGACTAAAAACGTTTGAAAATTTTTAGTTGAGGAGAGTAACATACATTACAGAGAGTAACATTACGTCAAACAATTTTTATTGTACACAGGCTGATAACTTGTAGTGGCATGGCTTTAAGACCATCAGCAACTGAAGCCATACCACATCCACCACCCATAGATTCAGCAAAACAATAAAATCGACCAAAGAAAACAGCAGTTTATGGGCATTACCATTGGTAGAAGCATATGATGCAAGAAATAAAGTTTATACAGCAACAGCCAAAAAAAATTCCCACTTCATCCATCTATTCACTCCAAAATTTTTTCCACTTGCTCCTTGAATTTATTTAAGCTATCAGCATTCACAACAACAGATGAAAGTTTGTTTCAGCAATCAACCACACGCTGGCTAGCTAAAGGCAAACTTCTGCACATCTATTCTGCAACCATCCATCTTCAATTTGAATTTATGCTCCCTCATGTGCGTAGTCTGAGCAAGAGGAAGAATACCATCACCACTGAGTTTGCTCAATCCATTCAAAGCCTTAAACATCTCGATCAGATCACCTCGCAGGTGTCTACTCTCCAGATGTTGCAATTTGCAGAACTTAAGACCCCGGTATTTGAAAATTTCCGGTGCCCACTCATAATTCTATAACTTCTTTTATAAAGCGTTCTCTACCTAATGGAAGTATCTTATTTTTTTAAAATTTGATAAAGAAAAGTCATTCTTCTACAAACCGTTAAACTTTATTACAGAATTTACACTACCTGAACACAGTATTAACTATTTATATTAACAAGGTGAAAGTACACTTGTCAACAAAATTAACTGATCACAGCACATGCAAAGAATGGTTGAGTAAGCATAAGGATTATATATATTAGCCAAAAATTAAAACCCACTCGCAATTGGCCTCAATAGATAATTAAACGCGGAGTATACAAATGTAAGTTGTTACTTGTTATGTTCGCTTTCCTTGGGTTTCTTAGTTCAATCTGAGACTGGTGTGAGAAACAGTGGAAAAAAGGTCGCTTGGTCTAACGAGTTTCGATTTGCCCCTATTTTTGCACCAGTCGTAGAAAGAAAGTGTGGCATGAAACGCATGCATCTGGACTCGTGTCCAGCAGTCAAGCGGCTGGAGGTATCATGGTACGTGGTATTTTCTGCTGGTACGGACTGGGTGCGCTCAGAATGTTGGGTTACTTCATTTTTACACGGGTTGCGATGAATTCTTTCAAGACGACAACCCAACTATCCACTATGCAAAAACTGTATCTGAATGGTTCGAGTAACATTCCCAAGATTTCCAACTACCTAACTCTGGCCGCTTAATTCTCCAGACTGAATGCAATTGAGAATGTTTTGGATATGTTGGAAAGGGCAATTCGTCTTCGCAGTTCTCTACTAACCACAAAATAGCAACTAGACGAATAAGAGGGAATAAACTCAAAAATTCTTCTTCTCAATTACCATCGTATTGTATTTATAAAAACATGAATTGCAATATGGAGGAAACAGCAATCGATTCGACCAATGCCAAAGGAAACAATATCCAATTTTCAACTTTTAGTAATAATTCTCTAAATATAAAATCGGAATTTTTTTCAACACGATTTGTTGTAATATCATTACTCATGGGGACACTTTCTGCAGAACTGATCAATGAATTTCTGTCCTTTTCTGGTAAGCCACTAGTAAGCGTCATTGACTGGATTCGAACTCAAGTCTTTTCAGCCGGTGTGGGGAGGACGGTGATTATACCAACTGTGGTACCTAAGTTGCTAATGGGACTAAACCCTAGAACAACCAAACAATAATGTACTGAATAGTCCACCATAATGAAAACACATGTTCCCAAGGATGTAACTCACCAAGTTCTCCAACAAATACACGCTGTAAACATGAAAATTAAGGTGTGAGACCGTTTCATTGGTGTATCACAGTCATCAGCAGATATTGTAGAATCAGTTCCAAGAAACCCTCACCGTTCGTGCAGATACGGCTCAGGGATGTTAATCGGATGCTTTCGAGCAGCAAAAGAGATACGAGTGTTAGTCAAAACCATCCCAAATTGTCTACACAGACATAGACATTTATGCGAGAAGACCTCTAGTGTGTGTGTGTGTGTGTGTGTGTGTTTACTCCAGAATGTGGGCACTCAAACATCGTAACTGGACTACCATATACTCCTTATAGATCAGTCCAGCTAGTCTAAGGTCCGATTCTCCTCGGGTCCTAGCGTGGCTTGTGTAAAATCTTAGTTTTTATCATATACTCATCGGAACACATATCCATCATAGTTGTACAAATATCGATTGCGCAACTATGATGCAACATATCAGTTTTTGATAACTCCAGGTTGAAAAATTCCCAGGTAGATTTGGTGCGCCAGAGAATTCAGCTAAGTACTGAATCAAATAAGCTATATCCACTTACTTTCAGCAATATTTGACCACAATGTAGATGTGTAGGCCACATTAGATTACATTACCATATTTGAGATTCGTCACATATGAATGTGAGATGAATCTCAACGATACTGACACCACAAAATCATCAGGTTAGCTTGAGTATTTAGGCTGTAGAAAAGTACAGGTGATTCACCCTGGTGGATAATATTCACTGTTGTTCAAGGTTTCATTTAATTTTCTGAATAAGCCTGCTGGTGTTTTAAAGGACTACGTCGGAAAATCACTCCAACACGACTATCGTGTTATCACAAACATTGCCTCCTTCGTTCTCTTTGATCTGTTACGAAATATAATCATTAGATAGAGCTGTCTAAGATAAAACTCTCTCTGTATGTCACTAGATAGGAACTTTTAAATAGAAACGTTACAGAAGTACACCGGTTTATGTTGGCACACGGCCAACTGTCAACTGTGACTGGCAATTCTTTCGAAAATTACGTTAGGAGAAAGTTCCTTTATGGAAGCTCAAGGTAAGTTTAAATAACTTTTTATCATATCTGCCATTTTCGAATTTAATTCCACTAACAAAAAATGGAGATTTAATCAGGAAAATCGCGCATGTCCTTTCAATAAAAAAATTCTAGTAAGAAAAAAATTGGCTATCGACAAAGTTTTTTTAACATCACTACGGATTTAAAAAATTACTTGAGTTAATAAATACAACTTGGACATTTGTAGTATTTTTTGTAAACTGGCTGATTTTGTATATAAAAATGATAATAATTTTTAAATGGGATGTGGATTTTAAAATATATATATACTGCTCGACAAAATTAAAAGAACACGTAGAAAACGTGGTGTAACTCGTGCAGTTTGCGATGAAGCAGAACAAAGTTTGGTATGGTGGTGTACCTTGGAATAACGATGAAATGAGGAGACAGTGAGAAACTTCGGACAGGTATGAGGGACATTTGTATGGGTTGTATAAGAATTAACAAAAAGGTTACATTTCAGAAGTCGACACAAGATTCTCGAAAAGATGGTCACATGATATCAGTAGGGCGTATAATTTCCTCCAACGGATAAAGACCTGACAGCAGTGAAACATGCTTGATATAAGAGCGTCTATTAGATTCTTTGGCAACAATTCCCATTCTTCCACCAGCTCACACCCTAGTTCACAAAGTGACCGAGGAGTTGGCTCTCGGCGTATAATGCGACGCCCAAGGGCCTCCCACACATGTTCGATTGGATTTAAGTCTGGTGATCGTGTTCTCCACGGCAATCATTGGATATCTTCAGTTTCAAGATATTCCTCCACCACTTGAGCTCTATGTGCAGCGGCTTTGACTTGCATGAAAAGAAAATCTGTGCCAACCGTACCCCTAACGCAGTGTTCTCTTGTGGTACCCCACAAGAGAACACTGCCTCCACCATAAGTGTCCCTTTCTAATGTTCGAGGGATGGTACCGCATTCTTCGTTATCTCCAAATGAAATAACGTCTAGAATCTGTTAGTAGGCTAAGACGGGACAAATCAGAGAACATAACTGTACTGACTCCATTTGTCAGAGTTCCAAGTCACATATTCGTGGCACCAGTTTGGACGAGTTCTGCGGTGGATTTGGGTTAATTGTATGCAAACCATTAGCTTCCTTATGTAGAGTCCACTTGAATTGAGCCTTCTGCAGTCCGGTTGGAAAACTTTTCACCTGTGGCTGCTGCACTGACCTCAAGGGACAGTTGACGACAGGACATCGTAGAATTCCGTCTTCTTGTTAGAGCCAAGTAGCGGTCTGTTCTGGTTGACGTAGTCCTCGGGCGACCTTGGCCAACTCTTCTTGTAATGGTTCTTGAAACGACATCAAGACGACACTGCGTGACACATTAAGCCAACATGCCACCTCTGCCTGCGATTGGCCGGTTGCAAATCGTCCAACTGCCCACCATCTCAACGTATTATCTAAATGACAATGACTTGCCATCCTTGAGTACTGGAGATGTGGCTATCCTAGTAAGCAAGCCAAAAGATGGGAATGAATTATTCCCAACCTGTGACCACATCATTTATGAAAAATTTGCATAATATGTAGCTCTGTAATGTGTAGATCGATTTCTATTGGTTCACAATAAAATATTCATGGAAAACATTTTGTTCTGTTAATTTTGTAGAGCTGTGTATCTTAATTTCAACTCCCAATCGGTATAAACTCTGAAAAATTTTAACAAAAAGTAATAAATTTGATAATATTATCTAAATATATTTATTTTCCTTTATTTTCAGAATCTTCATAGGCTGCCAAATAAGATAAATATGAAATCCGCAAACGTTAATTGCTTCCATGTTATTACAGGGTCTATAATATTAGCAGTAACTTTTTCTCAGGATACTACTAAATCATCTCCAGATGGCGTGATCATAAACACTACTAAAGGGCCCGTCAAAGGAAAAACTCTATCGACACCGGAAGGAAAATTAGTAGATGCTTTCTTGGGTATACCCTATGGCCGTCCCCCAATTGGAAATCTTCGTTTCCGTCCACCAGAGCCTGCTGATCCGTGGTTGGATGTGTTAGATGCCACCGAAAAACCAAATGCCTGCATGCAATTGGTATTTGAGTCAAATGACAGTACGCCAGAAGGAATGGAAGATTTTATGGTTGCCAAGAATCCAAGCGAAGATTGTTTGAAATTAAATATTTGGGTTCCTAGACCCAAAATCGAAAAGTTGGCTGTGATGGTTTGGTTCTACGGAGGAGGGTTTATGTCCGGATCAACAGATATGTTCCATAATGATCCCATGATTCTGTCGTCAGAAGAAAAAGTGATTGTGGTTTCCATGAATTACAGGGTTTCATCGTTAGGGTTTCTTTACTTGGGAATACCAGGGGCACCTGGAAATGCAGGATTATATGATCAGTTATTAGCAATTCGCTGGGTTCGAGAGAATATCGTTAAATTTGGTGGTGACGTTGACAGGATAACCCTTTTTGGAGTGAGCGCAGGCTCTGCAAGTGTCAGTTTTCACTTATTGTCTCCCCTTAGTAGAAATTTGTTCAGTCGAGCAATTATGCAGAGTGGGATTGGGACATCAACTTGGGGAACACAGAGCAAAGAAAAGGGCATTGATCGTGGTCTGAAACTGGCGGAAAAACTCAACTGTCCACATGATCGTAAACAACTCGATGCTGTCCTGAACTGCCTCATAGAGAAAGATGCTAAAGATTTAATTAAAATGGACTTCACTGTGTTCGAATTTTTGGATTTCCCATTTTTCCCAGTGACAGATGGAATTTTCATTGAAGAAGAACCAAAAATATCTGCGGAAAAGATGAATTTTCAAAACACAAGTATCCTCCTTGGTACCACCATGAATGAATCAACAGTTCAGCTATTAATGTACCTTCCAAATATCTTCAAGCAAGTTGACAATCTTAGTATCACCGAAGAAGATTTTCGGCTTTCTTTGAATACATTTTCTCCATACAAGGACGACTTGATCAAGGAATCTATTACCTACGAGTATACCGATTGGTTGGACTTTGATTACGTAAGTAGTGCAGATCAGATAGTATCAGATTTCTACTTTGTCTGTCCAACTAATGAACTGGCCAGAGTATTTAGCGAAGCAGGTAATGATGTATATCTCTATCAATTCGCGTTTGTGCAACCAAAACTATATACTTACAATCTGTCAAAATGGATGGGAGTTGTACATGGTGCAGAGACCGGCTATGTTTTGGGATTGTACTTAGCTGAACCCTTCCTTAATAAATCACTTCCTGTACAAATTCAAGTTTCCCGTAGGATGATGAGATGGTGGGCCAATTTTGCCAGAACAGGGTAAGCTACAATCATTAATTTTTTGTTTATTCCTTCATTAAATTGATAGATAATGACTTTTTAAAACATTTTTCATTGATATTTCGTGAATGAAATGTTTCTTTTTGCGTTATTCTTAGGAATCCAAACGTGTCTCCTGATGGTTCAGAAGTACTTGACGAATGGCCTCTTTACACCACAAACGATAAGAGTTACCTGATCACTGACAGCCCATCTGGCATTAAAGGTCATGGGTATCGGGAGAGGAAATGTGTTTATTGGAGCAAATACATTCCTGATCTTTTACGATGGAGTGGTTGGTATTTTTAAAAGTTACACAATTAATAACACTTCAGTCATTTAATTAATCTATATAAGGATTCTTTAATTTGATCCAAAGAGCCATGCTAGATTATGCTAGATTAATATGTAGATTAACTAAACTTTTCTCAATTCAACTCTGTTTTCGCTGGTCCTGAAAATAGTTTTTGTTTTTTTCTTTGCAGAGGATTATGACACCTGTGAACGGAAGCTTTAAAACAAGCTCCTGGAGTAGAACTCAAGGCTTACTACCTCAACATTGTGATAGCAGAGCTTTTTAAATATGAATGTACTGATATGATTAAAATCATATTCAAATATTGTAGGGTATTTACTCCAAATATCGGCTTAATTAATTTAATCCAGAAGAAATAAAATGCTATTTTGAGTTATAAGTTGAGATCTTAGATGGTGGATTTAGTTTTGGCTTTTCATTAATTCAATTGCATATTAATGATAGCTCCAGCCTGGAACTACTGTGGGTCCTATCCAAGTTATGCTCTTATATAATCATTTGACGTCTTGCCCAACAACTCATGGCCTGAGAAACCACACGTAATGAATCAGACATTCAATGATTCGAAAAAACACAGTAAGCAAAGAACATTTTTTTAAAAATATTAACCTTTTATTGTGATTTTAAACTTTTAAATTGATGCTTTGTAAAGCAATTAAAATTCTCATAAAGAAAAACAAAATAATCAAATATCTTCAATAACGTAATACTGTGAGGTAGAGTTCTTCAATTTTCAGTTACTGCAGCATCAACCTTCACAAGATTTCAACTTGTCTGAAAAATAAATGCATAAAAAATCAATAAACCTATATTGTAACAGGGCTAAGCTATCTGAGTTAATTTTGTATTAATATCTTTAATACTGTAAAAGCAGTGAATTACTGGAAAGAATAGTTTTTAGTGTCTGGGAAGACCCCTGATAACTATCATCTTTATCAGACCCAACCAGAGAAATATTCGAATCGTATGGAAATTGGTCCTCGTGGGTAACATAGTTGGAAGAGTCGCCATCCTACTCACACTGGGTGGAAAATACCTGAGTTCGAGTCCCATTGAAGACGTGAGGAATTTTGATGGGCCTTTTTCCCAACATGGTTGAGTTAATCGGTCTCAGGAGTTCCAAACAGTTCCAAAAAGTAACAAAAAGCTGAAATAGGAGCAGTTCTTTGTTCTACCGTAAGTCCATTCAGATCGAAACCACCATACTACAATACCACCATACTACAATAAGTATAAGTTTAATTACCAGTTATCTCACATCTCTTCAAGTATGCTGCTCATCCCCCATTTTGTGAAAGTGACCTCTTAATTCAGATTGAGATATTTTCTTAGCACTGACATCGACATATAGATGGAGATAAACACTCGAATTGGGATTACTAGCTAGTGTTTACCACCATCCGTGACATCTCAGGGAATAGGATTCTTAATTTTCAGATGGCAGTTAAAATTGAAAATAGCCATTATTAATGTTGTGAGACCAACTGGTTGTGACCAGTTGATCACATAGCATTTTGGTTTAAATGCGACAGATGCTGAAGAATCCCTATAGATCTCCATCAGAGTGTGATGACGAAATGATTTATATGGATCGTTCAGTACTTGCCAGATTGTATGAACAGTAGGATTGAGCCAAAGTATAAATTTGTATAGTGGGTGGACGCGCTTTAATCAGGAAAGATTGGGAGCCAGTTAGAGTTTGTCAATGAATCCTACACCATAGTTTTGACTATCTGGACATTTTCTTTCAAAGTACTGTGGTTTTCTGTTTAATTTGATTTTGATTTTATTAGTGCAAAGTACTGTGTGTTGATGGGTTGTTCTTAAAGACTAAGGAGTGATTAATTTGCAAAATCATATATTTGGATCTTGTATATTCCCTGCAAATCTTCCTATACAAAAATCTTGCTACTGCAGAGATATATCCAACTTCAATGAAGAAAGGATCCGTGTGCTCTGAACAAAGAGGTTTTTCTGCCTTTATTCAACAAAGACTACATATATTGATGGCCAGAGGGAAGTTATAGAGACGGATATCCGAGAAAAAATAATTAGTAATAAGCCTAAAGGCAGACCAAAAGGAAGATAGTGTCAAGAAGAAAGAGGATCTTACTCCTTCTAACTTCCTGCTATCCTATATCTTACAAGATATGGGATAGCAGGAGGAAAATTGGAATCGAATGTTTAATAGTCCAGGACTGGTTTTAATTGTCAGAGTGAACGACCTATGCTATCTTTAGGATAGTCCTCTACCATCGAATTTTGCTCAAGGTGATCTCACAGATCGATATTACATTGAATTTGTACTCGTACCTCTCGTTTTCCCATTATGCGTCTTCCACAATTGCATAATCCTTATTTGGACACAGATCAATATCATTAATTCTCTCTGACAGTTTCTCTGCAATGTTGAATGCTTCCCTCTACGAAAGAAAGCATGTCTACCCTACTAGGTTTAGGAGACAAATCAGTGGACTAAGCATAAATAAATAAATAAATAAATCTTTATTTGTCGTACCAAATTTAAATATAGGTTTACATTGGTAAGTGACAAATTCCCTTCACGGCAGAAAATGCCAGGGGATTACCATAAAATGTGAATAAAAGAATGTCTAAAATATACAAGAAAGGGCAACAAATATACAATAAATATACACGAAAAGATGACATATAAATTGCATTACTCTTCACTACATTTCTGTCTAGAGTCCTGGCAATTGTAATACAAAAGTTCATCTTGACATCGCATCCACTGATCATCTTGTGAGAGATATACATTGTTCAATTGCACACACACAGTTCTTGACAGAAATTCACACAACTGCTAGGCAACAGTAACCTCAGCGAACCACACTGCGGTTTGTTTTCTATATTTTAGATCTTCTGTGAGCCTTAGTAGGTCAATTCCTATACGTGTTAGGCACTGAATTGATTCTAACGCACTAGCGGGTATAAACCTGTCGGCCATCTTCAGTCTGTTGGTCTTCATTCTCAAGGATTTTGTACCTCTTAATGCAGATGGCGGGATGTGCCACTCACAAAGCTGCCAGAAGCATGGTGCTGATATCGTGCCAGTCATCATTTTGATTGCGGTTATTAATCGTTTCCAGGCAATGATGTCTGGTAAACGCTGCAGTTTAAGCTGTTCAGAGAGCTGCGTGGTCCTTAACTGTTGAGGGAGATGGTGCTTATGGTTTGCCCACTTCAGCAGCCAGAATTCACTTGCATATATTCTCCTAATGTCGGTAGGGGTGGCTGACGCCCACAATTCTGCGCCATACAAAATGACCGAATACACTGTGGTTCTTAAATATCGTGCGGTTGTTGCAGTCTGTTTCACGTGCAAGAGGTGCTGTTTTGTTGCCCAACGTAAGTAGTTCATTTTCTTTATAATCAGGTCAATATGAGACTTGAACGTAAGTTTCGTATCAAATGTTACTCCCAGATCTCTATGCGTCTCAACAACTGGGATAGGTTTGCCATTAAGTTTCGGGTGTACGAGCGTAGGGGATTTTTTGAGCGAGTACACCATAATTACAGTCTTCTGCGGATTTAGGGCCAAGCCAAATTTGTCTAAGTACACGAATAAGTTCAGAAGCTTATAATTAATCTGTTCACACAATTCACTATTGGTCATGGACGGTTGGATGGGTGTTAGGATCTTAATATCGTCTGCATAAGTGCATACATCATCCCTACCCTTGCAGAACGGGATCATCATGGCGGTAAAGAGGAGTCCAGATAAAACTCCACCCTGTGGAACTCCTGCATGGAGTTGGCGTTGGAGGATCTGACTGTCTGTGCGGTAATAAATGGACCGACAAGTAAGCAGGGCCTGTAGGAACTTCAGCAAATTTCCTTTTATTTGGAAGGCGTGTTGGAGCAGATGAAGTAAGGCATGTACATCCAGGCTATCGAAGGCTGCTTTTATATCGGCATAAATTACTGCAATTTCCTTTCTGGCTTGGAAAGCATTTAGTATCGCGGTTTGAACTGTGAGGAGGTTAGTAATTGTTGATCTTGCAGTTATTGAATAATGAATTTGTTGAGGCTGCCCAGCCAGTATCTGATTCGACAACTTTGGCAAAAGAGCTTTCTCTAGTACTTTTAACAGGGTAGATGCAGTAGATATTGGCCTGTAGTGCTCCACAAGGTTAGGCTTTGTAATTTTCGGCATTGGAATTACAGCGTACTTATTCCAGTTCTCAGGGAAAACTCGGCAAGCAAGGATAGAGCTATAAATTGCTTGGAGTGGTTCAATTAGGTAAGGGCTGAGACACTTTACCATGAAGTGGGGGACTCCATCAACTCCAGCTGTCTTAGTTGCCCTGAGGGAGTTAATACTCTGTATTAGTGCTTCTTTAGTGATAATAACAGACTCCATCTCATTGTCAACTAATTGATCCCACTCAAACTGCCTGACTTGAGACTCATGATATATGCTGGAGAATCTGCTGATGTGGTCCATCCACGCTTCTTTGTCCAGCCCCTTATTTGTGTCACTTTTATGTGTGCAAGGAGGTAGCTTTACCCTGTCAAGTGTGTCTTTGATGTAGCGGTTGATTGCTCTAGATTTTTCCCTATTAAATATTGCTCTGGCCCTCGAGTAGTCAATTCTATTTTGTGGGTCATTAGACAGTTTCCATTTTCTGTGCAGACTTTGCTTTAGTTTAAACAATGCAGTTAAGCTAGAGTTCCACCAGGTTTTAGATTTTGATGACCTCCTTACTACTTTGGAAGCCGCAAATTCTGCAATAGAGTTGA
The DNA here is from genome assembly GCF_048544385.1 of Mastigoproctus giganteus. NCBI lineage: Eukaryota > Metazoa > Arthropoda > Arachnida > Uropygi > Thelyphonidae > Mastigoproctus > Mastigoproctus giganteus. The sequence continues at coordinate 265,182,070 of NC_143575.1, forward strand.
TCCAACTGGTTAAGAGAGTTGTTGCAAATAAGGCATCACATTTGAGTAGACATTCCCACGGGATACAGCTGGCAGCAAATAAGCATTTATTTGGGTCCAGAAAGGCTGGCGAAGTGACAAGCTGGCTCTTAATTTTTTCCTTGACATTGAAGTCCACATACGGTAGCATTATGAGCATTGCAATTGGGCTATGATCGGATGGAAAGAACGTTTCGGGGGGTACATCAATTATACATTTACCAGAAGACAGAATTAGGTCAAGTCTATTTTCACCTCTTGTAGGTTGATCATTGATAAGAGAGATGGAGCATGGCTGTAGTTTATTTAACATGGTGTCCAGTAGGTTATTGAGCTGTGGTGGAAGGTTGAAATCTCCACATACTATATGGGTGGCTGATACATGTAATTTGGTGAGAAGCCAGTCTACTACATTATTTATCATTTCTAGACTAGGGACAGGTGGAATGTAAACGACTGCTATATCTAAGAGTGCTGTGTGGACTTTTAAAGTGACAAGTAATGCCTCATAAAGCTCTGAATCCGAGTAGGTGACCGAGATTATTTGAAGTGCTCTGTCACGTACAAATAGGGCATGTCTACCCTACTAGGTTTAGGAGACAAATCAGTGGACTAAGCATGTCTACCCTACTAGGTTTAGGAGACAAATCAGTGGACTAAGCATGTCTACCCTACTAGGTTTAGGAGACAAATCAGTGGACTAAGCATGTCCACTGATTTGTCGCCTATTGAGCCACCCAGGATATAGTCTTATATCCTGGGACTGGCTCAAGTTCCAGGATGTGATTGGAAAGAAGAGACTTCCAAAGAAATAAATATACTTTTGTTTGAACCTATAAGGTACCAAGGGTCTAGCCTGCCTCCAAAGGGACCTTAGAAATTTTCTTATCTTTCCAGTCAGTCCGATTCGACTGATCCTTGACAAATATTTTAATGTGATTTTAGTGTTTATGCAATTACTAATAAATTTAAAAATATCATATTATACCACTTAATGTTACGATATATTATACTAACCTGCTACTTTTAACAAATAAGGTATATATTGGTTCCAGAAGGCACACTGCCTAGCACGTGGCAACTCATCAATAGAGCAACAGCTATCTGGATTATCGAAGATTAAAAATTGCTTGCTGTCCTTTGTGTACAGAGGCCAGTTCTGGTTCTCGGGAAAGCCATCTGGTGCCAGATTTGGGTTACTGGAAGACAGAATTTTAAAGACAATTATACAATAATCACACTATTAATGTTTTTAAATAAAAAAAATCATAATAAATTATAAACACGTACAATAACAACGTATTTTTATACAAAGTACGTAAAAAATACAAGTCGTGCATAAATATTGAAATAAAAGAAATCTTCTTGCAAAATTAGCCCAAAATCTCATGGTAACACGTGACAACTTCACATCTTCGGGACCTCCGATCCCTAAATTAGACAAATATGTACCCATCACATACCCAACATCCATTCCATGAAAAGCACCCATCCATTTCGGAGCATTTTCTACCATTAAATTTGGTCCTTGGTGAGCAAACCTAAAGAAATACACGCTGTTATTTGCATCGGCATAACTATCAGCGAAAATTACAGTGGGGCACACAAAATTATGATCAGCTATTGATTGATCATCACCGCGAACGTAATCAGCTCCAACAAAGTCTGTGTATTCCTGAATGAGAGCATTTTTAATTAACTCGTCATCGGAAGGCGCAAATAAAACGAGGGTATCGACAAATTCTTTGTAGGTAATGGTGAGATTTTCAATCTTTTTGAAAATGTTGGGAAGGATTGCATTGAGAAAGAATGTACCTTCATTGGCGCAGGTACCGATAAGAATACTGGTATTCTTGAATTGTTTGTTCTTCAGTAATATTGCTGGATCTTGAGTGATGAAATCTCCATCTATCACAGGAATAAAAGAAAAGTTAAAAATCATCTGCATTGTATTCTCTTGTTTGACTATTTCATTTGGGTCTGTCTTTTTTAGGCATTCAACAACAGCATCCAGGTCATTCCTATCATGGGGACATTTTACCTTCTCTGCCAGTGTTAGAGCTCGATCAATAGCCACTGATTTATCGCGCGTAGCCCAATCAGCATTTGCAATTCCACTCTCTATGATTGCCCTTTGGAATAGACTTGAGCTTTCTTGTGAAAGCAGATGGAAGGTTACACCGGCACCGCCCACGCTCTCTCCAAATATAGTTATGCTATCAGGATCACCTTTAAAAGCTTCAATATTATCCTTGACCCAGCGAATAGCCAACCTCTGGTCCAGCAACGCCACATTTCCTGGTGCTCTGGGAGATCCAGTATACATAAATCCAAAGGATGCAACCCTGTAGTTCATTGTCACTACAATAACCTCCTCTTCAGAAGCTAACATTGTAGGGTTGTAGGAAACCAAATCGGTCGATCCACTTATGAACGCGCCACCATAAATGTAAATCATAACTGCAGTCTTCGGTGGTCGAAACCTTGGAACAAAGACATTGAGGTATAAACAATCCTCACTGGGGTTCTTTGATGTAAATGCTTTATTGTCGATAAAATGTAATTGCATGCAAGCGTTTGGAAACTCTGTAGCATTCAACTCATCAGTCCATGGGTCGGCAGGCTCAGGTGCACGGTAGCGATACTCTCCAAGAGGTGGTTTGGCATATGGTATACCAAGATAAGCGTTCACCGATTTCCCAGTTGGTGTGTCCACTTTTTTACCTCGGACTGGCCCTGTTTTAGTATAGACAAGCAGATCATCCGGTACCTGACTGGTTTGGACACCGATCCAGAAACAAGTTGTAACGCCTACAATTATCAGGAAGTTACTACTGAGTATCATGGCTGATAGGCAATGTACAATTACTGATATGATGGTACGCAGATGTTTGGTGATCAGTCTAGAAAAGAAAAAAATGGGCAGTCAAATGAAAGAATTGTTTCAATAATAATGAAAAATACAATATAAATACTACGTATCAGGGTACAAATCTTGATTACTGTTCATAGATATTATTTATTTATTTCACGTGGTGTTTTTCGATTTACTTCTGTCCTTGACGGGAATGAGTATCCTAACTCCTTTTTAACTATTTCGTACTTAGATGATTAGAAAGGAGGTAGTGTATTCATTTATTTCGAGACAGGGAGCTTTTAAGTTTGAAATATTCATTAAGTAACTTCGCAGGGAAGTTCAAAGAAATGGGCATTTGCCTGTTCACTTGCGCAGCTAACATTAGAATATTTTAAACCTACGAGGGGGGTTCAAAAACGATTTGTGTTCACCCAGAAGTAGTTGTGATAGAAAGGTGAAATTATTTTATTTGATACCTTAAAATCTCTATAGCAACCACACAAATTTTGGTTTCGATCTGGCAATTCATGTTTTTTTTTCTTTGTGAAGTGCCACAATGGATAAAGTGTAAAACAGATCAGTGATTTGATTCCTCTTTCTGCAAGGGCCCAAAACAACCCGCGAAGAAATAGTCAGTGTTTATGGAGACGACTGCTCAGATTAGTGTTATTACCCATTCAAATGTGGAAAAACTTCGGTGCATGATGAAGAAATCCCAGGACGCCTAGAAACTGCTATAATAGAAGAGAGCGTTGCAAAAATTGAGACACTGATCCTGGAAGATCGCCGTATTATTATCAAACTAGCTTCAGAGCTTCAAATTAGTGTATGGTCTGTGGAGAACATCATTCCTCGACATCTGTCCTTTAGCAGAAGAAGGAAAGGGCACAATGTCATATCAAATGTTGTCGATGTGCCAGGAAAAACTTAAAAATTGTCATATGCTCCATATCCATCCCCCCACCTTTCACCCTCGGATTTCTCTTTCCTACTCTGAAGTTTCTTCATAGAAAACACTTTGCTGTTGTTTGCGAGTCGTGGTGTGAAAAATCAGAGGACTTTTACAAAATTAGCCTGCAGAAACGTATTGAGAGGGGACAAAAATGTGTCAGTTTGTCTGATGACTATGTTGAAAAAGTGTAATACATGGTGTTTGTTTCAACTTTCTATCACAACTACTTCTGGGTGAAAACAAATCTTTCCTGAACCCTCTCATATTTCTTTAAGAATGACTATGCTACATTAAAGAATGTTTTGAGAGGATTAGTAGTAGTAGCAGTAATGGCAAATTATGAAGTTCAGCATGCTTATATAGCATCAGCCAAAAAAAAAAAAAAAAAAAAAAACCCATACACTGTTCACCCATCCATACCATCTATACCACCCATCCATACCATCTATACCACTCACCTATCCATACCACCTAGCTCTTCCTTGAATTTATTCAACCCATCCACTTCCCCAACCACAGACGAAAACCTGTTCCAATAATCAATCACTCGCTGGCTGAATGAAACTTCCGCACGATTATCCTGCAAACATCCTTCCTCAACTTGAATTTATGCCCCCTCATGTGGGTAGTCTCAGCAAATGGAAGAATGCCATTAATATTCAGCCATTCAGCTTACTCAATCCATTCAAGTCTTTAAACACCTCACTGAAATCTCCACACAGGTGTCTAGTCTGGAGACCCTTCAATTTGCAAAACTGAAGCCGTTTTAGCTAAGAAGACCCTTTGGTTCCCTTCACCAGTCTGGTTACACTTCTGTGCACTCGTTTCAGCAGATTTACATCCTTTCTAAAGTGAGGTCTCCAGACCTGTATACAGTACTCAAGATGCGGCCTAACAATGGCCTTATACAAAAGGAAAATCACTTTTTCATCCTTGCTAGCAAAGTTTCTGTATATCATTGACAAAACCCCATGAGCTGTCCTGGCAGCATACCTGCACTGCTACCCTATGTAGTACTTTGCATTTGCCAATGATAAACTTTACCTGCCATTTATCAGCCCATCGGCCCAATTTTCCTAGATCTTGTTGCAATAGCTCACTCTGATGACTGTGGTTAACCACCATGTGAACTTTTGTATCATCTGCAAACTTAGACATTAAGCCTGATATACCTTCATCAATATCATTGATAAATATGGAAAACAAAAACGGGTACAGCACTGAACCCTGGGAAATTCCACTAATAACACTAGTCCATGAAGAGCAGTGCTCATGGATAACCACTCTCTGTCTCCTTCCACTTAACCATCCCTTTATCTATAGCAGTAACTTGCCCTTAATGCCACAAAATTATTCCTGAAATACAAGTATATGATGTCAAAATTATTTTCTGCATCCAGTTCCTTGGTCACTGCATCATAGTAACCTATCAGACTGATTTGACAAGACTGCTACTTGACAGATCTGTGCTGTGGTTGCAGTATAATTGCGTGCCTCTCCAGATGGCCCAGTAATTCCATTATTTACCTTGGAACAGTCTTTAAGCTAACAGATATGAAAATACTCACATCGCCATCTGATTCCTCTGTATGAATTGGGGATAAATTGTACATCTTCAGTCCATAGGACCTCTGAATCCAGGAATGCTCTCATAGTTATGGCTATGGGTTTGCTTACGTCCTTTGCTGCCTTCCTTAATATAACTGGATAGATTCCATCCACCCCAGGCGCCTTTTTTACGTCCATCTTCAACAATTTCGCCTCCACTTTCCTTTTAGGCATTTAGCTCTTCGTTTGAGTGTGATAAACTTCTGGCATCGCCTCCCCCAAAGTAATTCTTCATGTGTGAATGTAGATATAGATGCAAAATACCTTCTGAATTTGTCCGCAAGCTGAGCAGGTTCATCAATAGTTAACTCAGAGTCAAGTGGGCCAATGCGATTCAACCCCCTTCTTCAACTGTTAAAAATGATCTGCTTTTTAACTACAGTTAAAAAGTTATTGCTGTGAGAGACAAAATTCATTCAGTTTTATATTTTGACTCAGTCGTTCATTGTTAGAAAAGAAACTCAAGGAAGAGCAGGTCTTTCAAATGTTGAGAAATGGTCTTTCAAATTTTCAAAAATTTTAAAGAAATCTGAAATTTTCAAATTTGACATCATTCAAATGGTCCTTGGAGGTTTTTCAAATTTTTATTGAGAAATGAGCGGTAAAGGAAGGTCATGTGACTCATTAAAACGAAAAGGTGTACGAGTTTTATCAACATGTCGATTGGGGAGAGTTATGACATGCCAACGTTGTAACAGTAAGAGAAGTGTGCAAGTTCAAATAAGTCAACGTTTGTATTCGGAAATGGAGCAGAATTCAATCTGTGAGGTCCTTTCCCTAATCAGGGCACTACATTAGCTTTGTTCAAGAACAGAATCTACCGAGACGAAGTACAGAGTCCCATCTCTCATGATATCCTTCGACAGCGTATCCTATGTGTTCATAAACTGTTGGAATCTGGAAACTTAAAAACAATGACCCCAGGCTTGAAGGTTAGGGTTCGAGTGAATATATTAATAATGTACATTTTGTGGGATTCATTGACAAAGAAAAGTTTAATAAGTCAGTGACTACACCTTGAATCAATAATTTTTGGGTGGTACTAAAAGAAGTCTACAAGTTGTCGTTATAATTGAAGATATCCTCTCTAGCACAATAAAGCAGTGCACAGGAGGCCCGAGAGTAATCCTTTCTAAGGAAAGTCTTTGTCAGTTTGGTTGGTTGGTTGTTGTAGTCTTTTAAACGCATCAGCAACTTAAGCCATATTAACATTGCCAATTGTAGTGGCAAATGATGCAAGAAAGCAAACTTATACAGCATCAGTCAAAACAAACACCTCCCATTTCACCTATTCATCCCCTCCAATAGTATGTCTTACTTCCTTGAATTTATTCAAGCTATCAACTTCCACAACAACAGATAGAAGTTTGTTCCATAAATCAACCACCCACGGCTAAAGGCAAATTTCCTCACATCTATACTGCAACCATCCTTTCTCAATTTGAATTTGCGTCCCCTTATGTGTGTAGTCTGAGCAAGAGGAAGAATCCTATCAGTATTGCGCTTGCTCAATCCATTCAAAGCCATAAACGCCTCAACCAGTTCACCTCGCTGCTGGCTAGTGTCAAGACACTGCAATTTGCAGAATTGAAGTCTTTCTTGGTAAGAGCACCCGTTTCCTATCGGCTGTGTAACCCACGAGAGCGTCTTTGTCAACTTGGTGACTGTAATTTGTTCCAACTGTGAAACGACCTTTCCCGGGCATGGACTGCATGGCATTTCCTCCCGGAAATTCGGGTTTTTCATTTTAAAAGCAAAAAAAGTGATCGAGCACATGCAATTACAGATATTGTATACCGACCCTCCCATTCTTAGTTACTATGGCGCTTAACGCCTAACGTAACACTATTTTTGAAAGAAGAATGTTATGAGATCAAAAATGTCACCTTTCATTACGCCAAAATTTACAGATGATGGGAAGAAGACCTGAGAGAGTGGTTAATGATTAGCGCCAAGTAGCAGAGATTCAAGAAGGCTTGAAGAGACTTCAAGTATGGTCAGAAAAGCGGTAGCTATGTCTTAATGCACATGGAAAGTAGCAGTCCCAGAATAATAAAACTGGTTACACTTCTTCTGTAGGTATCTGTCCAGATATCTATGGGAGATTTAAATGATGCCAAGAGGCATACTTTTCTTGCATATATCTTGACATAATTCATGAAGATCTTACTGTAGTGTTTCATTTGATATATTCTATTGGAAAAAGACGGTATCGGATTCATTCTTTCCGAATTGGGGAGTAACACGGATGTTTTCTCAAGAACCTCTTCTATTTGGAACATTCAGGAGTACAAATTATGCAAGGGAGGTAATTGTAATTGGTATGATCCTGTCCTATCTGCTGATGAGATTAAAACCTTTAAGCCGATTTCAAACTTTCATGAACGATTATGTCCCATTAAATGTATTTCTCACATATCCATGTGAGACCCCTGGTAGCATGGCGTGATGGTATTTTTTCGTACAATAAAGATTAATTATAATTTAAATTTTTCTTAAAAAACCTTATGCGTGGCGATATAATGATTCCAAATTTTGGGCTTTAATTACACACTTTTTGTCACCCGCTAAAAGTGGGTACTTTTTTTTCTTCGTCTTCTCATCCATGGGCAACTGAGTAGTCGGCCTTCACTGAGAAGGGAAGAGGGCGTTGCTATGCCATCAAATGAAGCACCTTTTGACAGATGAGCCGGAAACTTCACACGGAAGTAGAACTGATTTTAAACTGCAGAGGTAAACGTGTTCGGGTTTCAGCGACACCAGTGGTGGAATTCATTGAAAGATCCATGGATTTTATTTTTTGGAAAAAGTCATTAATACAATTATCAAAGACTTAAATGTGTTCAAGTTGGATTTAACTCAATTATAGAGCGAAAACAGCCCAAAATAATCCTCCTGTAGAAAAATGGAAACCAACTCTATTAACCAGGACGGTAGTAGATTTTAGGAGCATCAGCGACTAAGGCCATATTGCTTCGTTCATATTGTCTGGAAATGGCGTGTGTTCTGATGTCGATTTTCTGTTTTCTGGACAAAAAATCTTTATTTCCGGGAGAAAAAACCACGCTACCGTCACCTGTTATCGACTAACTCGGCCACGTTGTGCAACCAGGAGAATATCATTCGTAGTTCACTAATATTTCCTTTCGAATAACCCTTGATATGCTCAATACAAAGAGTTGTTACAATCCTGGTCCTCCAGGGTCGAGGATAAGAGGATGGTTGAGGTTTAACCAAAACGAGGAGAACATTATTAATTTGATTGATTATCTACTGATAAATATATCAGTAGATAATCAATAGATATCAGTACATATTGATAAATATTTTCACTTTCTTCACCGAAGTATTATTTTAAAAATAGTAATAAATAAATAAATTTTGATATAACTGTATTAACAAACTTTGGAATCCCCAAAGTCAAAGATTTTCATACTGAGTTTGTGCTATAAAGGTAGAATTCATTCCATTATTTGTTATAAAAGTTAAAACTAAGTGGGATTGAACATTTAAAACTTACCAAGGCTTGACTAACACAATAAAATGGTACTCGGTCGATCTTCGTTGACGCCAGAAGAGGAATGAGCTTTTATATCATCTGATGAAGCAGATATATGACAAGTGATCAGGAAATTAAGCTTACCTCCCACTAAAACCTGTTTTTAATTGCAGATTTAAAAGGTAAAGGTGGATATTGAAAGAAAGTGCGCATGCTCGTAGTTTTGAAGTCTACCTAACCTTGTCCTTCGCAAAACGTAGAGTTTTATCATATATTTCTACTTCCAGTTGTATTAAGGTTTTGGTATGTGATCTTCCTGTCGTGTATGCATCCTGGTATGGTACAATATGAGGTCAGTTGAACACTCCTTATAAATCTTTGCATTTTGGAGAATATATCTTAAGCATTAGGACTCTTTTTACCCTTAGAATTATTCGCATTTTTAGCATTATTCACTTTCCCTTAATACTGCTCACCCTGTCCTTAACTCCTCTCTTCAAAACAGCTGTGCGCTGTGTAAAAGTAAACTGGAGGCCACAGCTCTTCGTGTAGAAGAATCTTCTGTCATATTTGTCATATATCTAAAGTAAAACGGTTGAACAAACAAAGGAGAAGAATCTTGCGCTGTTGCACAGAAGATTCAAAACACTGACATCCCGGAGGAAGTTTTCCCCCAACACCAAGAAGGAAACTCCATCCACGTCCTCCGGAATGTTTGAGACGCAGAGTTAAGAGCTGAGGCCTCTTAGTGACGCAAGCACACCGATATCAGGTTAACGTCCCTGAACAACTTACAAGGAAATTATTATTTATAAATTATTATTTATTTTAGTAATTATAAGAGGACAGATTTTCGAAGTCATTGATGGACAAGATAGGAAAAACGCTGGCGAATTCACTAAAGAGATTCATATCAAGGAAAACATGTTCAAAATTATGTCTAAGGTTGGTAAGATAATTCAATGCACTTACGGACTCTTCGATCATTTTGAAGCGCAATGCTCACAAGAAAGAACTGAATTCATCTCCTAAATATCCTATCTTAGAGAATTCATAAAGTCCACTCATTCGCATATGAGAAAGTCCACCCTTTCACAAACGAGAAAAGCATGATTCATATGGACTTCTGCTTTCAGGGGAACATGGTAAACTCCTTGAGTGGACTCTGATACCTCAAAAGAAAACATTTTTTAAAAAAAGACAGGGACTACGTTGTAAAATAACCCAGACTATGTAACTCTTTCGCCTGACCAAAAGATGCGTGACGTTATCTTATCTTTTTAATACCTTCTTATGTTTTCAATTTTAAAAATTTCTCTTCTTAGTATATGTTGTAAGAATCAAGATTTTGATTCTCCAGATTTTTTTATGCATCATCTGACCTATCCTTCCCTAATTCAATCTATAATTTTTCTGCAGTATGAGAAAGTATTTACTGATGTTCAAAATTCCATTTACGTGAAACTCATGCACAAGACCAGACGCTTTGCTTTCTCGTGAGAACTTGGCCTCCTGGTTAATGCCCAATAATGGCTACGTTTATAATTTATAGGACTCAACCCTTTTCCAGAAAAACTTTAATGTAAAAAAATAAAATAAAATAAAAACTCGCTCAATAATAGGATTTATGGAAAGAGCTCTTTTGAAGTTATCCAAATAATGTAAAAATATTTGAGAAAAAAGCAAATTCGAACCTTTAGAACGTACCGTCCACTTCTCGCAAACCTTACTCAGTCCCTATTTTATAAACCAGTTTTGTGCACAATGCCCAATTCGCTTGACACCACCCCATTAATAAAATTTTTCGCGTGCAAATTATATCTTATCTGTTTATCAACCTTCAAAACACAAAATGTGACAAGGTTCTATGATATTGGATGCAGAACTTGTGACAAAGTTTTGAGATAGTACACTTCAATAACCTTCGAACTTCCCTGTTAAAATTAACGATGAACTGTTCATTGAACATACATGAAATTGTAATGAATGTATTTGCTATACACTGGTACCAAAAAATAATAGTAGCAGTATAGAAGGATCTCCAGAGCATTTTTGTAGAAAATATACTTTGTTGGTGTAGATTAAAGAAAACTGCAGTTCACACACTGTCTGAAATAAAATAAAAAAAAGACCCTTCACGGGGAGAGGGGTTAAGATTCATCTCAATGCCACTTAAAGTTCTCATCTACGTACAACTTTGACATCACCAGCACGAGGGGAACGTTACTATACCATCTGATGTAATATACCGAAAAAAAGTTAATTAATTGACGCAATGGATCATGGGAGACAAAAATCAGAATATTATTTTGTCAAGATTAAGTTGATCAAGAAAGACTACAGTAATTGTTGGGTACAGAGAAGGGCAATGAGATTGGGCAGCTCTCACCTACCCTGAAACGCTTCAGTTCAGCAAATTGCAGCATTTAGAGACTAGGCACCCGTGAGGTGATCTGATTATGGTGTTTAAGGTTTGGAATGAATTCAGAAAGCTCAATTCCGATTGGATTCTTCCTCTTACTTTTATCACTCGCATGAGGGAGCATAAATTCAAATTGAAGAAGGATGGTTGAAGAATAGATGTGCTGATGCTGATTTCTTGAATCTTCTGCCACTACCACTACAAAATTTACGTAGGCTAACGCAGAAGACAATCATATCGCCCGTCATGCTTCATTTAATCCCAAGGAGATAGAATTTTTTAATATATAACTATTCATCAAACTAAAACTGCTCGAGTGATTTGAAGAACATGGTGAATTCAGTCATCTTCTCTGATCCAAATCTTTAGATATCAACCCAATGCCCTCGTGGATAGAACAACTGATTCAAGTTCCGTTGATGAAGTGTGGAATTTTTATGGGTCTTTTTCACAAAGTGGCTGAAGTAGTTGGTGTCAGGCGAGGGTAGCATGGTTTTCTCCCGGGTTTTCATCCAGCAAAGAGAAAATTGACCACAGAATACATGCAATTTACAGACAATATACACACGGAGCAATATGGTCTTAGTCGCTGATGCTTCTAAAACCCTTCTACAAAAACAGCAACTGAACCTCATTTATAACCTCATTTAGTTGAATTCAATTTAAACTTAGTTTTCCTCTTTCTTTCTGGAGCCTGATGAGAGGACTTGAAACAAAATCGAAAAACCTAGCCATTTCGTTAATTATTTAGTATAATGGCCCATATACTCACACTCCACTTTAAATTATATTTTTAATGTAACTCCTGAGGTTTAATATTAAAAACCAGCTCGCAAGTCGAATAATGGGGTCCGATCTGACTTACTTTCGAAATTATTCCCCGTTATAATGAGAGCAATTTATCAATCTTATTAGCATTAGCATTAGTAGAGGCATTTGATGAAAGAAAGCACGCTTATGCAGCATCAGCCAAAAAATAAAAATAAAATAAAATAAATAAATAAAAAATAACCACTTCCGCTTCACCCCTCTGTTCGTTCGAAATACCTGTCCAGCTGAGCCTTAAACTTATTTAGGCTATCAACTTCCACGAAAAGGGATGGAAGTCTGTTCCACCAACCAACCACCCGCTGGCTAAAGGCAAATTTCCGCACGTCTATCCTACATCTGTCTTTCCTCAATTTGAATTTATGCCCACTCCGGTGATTACTCTGAGCAACAGGAAGAATCCCATCGGCATTGAGCATGCTCAAACCATTCAATGCTTTATACACCTCTATCAGATCACCTCGCTGGTGCCTAGTCTCCAGACACTGTAATTTGCAAAACCTAAGCCTTTCTTCGTAAGAGCACCCCTTTGTTCCATTCACTAATCTTGTTGCCCTTCTCTGTACTCGTTCCAGCAGCTCTACATCCTTCTTGAAATGAGGCCTCTAAACCTGTATACAGTACTCTAAGTGTGGCCTGACCATTGCTTATACAAGGGGATAATCACCTTTTCTCTGCTGGAAAAATTCCTATATATCATTGACAATACACCATGAGCTACTCTTGCAGCCCGTCTGCGCTGTTCAGAGAACTTCATATCTGCCTGCACAACCACCCCCAGGTCCCTTTCATTCTCTACCACTCTCAGTGTAGTACCACAGAGTTGATACGTTGCTGTTTCCCATATGTAGTACTTTACATTTGTCAATGTTAAACTTCATTTGCCACCTCTCAGCCCATCTGCTCAACCTTTCCAGACCCTGTTGCAGCAGCATAGTGTCAGTAGTGTCCTTGACAACCCTGCCAACCTTCGTATCGTCTGCAAACTTGGACATTAAGCTTGATACACCATCATCAATATCATTTATAAATACAGAAAACAATAATAGACCCAATACTGAACCCTGAGGGACTCCACTAATAACATTAGTCCACGTTGAGCAGTGTCCATTGATTACCACTCTCTGTCTTCTCCCCCTCAACCACCCCTTTATCCATAGCAGCAATTTGCCTCCAATGCCACACTGCTCCACTTTGTGCAGCAGTCTTCCATGTGAAGGAAGTGAAGCCAGTCGACATCGATGGACAGGGCAGTGTCGAGTCAGTTTGGTGTGACATAAGCATAGGGAAATCAAAATTGAGAGTAGGAGTGTGCTATAGGCCTAATGACTCTGATGAGTATAATAAGGAACTGTACAGGGAAATAGAGTGGGCCAGTAAATCAGAGAGTCTTATAATGGGGGATTTTAATTTCCCAGATATTCACTGGAATTTGTGGGTTGGTCACTCGCATACTAGCAAGGCTTTTGTGGATTTATTGGATGATTGTTTTCTACATCAGCATGTTCGTGAGGCAACAAGAGGGAGCAATACTCTTGATCTGATTATCAGTAGTGACTCTTCATGCATTAAGAATCTGCAGATAAATGAACCACTAGGTGGCAGTGATCACAGTGTGTTGAAGTGGGATTTACTCAAGGAGGTAACTACCATCAGAGGTAAAGGGAAGGGTTTTTGTTTTCGTAAAGGCGACTATGATGGTCTGAGACAGTATTTAAATTCTATACAGTGGGACCAACTGATGATGTTACCAACAGCAAACTCAAAATGGGAAGCATTCAAAGAACTAATCTTGGAGGCTACCAGGCTTTACATATCAACTGAGAAATATTGTTCCAGGTTTAGGCCTAAATGGTTGTCAGATGAACTAATGAGACATATGGCAGAGAAGACAAATGCATGGGATACATACAAATTAATGGGTGACATGGAAGCCTATGATAGATATAAGTTGGTCTGTAACCAAGTCACAAAGGAGATTAGGCAGGCAAAGGCAGACTACGAAAAATCCTTGGCAAAGGATGCAAAGAAAAACAGAAAAGAGTTCTTTACATATTTAAACTCGAGAAGGAAAGGGATGAATCAGATTGGTCCACTGGATATTGATGGTTCAACAGTTGAGGATCCTGCTCAGGTGGCTAACAATCTAAACGAGTATTTTGCATCTACATTCACGCATGACGAGTTATTCAGGAAGGAGAATGATGTAGGTAAAGTAAACATTGGCAGTGAGCTGGATGATTTTGTAATAACTGGGAGGAAAGTGGAGGAGAGATTGTTGAGTATAAACATAAAAAAGGCACCTGGGGTGGATGGGATCTATCTTGTTATATTAAAGGAGGCAGCAAAGGAAGTAAGCAAACCCCTAGCCATAATTATGAGAGCTTCTTTGGACTCAGGGGAGGTACCCATAGACTGGAAATGTGCAAATGTAACCCCAATTCACAAAGGAGGATCAAAGGCTGACACAAGTAATTATAGACCTGTTAGTTTAACTTCTGTTCCAGGTAAATTAATGGAGGCACTGGTTAAAGAAGCACTGCAGGATCATCTAGACAAGAATTCAGTTATAGCTCAGACGCAGCATGGGTTTGTTAAGGGCAGGTCTTGCCTGACCAATTTGATTGGATACTATGATGTAGTCACAAAAGAACTGGATGCAGGGAATAACTTTGATATTATTTATTTGGATCTTAGAAAGGCTTTTGATACTGTTGCACATGGAAGACTGCTGCACAAATTGGAGCAGTGTGGCATTGGAGGCAAATTGCTGCTATGGATAAGGGGATGGTTCAGTGGCAGAAGACAGAGATTGGTAATCAATGGACACTGCTCAACGTGGACTAATGTTATTAGTGGAGTTCCTCAGGGTTCAGTGTTGGGTCCGTTGTTGTTTTCGGTGTTTATGAATGATATTGATGATGGGATATCAAGTTTAATGTCCAAGTTTGCAGATGATACAAAGGTTGGCAGGGTTGTTAAGGACACTACTGACGCAATGCTGCTGCAACAGGATCTGGCAAGGTTGAACAGATGGGCTGAGAGATGGCAAATGAAGTTTAACATTGACAAATGTAAAGTACTACATATGGGAAACAGTAACCCCACAGCAACGTATCAACTCTGCGGTACTACACTGACAGTGGTGGAGAATGAAAAGGACCTGGGGGTAATTGTGCAGGCAGATATGAAGTTCTCTGAGCAGTGCAGACGAGCTGCAAGAGTAGCTCATGGTGTCTTGTCAATGATATACAGGAATTTGTCTAGCAGGGATAAGGAGGTGATTATTCCCTTGTATAAGGCAATGGTTAGGCCACATCTTGAGTACTGTATACAGGTCTGGAGGCCTCATTTCAAGAGGGATGTAGAGCTGCTGGAACGGGTACAGAGAAGGGCAACAAGATTAGTGAATGGAACAAAGGGTTGCTCTTACGAAGAAAGGCTTAAGTTTTGCAAATTACAGAGTCTGGAGACTAGGCTCCGGCGAGGTGATCTGATAGAGGTGTATAAGGCTTTGAATGGTTTGAGCATGCTCAATTCCAATGGGATTCTTCATCTTGCTCAGAATAATCAGCTCAGAGGGCATAAATTCAAATTGAGGAAAGACAGATGTCGGATAGATGTGCGGAAATTTGCCTTTGGCCAGCGGGTGGTTGGTTGGTGGAACCGACTTCCATCACTTGTTGTTGAAGTTGATATCCTAAACAAATTTAAGGCTCAGCTGGACAGGTATTTCGAACGAACGGAGGGGTGAAATGGGAGTGGTGTGTGTTTGTTTTTTTTTTTTTTTTTTGGCTGATGCTGAATAAGCTTGCTTTCTTGCATCATATGCCTCTACTAATGCTAATGCTAATGCTATAAGTGATATTTTGAGGAAACAGATTCTGATGGGAGGAATTCTTGTTTTTATCAGGTATAAAATTTATCAAACTCTAACAGGGAGCTAAATGATTTTGTAATGACTGACAGAAATGAGGAAGAAAAATCGTTGAAGTTAAACATAAGAAAGACACCCGGGGTGGATGGGATCTATCCAATTATATTAAAGGAGGTAAGCAAACCTTTGGCCAAAATTATGAGAGCATCTTAGGATTTGGAGGAGTTCCCACAGACTGGAGATGTGTAAATGTGTCCACAATATCCAAGGGGGCAGAATTAAAGGGTGACATGAGTAATTGCAGACCTGTTAACTTAACTTCCGTTCTAGGGAAAATAATGGATTCACTGGTTAACAAAATAATTCAGGACCATCTAGACAAGACTGCAGTTATACTTCAGGCACAGCATGGGTTTGTCAAGGGGAAATCTTGTTCTAATCAGTTTGATTGCATACTGCGATGTAGTCACAAAGGAACTGAATGCAAAAAATAATTTTGATATATACTTGGATTTCAGGAAAGTTTTTGATACCATTGCACGTAAGGCTGCTGCAGAAATTGGAGCAGTGTGGCATTTTACTGCTATGGATAAAGAGATGGTTGAGTGGGAGAAGGCAGTTTTTGTGGACACTGCTTTTCATGGACTAATGTTAATGGAGTCTGCAGGGTTCATTGTTGGACCCCATTGTTGCTTCCACACTTAGACACAGATATGCCTTCATCAATATCATTAATAAGTTTGCAGATGATAGATAAAAAGGTTGGTAGGATGGTTAATAAACATTAATGACGGTATGCTACTGCAAGAGGATCTAGAAAAATTAGGATGATTGGCTGAGAAATTGCATTTGAAGTTTAAACTTGATGAAAAAGTACTGCATATATATATAGCAGTGATCCAGAGTAATGTACTGACTGTGCCTTACCACAGACTATAGTGTCACACGCTGCTATAGTAGTACTGACTGTGGGTTACCACAGACTATAGTGTCACACACTACTATTTATAGTATTGACTGTGTGTTACCACAGACTCTAGTGTCACACACTACTATAGTAGTATTGACTGTGTGATACTACAAAGTATAGTATATTTTCCACTACCCCAAATATCATGGTAGTGGAAAATGAAAAAGACCTCTAGTACTTGTACAGCCAGATATGAGCAGTGCAGACAGGCAGCCAGAACAGCTCATGGGGTTTTGTCAATGATATACATCAATTTTTCTAGCAGAGATAATGAGTTAATTAGCCTATTGTATAAAGTAATGGTGAATTGAGTACTGCATACAGCTCTATAGGCCTCATTTTAGAAAGGATGTATAGCTGCTGGAATGGGTACCGAGATGGGCAACGAGATTGGTGTGGGGGAACAAAGGGGTGTTCTTACCACAAAAGGCTTTGGTTCTGAAAATTACAGCTTCTGTAGATTAGGCACCCTCAGAATGATCTGATTGAGGTGTTTAAGGCTATGAATGGATTGAACAAACTTATGCTGATGGAATTCTTCCTCTTGCTCAGACCATATACACAAGGGGGGACAAATTTTAAATTGAGGAAGGACAGTTGCAGAATAGATGTGTAGAAAATTTCCTCCTTTAGACAACAGGTGGTTCATTGCTGGAACAAACCTCCATCTGTTGTTGTGAAAGTGGGTAAATAAATAAATAGGCGAAATGGGAAGGTGTTTTTTTTTTGCGGATGCTGTATAAGCTTGCTTTCTTGCATCATTGCCTCTACTAATACCAATACCAATGTGCAACAGTATCAAAAGCCTTTCTAAGATCCAAGTATATAATATCAAAGTTATTCCCTGCATCCAGTTCTTTTGTGACTGCATCATAGTATCCAATCAAATTGGTCAGGCAAGACTACCCCTTGACAAAACCATGCTGTGTCCGAGCTATAACTGAAGTCTTGTCTAGATGATCCTGCAGTGCTTCTTTAACCAGTTAAAGAAGCACTGCAGGAACAGAAGTTAAACTCACAGGTCTATAATTACTTGTGTCAGCCTTTGATCCTCCTTTGTGAATTGGGGTACATTTGCACATCTCCAGTCCATGGGTACCTCCCCTGAGTCGAAGGAAGCTCTCATAATTATGACTAAGGGTTTGCTTACTTCCTTTGCTGCCTCCTTTAATATAACTGCGTAGATCCCATCCACCCCAGGTGCCTTTCTTGTGTTTATCTTCGACAATTTCTCCTCCACTTTACTCTCAGTTATCACAAGACTCTCTAGCTTACTGCCACAGTTGAATAGACCTCTGGCATCCCCCTCGCTGAATAACTCCTCATGTGTGAATGTCGATGCAAAATATTCATTTAGTTTGTTAGCTACCTGAGCAGGATCATCAACAGTTGAACCATCAATATCCAGTGGACCAATCTGATTCATCCCTTTCCTTCTTGAGTTTAAATATGTAAAGAATTCTTTTCTGTTTTTCTTTGCATCCTTTGCCAAGGATTTCTCGTAATCTGCCTTCGCCTGCCTAACCTCCTTTGTAACTTGGTTACAGATCAACTTGTATCTATCATAGGCTTCTGTGTCATTTGTTAATTTGTATGTATCCCATGCATTTTTCTTCTCTGCCATACATCTCATTAGTTCATCTGACATCCACTTAGGCCTAAACCTGGAACAATATTTCTTAGTTGGTATGTAAAGCCTGGTAGCCTCCAAGATTAGTTCCTTGAATGCTTCCCATTTTGAGTTTGCTGTTGGTAACATCATCAGTTGGTCCCACTGTATAGAATTTAAATACTGTCTCAGTCCATCGTAGTCGCCTTTACGGAAGCAATAACCCTTCCCTTTACCCCTAATGGTAGTTACCTCTTTGAGTAAATCCCACTTCAGCACACTGTGATCACTGCCACCTAGTGGTTCATTTATCTGCAGATTCTTAATGCATGAAGAATCACTACTGATAATCAAATCAAGAGTATTGCTCCCTCTAGTTGCCTCCCGAACATGCTGATGTAGAAAACAATCATCCAATAAATCCACAAAAGCCCTGCTAGTGTGTGAGTGACCAGCCCCCAAATTCCAGTCAATATCTGGGAAATTAAAATCCCCCATTATAAGACTCTCTGATTTACTGGCCCACTCTATTTCCCTTTACAGTTTCTTATTATACTCATCAGAGTCATTAGGCCTATAGCACACTCCTACTCTCAATTTTGATTTCCCAATGCTTATGTCACACCAAACTGACTCGACACTGCACTGTCCAGCGATGTCCACTGGCTTCACTTCCTTGGTTTTATGTGTTTCTTAACTAATAACCTGACCCCTCCTCCCTTCTTATCCAGTCTATCCTTTCTGTAGACGTTGTACTCCCCAAATTCCATTTCTGCATTCCTTATATCTGTGTGACACCACGTCTCTGATATCCCAACAATATCTGCCTTTGATGTTTTGAGCAATACCTCAAATTCATCAATTTTATTTACTAAACTCCTAGCATTGGTGTACACGCAAGTATACATGCACCTGCTCTTCCTCTGAGCCACCCTAACACAACCCATGTGTTCACTTGTACCCCCATGATTCCCAGCAGTCTCTGAAATATCCTGCATCTTGTTTTCCAGGCTGCTGCTCATTCCAATAGAAGCAGTGCAAGAATCACTTTTTCCTCTGCCAGTGGCTACTGTTAATCTATTAGTCCTTGTATCCCCCCAAGCTAGCAGTTTTCCGACCCACCTAACACTGCCTCGATAGCATCAGCAAATATTCTTGCACCCTTTCTATTTAAGTGTATCCCATCCCTGTAGTAGCAATCTCTCCTGTTAACAAGTACAGACCAGGCTGAAAACATTTCTACCCCTTGAGCCCTGCACAATCTTTCTAGGGCCGAATTGTTTTTAGCTTTTATTTCCCAAACTGATATGATTATTTCTTGTATAAAATAAAAATAACAAAAATAAGAACAAAGACGTGAATTATTTATTTATTTTTCACAGAGTAATTCTCATCCAAATAATACGTAACAAATAATAAAAAAATAATTATTTGAAGAATTAAAAATTCCTTGCAAGTTATTTCTTCTACAAAAAAAAATGGAAAATATCTTCTGTAAAACAGATTATGTTCATGCAGATGTCTTCACATGTTTCATATTCTTCTACAATTAAATTTTTCTGGAAAATAAATAAATAAAATGACAAAGATATACAGTATATTATAATTAAGTACATTTAAAGTAAACTAGATGGCGCCACTAGCACAAATAACTGAAAAATACTTGGAAGTTTTATTTATTTATAATTAAAGTATTTTTAATAGCGAAAAAATTATAGTAAGTGAAAAATTAACTTTAAACGAGTCCTTGAGAAACATCTTAAAATTCGTATAGATTAATGCCAGATTACATCATACTTGTTTCTTTTAGATTAACTAAAATTTAATAATTATAATTTAAATTAATTTAAGAATGTTTATAGAATTCAACTGACCTGTCCATTGTACCAAATAAGGGACATATTGTTCCCAGTAGGCACACTGCCTAGCACGACGCGCCCGGCCTATAGTGCAAGTGTCCGGCCTGTCCAAGATTAAATATTCTCTTTTCTCTGGAGTATAAACAGGCCATCTGTCTCCTGGTATGCTCAGAGATCCGTCTGGGGATTCATTTGGGTTTCTGGAAGGCGGAATATCACAGACAGTTGTACAATATTGAATTTTTAGTTTTTTAAATAAAAAAAAGGAAAGCTTTTATTATTTTTTAAATGTTGCATTCTAATATTTTAATATACAATAATAATCATAATAATAATTATTATTATTTTTTAAAATTAAGAATGACTGATCATCCTGTTAAGTCAAACTTCGGGAGCGTTTTGGGCGATCTGAAATAAAGTAAAATTTTCTGAATATGGCTTCAAAAATCCTGCTGAGTTAAAGCTTAAAATTTTACTAATATTTTAGTCATTAATTAAACATCAGCTTTATGTTTGATTGATGACTAAAATATTAGTAAAATGAGATACGTGGCGTTACAACAATGACGTAAGATGCATATATAATAAGCTAGCTTGACTTTTTGAACAAAGAGGAAGGTTATATTGATATGTGCCTTACGTCATACAAAAGATGAGATGCATTAGACAGCATTTAAAAGAAATACATCCGGTGGCATAAGGCAACTTATTGTCTGATTAACGGCATAAATCAGTCCCATATTTGAGACAGCTTGATGTTTCAGCAATGCGGCAGTGATGCAATGACCTAAATGGCATATATAATCAAATAGCTTGACATTTTAACAATAAGGCGGATATGATATGGCAGAATATGAAGTTCTGATTTCCGTGCAAGGTGGGTGGTTGCGATAGCAGTGAGGCTGGTGTGTTTTCGTGCAGCAACAGCACACCTTTGATGAATATTCCGCGTCGCTTTTCCTTAATTACCTATCCAATTGTTTCGGTAAGATGCAGTAGTAATGTTCATTGATTGTGGTACCCTTGTCCAAATAGTCTGTGAGAATAATGCCAATCTCCTCCCAGAAAATCGACAGCAACACCTTCCCTACAGATGGTTGAACTCTGGCTCTTGATGATGTATGTTTATATTGTTTTGCTTCTGGGTCGAAGTAATGAATCCAGGATTCATCCAGAGTCCCCAATTGGGGGAAAAACAAATCAGGATCATTGTTGCATGTAGCGATCAATTCAGCAGAGCAGGCCTGCCTTTTTTTTTTTTTTCCCCTTTCTGAAGACATGTGAGCAAACGAGGTATTCATCGTGCTGAGACCATGTTCATATTCAAATCATTGTAAATTACGCTTTCCACATGGCTTATCCCAGTCTCAGCAACTGTTTAACTGATGTCTGGCAGTCAATCGAGGACATGCTGTCAAATTTCTCTACAAATTCAGCAATACGAGATGGCACAGTTAAACCTTCCCTACAGATGGTTGAACTCTGGCCCTTGCTGATGTATGTTTCTATTGTTTCTAAACCTGTTTTGCTTCTGGGTCGTAGTAATCAATCCAGGATTCATCCTGAGTTCCCAATCGGGGAAAAAACAGATCAGGATCATTGTCACACGTGGTGATCAGTTCAGCAGAGCAGGCCTGCCTTTTTTTTTTATTTCTGAAGACATGTGAGCAAGCGAGGTATTCATCGTGCTGAGATGGTGTTCATATTCGAATCATTGTAAATTACGCTCTCCACTGATCCATCGCTTATCCCAGTCTCAGAAACAGTTTAATTGCTAATCAGCAGTCAATTAAGGACGACCAGCTGTTCAAATTTCTCTATGAATTCAGTGGATGGAACTTCACTTCTTTCCTCATTATGGACGCTCTTCCGTCTGCACTTGACTTGAATTCTCTCCATCAATATTTTACAACGTCATACTCTAGACAGAGGTCTCCATACACCGCAGACATCTCTTCATGGATAGTCCTTGTCTGTTTGCTTTGCAAAAACGGGAATTTGATAATGGATCGATCGATGTTCAACTTTATCCATTATGACACCCTGTCCCAAATTGGTCTATAACAAAAGAAACAAAAGAGTTAGAGCAATGAAACTTCCGGCATATATCACTAGATAAACAAACAATACAGTCAGCAAAACATAAATAATGTTTATAGAACTCACAGAAGAAGGTCAGGGGAAAAATTTCTTTGATACCCCTTGTAGGTCGCACTAGCTTCGCTTCCCTATTGAAGTTCTTTTTATTTTTATACATAATGCCTATGCATACCTAAAGCTAATAAAAACTAAAATAAAATAAAACTTACCCTGTTCTGGCGAAATTTGCCCATAGTGTCATCATACGGCGTGTCATCTTTATATCTTGGGGACGTCCATTGAATATATCCAGATATAATCCCATGACATATACAAGATCCATGCCATGGGAAACACCCATCCATTTGGGGGGATCTCTGAACATCAAAGATCGCCCCCGATGCTCAAAACTATAAAGATAGACATTATTTTTTGCATTGGCGAAACTGCGAGCAAACTTCTCAGTTGGACACACGATGTGGCGATCTCCAACGAATGTATCGGCACCACCAATGTAATCCCAATCAACCCAGTCTGTGTATTCTTGGATGAAGGATTTCTCAATTAGCTCTTCAATATACGGCGAGAATGTTCTAATGGTTTTGAAGAACTCCTCTTTCGTAATTCTGAGATTGTCAACCAATTTGAAAATACCAGGAAGGTACAGATTAAGTAACATGGTACCTTCATTTAAAGTAGAGCCGAGAAGAATACTTGTGTTCTTGAATTGCATAGTCTCCAATAATATGTTTGGATCTTCCTCAATAAAATCGCCATCTACCACTGGACCAGATGAAAAGTCGAGAATGCCCTGCATCTTAGCCTCTTTTTCCATTAAATAACTGGCATCTTTTGCACGTAAACAGTTCAGGACATCGTCAAGATTGTCCCTATTATAAGGACAGTTAACTTTTTTTGCCAATTGTAGACCCCTTTCAATAGCCTTTGTCCTGTCACGTATAGCCCAAGGAGACGTTGCAGTTCCACTCTGTAGAATGGCTCTTTGGAAAAGATTTCTACTGAGTGGTGAAAGCAGATGAAAACTGACACTTGCACTTCCTGCAAGTAATCCAAAAAGAGTTATTCTATTTGGATCACCTCCAAAAGAATCAATGTTCTCTTTTACCCAGCGGATAGCTAATCTCTGATCAAGTAACCCTACATTCCCTGGTGCATCGGAACATCCCAAATAGAGAAATCCCAAGGATGCAACTCGATAATTCATTGATACTACAATAACTTCTTGTTCCGAAACTAGCACTTTGGGGTTGTTGAAAACAAGATCAGATGATCCGCTAATGAATGCACCACCATAAATCCAGATCATAACTGCAGCTTTGCGAGGTCTAGGGCGTGGGACCCATACGTTTAGTTTCAGACAATTCTCACTGGTACGCTTCGGTGTGAATAGGCTACCATTCAGAATATTTACTTGCATGCATGCATCTGGCATCTGGGTAGCTGACAATGTATTAGTCCACGGTGTAGCAGCCTCTGGTGGCCGGAAACGATACTTTCCAACAGGTGGTTTGGCGTATGGTATACCAAGAAAAGCATCCACTGATCTTCTGCCTGTTACTGCTACAGTTATACCTTTAATTGCTCCCTGTCTGGTTTTGACATAAGGACCAATTGGCAAGTAGTACGTTTTGGCACTTGACCAGAGACAAGTCGCAAGGACTGCAGTTATTAAGGTATAGCTTTGGAGTATCATTGCTAGTAGATGGAGGATCTTGTCTGTTGCTATTATGAAGATGCTGTGCAAAAACTGCAAAAAAAAAGGAAAATTAATTAATAGAAGATAAATTTAAGCTGTGCTTCTTATTTGTGAAAAATCTTAAATTGTAAGATGAATTGAATTAAATATTATTTTAAATCTAAAATACTTAGAATTAAAAGCATCAAAACAACCAACTTTAACTCCCCTTAGAGAGTTATAAATTTTAGTCTTAGTTGGACATACATCCGTTTCAGCAATTCAAACCTTCACAAAAAGATTAGAATTCGAATTCGGTCATTGATCGGAGGTTGTATTCAATGGTGGCCAACATAGTTAACGTTAGCCTCTCTCCTTGCAGATTTTTTCAGGGTTATTCCACAAATAAACCAACCTCAGAGTATACAAAAAAATTATGGACACTAAATTCTCGATGCCTTATGGCCAGAGCGTCTCTAATACTAATTCGAAAGGTCTCAGACCGGTAGAAACAATAGCGCAGGAAAAAGACCACCAAAAATCTGTTTCAGTTGCTTGGTATTGCACTACAAACAAGTAGAAATTCCACTTAAAAAGATATTTTGATTCATTCTTAACGCAATCACTTAATTTTATGAAAAAGAGGATATATAAATTCCATTAAAAACTCTTTGGTGGATATCATTAAAGAGTTATTTACACGTGAATCGTCCAAGTTGTCTAATCTAGCAATATTTGGAAAAGAAGCAAATCAGAAAACAAAACTCACCAGCCACTCTGCGCAATAATCCGTTAATAAACTAATACCAAACCCATTTTGTCATTTTATATATCCGTTTCGTGCGAATGTGTTAGTTAGCATTTTACTGAGGGCACCATTAATAATTTTTTATCTCTTTCTGTCTGTTATTTCATCTCTCGGAGGGCGGATTTATTGTCCTCGTTGGACTCTCTTTGTATATTCAGAGAAAGCTGATCGTACAACAAGTTATGCGATAGTCCAGTTGTAAATAGCCTTTGGCCGTTACCTTGTATAAGGGACTATGGATGGTTAAATGGACAAATTTTACTAAATATTCATTTCAACACGGTATGAAATCCAGCCACCAGTCACTGCAGGAACTAGAGATCCTCATGATCAATAGACATATAAAGATGTCATAATTACAATTGTGATATCTAATGTTTTCGCGTTTCCACCCCCATATGCAGATACCACCTTCAGCAAACAGGTAGAAAAGGCTATAGTTCGAATTCAATAGCGAGAGGAATCTTTATGGGACTTTTTTTTTCCAATTTGTGGCTCAGTAAGACGATCTTAGGCGTGGACAACAAGGTTATTCCCAGGGAACTTGGGTTTTTTTGACCAGCAAAGCAGGCAAACCGATCAGAGGAGGTAGGCAATTGACATATGACGTAATTCTGCTGCTAAAGAACTGTGTGATGGGGAATTATTTCTTTCTTTTTTTCAATCTTTTCCGTTTTATAAACAAAAATTTAAAACTTTCAGCTGATAATTTAGAAATTTATCCACAGGAATTAAAGCCGTGAGATCTTAGTGTATCGGTTTAGAAATGGATTGTGTGGGTTTAGTTGTTTTTCAGGATGAAAAATAATGCAACTTTCGTTCGTTTTAAGAGAGAGAGAAGGAGACGTCAACGACACTCTTCACAGCGTTATGAGGTTGCGGTTTCTACAGCTTGTAGATCTAATAATCAACCCCAAGTTACCTTCGAGTAACTTCGGGTTGATTATTATAATCAATCCCAAGTTAGTTGGTATGTTAGGCTTATAGTGTCTTAAGAACAGCATTACAAGAGGTCACTGAAGAAGTGATACAGAAATGCCGTGAAACGTCTGAGAATAATTTGCAATTCTTTAAGAAATTAAAGGCAGGTTGCACTCCATGCAGGTTTGAGCACTCTTTATTTCGCAGTTTCCAATAACTAATACACTGCTCAACAAAATTAACAGAACGCGGAAAACATGGTGTAATTCGTGCAGCTTGAGATGACGCGGGACAAACTTTGGTACTAGCATAAGCATTAGTAAAGTAACATGATGCAAGAAAGCAAGCTTATATAGCATTAGCTAAAAAAAAAAAAAAAACTCCTTCTCATTTCACCCAACCACTCGCTCCAAATGTTTGTCTAGTTCCGTCTTGAATCTATTTAAGCTATCAACTTCTACACCGACAGTTGGAAGTTTGTTCCAGCAATCAACTACCTGATGACTAAAGGCAAACTTCCGCACATCTATCCTACATCTGTCTTTCCTCAATTTGAATTTATGCCCTCTCACGTGATTATTCTGAGCAAGAGGAAGAAGCCCATCAGCATTGAGCATGCTCAAACCATTCAAGGCTTTATACACCTCAATAAGATCACCTCGCAGGTGCCTAGTCTCGACACTGTAATTTTCAAAATTTAAGTCTTTCTTCTTAAGAGAAACCCTTTGTTCCATTCACCAATCTTGTTGTCCTCCTCTGTACTCGTTCCATCAACTCTACATCCTTCCTAAAATGAGGTCGCCAGATCTGTATGCAGTACTCAAGGTGTGGCCTGACCATTGCTTTATCAAGGGAATAATCACCTCCTTATCTCTGCTAGAAAAATTCCTGTATATCATTGACAAGACACCATGAGCTACTCTTGCAGACCGTCTGCACTGCTCAGAGAACTTCATATCTGCCTGCAGAATTACTCCGAGGTCCTTTTCGTTCTCTACCACTGTCAGTGTAGTACCGCAGAGTTGATACGTCACTCAGGGGTTACTGCTTCCCATATGTAGTACTTTTCATTTGTCAATGTTAAACTTCATTTGCCACCTCTCAGCCCATCTGCTCAACTTTTCTAGATCCTGTTGCAGCAGCGTACTGTCATTAGTGTCCTTAACAACCCTGCCAACCTTTGTATCGTCTGCAAACTTGGACATTAAGCTTGATGCACCATCTTCAATATCATTTATAAATACAGAAAACAACAATAAACCCAACACCGAACCCTGAGGGACTCCACTAATAACATTACTCCACGATAAGCAGTGTCCACTGATTACCACTCTCTGTCTTCTCCCACTCAACCATCTCTTTACCCATAGCAGCAATTTGCCTCCAATGCCACACTGCTCCAATTTGTGCAGCAGTCTTCCATGTGCAACTGAATCAAAAGCCTTTCTAAGATCCAAGTATATAATATCAAAATTATTCTTTGCATCCAGTTCTTTTGTGGCCACATCATATAACAATGCAATTTATCTACAAACAAAAAAATCTATTATTTGACAAACTATAGCAATGAATTAAAGATGCAATTTATTACATCTATGAGGTTTTACAATAAAGTTCCCGGACTGGTTCGGCCATGATTTTATCCCTTTCAGAACCTGTGGCATGTATTCCAAGGTCGACCTAGTATATAACCCTAGCTCACTTGGAGATTCTTTTCTTTGTCACTGTTGTAAGGAGTGCACCGAACTAAGTTACAAAATTCGGTGCATTGCAGAACCATTTGAGTCACTTAAAAAACTGGTGCTTGCCCTCGAGAATTATGTAACTGGGAGCTCGTCGGGGACTCAAGACTCTAGCAAAGTACCAAGTGATACAATCCCGATTAGGGCCCCAGAACAGAATAACCAGGTACAAACTACTTTAGTTCGTAAGGACTTTGTTTTTATTAAGTATGATTTTAATTTGCCTCTGATTGATTGGAGCAAAAGTGAGGGAAACTCCACATGGAGGACAAAATAGATGATTGCTATTTGTATCAACATGTCAAGGAAAGTACTAGAGAAAAGAATATCCTAGACCTCATCATCACCCATGAATCAGATGACATAACAGGGCTGACAGTAGAGGAACCAATAGCAGGAAGTGATCATGGAGTTCTACGGTGGAAGATGAAGAGCCGGTAGCAGTAGTTAAAGACAAAGCAATGGATTATAACTTCAGGAAAGGAAATTAGGACGGCTAAAGTTGCTGCATGGCCTCTATTAACTGGGTAGATATCATTCATTAATCACAGAAGCCTTGAATGCGTATATACCATTAAAAAATACTCACGAGGAGGATTCCAAGTTGGATGAATAGTGAAGTTGCCACATTTCTTGAGAAGAAAAAGATAGCATGGAAAAGTTACAGAGCAGTTAAAAGTACAAACCCGTAAGACAGCTACAAATTGATCTGTAACTCAACAGCTACTTTGCGCCGATATTTAGAGAAGAAAAACCCTTCACGTCAATGAGAAATTATGGGAGTGAATTTGAAAAAAATGTAATTAATCATGTTGAAATTTCACATGTTTATATAATAGAAAAACTTTCGAGCCTACAGGCCAGTAAGGCTCCTGGGGTTGATGGAATATACCCTATAATCTTAAGGGAGGCGGCGAGTGAGTGCATTGAACCATTGAGGCTGGTTATGCGAGCATCACTAGACTCTGGGTAGATTCTCTTGGATTGGAAAAGTGCCAATGTATCTCCCATACATAAGGGTGGCTCTAAGAGTGAAGTGGGAAATTACCGGCTGGACAGTCTAGCTTCAGTAGTAAGGAAAATCATGAAGACAATGATAAAAGTTGAATTTAGGGTCATTTAGATAGAAACGGAATTCTGAAGGATACTCAGCATGGTTTTGTAAAGGGAAAATCATGTTTAACTAATCTGGTTAACTATTTTGACAGGGTCGCTCAAGAGTTTTGGGAATAATTTCGGCATTGTTCATTTGGATTTCAGCAAAGCATTTGACTCAGTCCCACATGAGCGGTTGCTTTATAAGCTGGAACAGGTTGGAATCTCAGGGAAAATCCTTAGATGGATAAATTCAGGGTAGGAGGCAGAGGGCTGTGATGAATGGTTATTCCTCAGATTGGGTTGATGATCAACAGTGGTTGATCATCAAAAACAACAGTGGTCCTAATAGTGATCCTTGGGTTCCCCAAGGATCAGTATTAGGACCACTGTTGTTTTTGATTTGTGGACATGTGGACATGTGTATATGTAATGGGCGGCACCTAGAACGTCTGTTCAACTCCGCCTCGTGTCTCTGTGAAGAACAGTATCACTACAAATGGGCCAGATATGTGCGTGACGTAGTTAGTTCTGTTATGTTGTGGCCACTTGGCTACCCAGAAGCATCAGTCACGTGGACAGATGATTCTGGGTACTCGTCCACACCACGGGAAGGTGGGCCAGTTCCAGTAGAGCACGTAACGCCTCAAAAGAGACTCTGATCCACCTGATGTTGCGAAAAGGTCGCCCCGATTCCTCCGGGGGCCCATTCCAGAGGAAAAAGGAAGGAGAGAAAAGAAAAAAATAAAAAATAATAAATAAATAAAAAAAAGTAGGTAGTCTTCAATAAATACTCTTGTATCCAGAATAATTCAGATGTGGAGCTGATGATCTTTAGGATCAGTTGCAATGACAATTCATGCAGACATGAACCATAGAAGAAAATAAATCAGAGAAGCAAGGTATTGTCTCGCTTACACAGTTGGATTTGGTGGATTGTTCTTGTGCGCTAATCCGGCGTTGATTCTTCTTCTGCGAGCAAACACCTCGGAGGCAAAGTTCTGAAGAGCTGAGAGATGATTCTTATTATGCAGAAGCATTTCCTCATTCCCCGGAGAGAGATCTGGAACGTCAGTTATGAGCTTCACCCTAAGATCATCGTAGATTGCACAGTTAAAGAGCACGTGACTCCAATCTTCTGTATACCCGCAGCTGCAGAGATCGGTGTGATGCAAGCGAAACTGAAAGAGTTTTTGATTGAGAGAGCCATGTCCTGTTATCAGAAAGGAAGTTTGCATAGTTAAAGAGCACCAGGTTTTATCCGATTTAGAGAGTAAGAAGGTCACATCAGGCAGGAATTTTCTTGTCGTCGCTCCAAGAGCGGTGGTGTCCCATCTGGTCTGCCAGATGCTAATTAGCTCGTTAAACCATCTGGATTTCTCTTTTTTAGGATCTTCATTTAAATTTAGCTGGATATCTAGTAATTCTGAAGGTATTTGTTTTTTGTGTCAAAAGCAGATGCAACGATAGATGACAAATAGATCCAATGGGAGGGACCGCGCAATAACTTGCACTGCAGCGGTGGAAACTGTTCTACAGACTCTGAGAATAGAGAGGAGCATGTTCCGCTGGATGGAATTCAGTTTTAACCTCATTTTGGAATTAATGGCACGATGAAACCAAGCTCCTGCTGCATAGGTGACTATGGGCAGGAATACAGCATTATAGTAAAGAAAGAGTGACTTCCTAGAGAGACTCCACTCCCCTCTGGAAATTCGAATAATTGACCCTGTGAACTTTTTGATTTTGGTACTTATGTGAATCAGGTGAGGATAGAAGGAAAGCTTATGGTCAATAATGATTCTAAGGAGTTTTGCCTCAGTGACTATAGGAAGCCACTTGCCAAACATTTTGACTTGGGGAGGCCGCCTGAGATCTAATTTGGATTTAAAAAGCATCATTTTTGTTTTCGTTGGATTAATGTTAAGTTTGTTAGCCAATGACTAGGAGGAAAGGTCAGTTAAAATCCGGTTTGCATTCACCTCCAACACTGCACGAGAACTGCCTGAGACCACAATTGTCAGGTCATTGACGAAAGCAAAAATTTTGCAATTCTGGAGAGAGTGGCCCAGCCAGTCTTGAAGCACAATGTTCCAGATAAGGGGCCCCAGGACTGAACCTTGGGGGCACCCTCGAAAAACCTTCCTAGAGACTTGGAGGAATTTGGACTTGACAATTATTGAGCGGTCAGAGAAATAGTTTTGAAATAATTTGTACATGTGAAAGGAGCATCTGGCAGACCGGAGACGTTCAAGGGCGCTGTCCAACCAGAGAATGTCAAAGGCACTCTCGAAGTCGACCATAATAGCTAGTTCAAACTTGGATTTAGAATTTATAATGTGCCAGACAAAGTCAGACAAGGCCTCCTCGCAAGAATGACCTGGGGTGAAGCCATATTGACAGGGAGAAAAGAGATTTTGTTGTTGAAACAGAGCTGTTAGTCGAAGAGCCATAAGCCGCTCCAAGATCTTCCCTAGATTAGCAAGCAGCGCAATTGGTCTGTAGGCACGTGGATTTGAGGCAGGCCTATTTGGTTTTTTGATAAAACGGAGCAAAGAAACCTTCCAAACAGAGGGAAAGATGCCTTCCATGAGGCATTTATTGAAGAGCAAGAGCAAGTAGAGAGGTCTTAATTTTAACAGCCGGAGAATGAACACATATTCAATCATATCCATTCCCGGATACTTCTTCACATTGATCGTCTTGACCACCGAGGTAAGTTCCTCTAAAGTAAATGGCTCGGTACTTTCCTCAATGGTGTATTTTTTATTTGTTTTTGATTTTCATAAATGACATCGATGAAGGGATAGAGGGCGTGATGTCTAAATTTGCAGATGATGTAAAGATTGGTAGAGTAGTTAATGATCGCCGCTAAGCAGAGCTTCTTCAGAATGACCTACATAGACCTCAGCGATGGTCAGAAAAATGGCAGCTATGCTTTAATCCAGCAAAGTGTAAGGTATTGCACCTGGGGAACAGTAACCCCAAAATAACTTATACACTTGGCGGAGTTGAACGAAAGCCGGTAGTGGATAAAAGGGAGTTGGATTAACATCCAAGTCCCGATACGGTCAGATTTTAAGTTCTCTGAGCATTGTAAACAGATTGCAAGGAGGGCCCATGATGTCCTACCGATGATCTATCCAACAATTGCTAGTAGAGATGAGGACGTGATAATCCCATTGTTTAAGACTATTTTTAGACCACACTTAGAATACTGTGTTCAGGTATAGAGACCGCACCTAAAGAAAGATATTGTTCTTCTTGAAAGGGTCCAAAGACAGGTAACTCGCCTGATGAGATCGGCAAAATGGCGTCCACATGAGGAAAGACTTCGAATATGTGGGCTGCAGATCTTGGAAACTAAGCACCTTAGAGGAGACTTGATTCAGGTGTTTAAGGCTCTGAGAGGCATAAGCAAAATTAATAAGGACGAAATTTTCACGGTTATAAATGATTCTAGAACTAGGGGCCATAATTTAAAGTTACAGGGCTGGACTGCAGGAAGTTTTATTTGAGCCAGCGAGTTATAAATTACTGGAATAAGTTGGCTACATGGGTGGTAGAGGCTGTTTGGGGAAATTCAAAAAGTCAGCCGGATAATCACCTACGGGAGAGCACAACTGCTTGCACCACCCACAACCCACACAATTTTAAACCTCTTGCTTGGCAGTGTTCTGTTTCCTATACAATGTGCATATGCAGAGATGGGAGAAATCCCCCAGATGCCGTTTAACCGAATATACCTACGGGAGGAGGGAAACACTTATGTTGTCCATTTCCTTTTCTCTTATTTATTAATTATTATTATTTTTATTTTATTTTTTTTTGTTATTTTATTATTATTGTTATTTATTTATTATTTTATTTTATTTATTATTATTATTATAATATATATATATATATTTTGGTTGGTGCAGCAGAAGTGATAGGCTTCCTTGCACCATGTGGCCATTGCTAATACTAATACTGTACTTGTTAGTAAGTCCATAGATCTCTTACTCTTAAGGTCATTAGTGCCAATGTGTTGAACAATATCACCCTTTGTGCCCTTAAAAGATGATATCTACTCTAATTCATCAACGCTTGTTCCCTTCAAACATATCCTGGTTCTGTTCCACCTATTCTTTTTACACAATATATTTCCCTTCACCCTGACACAAGATTCGTCATCAATAACTAGCTCCTGTGGGACCTTCAGGGCAAAATGCGCATTTTGCCCTGAAGGTTGCCACTGTGTTGTCCGATGCAGAAAAATGAACTCTGGCGTTCAGTTGGGCAACTGAGAGTTCGATGTTCCCCCATTTTAATTCCCTCGAGGGCATCTACTCATTGAACTCTCATAGACGCTCATCAGAACGGTGAGTTGACGCCTAATTTTTTGACACTCTCTGCACCTAGCACACACAAAGACATTCTCCTTGGCAAGATGATGATCAGTTCCTGGAATCCGCAAGCATTTCACAATTTGTACATTTTTTTAGGATGTGTTATGTTAGAGAGAACTAAGGGTTTAACAAAAACGAAAATTCCGGTTCTCTGAGCACACTACGTTATCAAAGCAACTAGACATTAAGGAAAAGAAAATGGATTTCTGGATTTCTCAAAGTCCCTTTCTCAAAGGGGTTTTGAGAAAGGGACTTTGAGAAATCCAGAATCTCAAAGGATTCTGGAAACTCACGTGAGCATACAATACAATCGAATGTGGCTTATTATTAATAATAAGAATGGGATTTGTTGCCACAGAATCTTATAGACTTCGCTATGACAAGCATGGAGACAGGTTGGAGACAGGCTGTGAGGCCTGTCTCCAATCCTTTTAGGGAATCATACGCCATATTCATGTCATGCGACCATATTTCGAGCATCTTGTATCCGCTTCTTTAATGTGACTTTTTTGTTATTCTTATACAACCCCTATAAAGAAAAGTCCCTTAGATCTGTCCGAAATTTCTCGTTGCCTATTGATTTCATCATAATTTTATGGTACATCACCATACCAAATTTTGTCCTACTTAATCACAAGCTGCACGAGTTACACCACATGTTCTGTTAATTTTGTTGAGCAGTGTATATTAGGAGATCGAGTCCGTGTGTTTCTTAGCTGTTTTTTCTGGAGTAGTTTTACTGAAATCCTCAAACAGATTTTTCTTAACGGTACACATCTTGAGTGTATAGACGAAATCTGTGTTTTTAGATTCGTGCTCTATGCGCTCTATAAATGATACTATTGTCCCTTCAGCTGAGTTGTTGTATGGTAGAGTTTGAGGCCCTTTAGAAACTTAGGCCATATTTCTCCTTATATATTATGTCTGCAAAATGTGTTCTGTGGCTGCTTGCTGGATGAAAAACCCAAATTCCTGCTCCAAAGCTGGTTTTCTAAATTAATCAGCACTTCCTCTCTTGAAGGTTACGATAGGAGTTCTACAATGTGGCGTGCTGTCAGACGCACTATTCTCTACACTTACTGTTACTAATAGAGAAGACATCATTATGCGCTGGGCATTGTATATTATGTTTTTGCTGCTATTGCGATAAAAATATACACTTAATTGCGAAAAGTAACTGGATATTCGCATGTTTCAAAGAACATTTCCTTAAATATTGTAAAGGTGAAGACAGGAAAGAAGGAATGTTTAACTATTTTTAAAAATAAGTAGAAAACAATGACATTTATAAATTAATTTTTATTTAAAATTTTAATTTGGTCAAGTACAAAAAAGGAGAGACAAACGTAATTAAGAGTTTATTTTCTAACAAAAGAATTGTTTTAACACTAAAAAAATCAAGATTTCGACTTCCATCTGTAAAAATCTCGGTCTTCTGTTCGATGATGGCTTCATCCAGATTTCTCCACTAGATTCTTCTACAAGCTTTTAGTTTTCCTGTAAAACAAATGAACACATCACAAAAATATTAAGGTGTATTTTTATTTTAAATATGCATAAAGGAAAAAGAACTTTTATTAAATTCACGTAATTTAAAAATAAACTAAAGAAGGCTTTATTCAGAATCCAGTTATGAAAAATCTTTAAATAACTGCTGAGAACTGCTATTTTTCTTGGCTAAAATGGATGGATTTAGTCTTTCATCAAACGAATGGTATATGGTATAGTACTATAATGGGGGACCCCATTATAGTTATGAAGCAACAAAGCTAGCTTATATAGCATCAGAAAAAAAAACCCTACACAATTCATCCATCTGTACCCTCCAAGAATTTGTCTAGTTCTCGCTTGAATTTATTCAACCCATCCACTTCTACAACAACAGATGGAAGCCTTTTCCAACAATCAACCGTGGCTGAAGGCAAACTTCCACACATCTATCCTGCAACCATCCTTCCTCAACTTTAATTTACGCTCCCTCATGTGTGTAGTCTCAGCAAGTGGAATACCATTAACATTTAGCTTACTCAATCCATTCAAGGCTTTAAACACCTCAATCAGATCTCTCCTTTTACTCTAAAAAATCAAGATTTCGACTTTCAACTGGAAAAATCTGATTCTTCTTTGTATATATGTCAGTAAATTGCATGTGTTTTCTGGTCGGTTTGTCTGTTTTGTTGAAAGAAAGAAAAAAACCTTGTTTTCCTTCCTCCGAGACCGACTAACTCAACAAGGATGTGAAAAAATGCTTATAACAGTTCCTCGAGTCATTGACTGGATTCGAAACCAAACCTTTTCCACACGATGTGGGGATGACGCTAATTATGGTCAGTGTGCTATCCAAGGGGACCCATCGGGTGAACAGAACAATTCATTTAAAAATTACCATCTGAATGTCGTTGCCTTTTGTGGCCAGTGTAATCATCCCGAAAGAACCAGATATAGCTGCGCATCATAACTACATCCCACCTTCCTTGGTATCTCTTCCTCATTAACTTTCTCCTTGTGGAATTTCTCTCCACCTTCTTCATTCACATCGCCCAGATTTAATCTGAAAAAATCCAGGTTACCAACAAAGCCATTCAACTGCAAGGCAAAACGAATGTCAAGCATTTCACCCAGCATCAGTCGCATTGTGTTCCACGTTTCTTAAAGCCAACATCTACTAACTTTTCAATCAATAAATACGCCACCTTTCACTTCTCTGTCAGAAAATGTTCTCAAGATATTATATATGCTTGAAGGCGTCATCTTGAGGATCCAATGCTTTATTTGAGTACTCTTAGCTTGTTATGGATTGGTGGAAGCAACACTTTCATGGACCCAAGGGATTATTGACTATATTATGAGTGCCAAGTTGCAACTCACTTGTGGCAGACCATTCTCGTAGTGCTGATCTCCTATCTTGTTGTCCCAGAGGAAAAGAAATCCAATGATTTCTCTTTCACTGGGGCATCGGGGTAGCCCAGAGCAAGAGTATATCTCTAAGAGCTGAATTCATCTCTCTTTACAATACATTATTTACGCAGCATTAATAATGAATTTAAAATCATAATATTTGCAATATACTAACCTGTGATCTCTACCAAATAGGGTATGTATCGATTCCAGTAAGCACATTGCCTGGCACGCCGCGCCCTACCTATACTGGAAGACCCTGGCTGATCGAAGATGAAATATTCCCTCGTTTCCGATGTATAAAGAGGCCATTTCTCTCTTTCTGTAGCACCATCTGGAGACAAATTTGGGTTTCTGAAAGACAGATTAAAGTGAGAATTACACGATAAATTCATTTTATATTAAAACAAAATATTTTTTATAAAAGTAAATGAAATCGTAATGATTGGAAAATAGTCAAAGATATTAGAGGGAGCTTTATTTTATTTATTCTATTACCATCAAGTCCATCAAGTTCATTTTGAATCTACGTCGTCCACTTATTGTTCGGTGGCTGTTTATGATATCTGGGTCCCCTAATACCAAGACTTTGAGGTCCTTGTGCATGGCCCTACTATGCCTATTCTTTAATCCAGAAAATTTTCTATTTTTGTTTCCAAATTTAGCTTTCTTGATCATTTGGATCAAGAAAGATATTACCACAATATTGAACATACAATTTTTATACAGTTCCATTAACTGTTGTATGGGCAAAATTTCTGACATTGAAAATAGTTGGCTGACTTGAGAGGGGATTGAACAGTGCTGTCACCAGTAGCCAACGCTTTTCACTACTTCATTTCCTTTCGATTTTTCTGCAGTAATAAACAAAAAACTGTCCAGTTAGTAACAACTCCACAGATTACCATTCAATGGACAAAAAATTAGAAAACTTTTGCGATTGATCAATAGATAATTAAGCGGACAGTATGCAGATTTAAATTGTCCCATGGTATGATCACGTTCCTCGATATCAAATTAATACTCTACGCGTTCTCGGGGTTTCTTCAGCGATCCGGTCATGGTGAAGATGGATGATCTTTGCAATTTTCAGAAGGTTCTATTATTGGAGCACTTTTAGCGGGAGCTACAATTAAGAAAACAAAGGAAATCTTGTATGTGGAAAGAAATTGTCTCAAAAGAGTACAATAAAAAGTAAGAAATGCAGCAGAAAGTCAGTATTCTACAGGGACCACAAGAATTTAAAGCAAATGTGCTTCAGAATAGAAGGGCACTTCTATTCTGAAGCACATTTGCTTCAGATTGGACTGCAGAACAGTGGATACAGATCATGTGGTCCAATGAGACATGGGTTACACTTTTTGTGCACCAATAGTAGGGTGAAAGTGTTACATGAACTTCATACGAGTAGAGTCATGAATCCAGACTGTCTCTTAACCACCACTCAAGGGGAAGGAGATAGAGATGGTATCATGGTATGGGGTATGTTCTTTTGATACTGACTGGGTTCCCTCATACGTTGGAATTTAGCGTTACTTCCAATTTTTATCTGTCTTATTGGATCAACTTCACCTTGCAATGCTTTTACCCGGATTGCGAATGTTGTTTCAAGACGACAATGGGACTGTCCAACGTCGAAAATTGTATCTGGACGATTCTAAGAACATTCTCAGGGTTTCCATCATCTACCCTGGACGCCCAATACTCCATTATGAATCCAATTGAGAATGTCTGGGATATGTTGGAAAGGGCAGCTCAGCTTCGAAGTTCTCTCTAGATATTGAACAAACGTTTATAATTTTTTTGCCATGCAATGTATATGAATGGTCCTATATATGGATATGCTATAAAAATATATTCATTGACACTACAATGACATTCCTAGCAAATTTATGGAAAGCA
Source organism: Mastigoproctus giganteus (assembly GCF_048544385.1). Classification (NCBI taxonomy): domain Eukaryota; kingdom Metazoa; phylum Arthropoda; class Arachnida; order Uropygi; family Thelyphonidae; genus Mastigoproctus; species Mastigoproctus giganteus. The sequence goes on from NC_143575.1 coordinate 265,220,098, forward strand.
ATTTTCTCGGTTGCTTACACGTCGACCATTAAAAATTAAATAGTGTTGTTAGATACACTATACTATCAAAAGTAATCGAGCACCAATGAGGTTTAACAATTTTAAGTTTTGTTAGGCAATTTTGGGTTTTAGTATAACATTGAAATGATTGATCATATATAACTTTCAACAAAACGATTATTAGTTTTCTCATACATTGACAAGTCATCAATGCACTAATAAAATAAGTTAACACTGAAATTAGGACTTACCCTGTTCTTGCGAAATTCGCCCATAGCCTCATCATACGTCGGGAAAGCTTCACTTCTGGTTGAACTCTTTTTAGTAAGGGATTTAAAAACAGTCCCATCACATAACTAACGTCCATTCCATGGGGAGCTCCTATCCACTTTGGAGGCCATCTCATCATAAAGAATGGTCCAGCGTATTGGAAGCTGTAGAGGTATACATTATTTTTTGCATTAGCATAGCTTAGAGCAAATTGCTGAGTGGAACACACAAAATTACGATCACCTACTAACTTATCGACTCCACCAACGTAGTCCGAATCTACCCAGTCTGTGTACTCCTGAATAAGAGACTTCAAAATTAGTTCATCGCTGTAAGGTGAGAATGTCTTTACAGAGTCGATGAATTCTTCATAAGTAATCTCGAGGTTGTCAATCATTCTGAAAATATCAGGCCGATAAATTGATAAAAAGCCAGCTCCTTCATTTAAGGTGGATCCAAGGAGAATACTTGTGTTCTTGAATAATTTGTCCTTCAATAATATAGCTGGATCTTCCTTAAGAAATATTCCATCTACTACAGGAACGAATGAGAAATCAAAAACTCCTTGTAGACTGCTCTCTCTGTCCACTAAATCGCTTGCGTCTTTTCCACGTAGACATTCCAAGACATCTTCGAGGTTATTTCTGTCATGAGGACAGTTCACCAACTTGGCTAGTTTCAGCCCTTGTTCAATGGCCAGTGACGTATCGCGTATAGCCCAAGGAGATGTAGCACTTCCACTTTGCATGATGGCCCGTTGAAACAGGTTTCGACTGAGAGGAGACAATAGATGGTAACTCACACTTGCGCTTCCAGAATCCACCCCAAACAAAGTTATGCTGTCGGGGTCACCTCCGAAATCAATAATGTTCTCCGTAACCCAACGTATGGCCAAATTTTGGTCCAGTAACCCTACATTCCCTGGTGCATCTGGACATCCAAAATAAAGAAATCCCATGGATGCAACCCTGTAATTCATTGACACTACAATGACCTCTTCTTCCGAAACTAGTACCTTGGGGTCGTTGAAAATCAAATCGGATGACCCCCTAATGAATGCCCCTCCGTAAATCCAGATCAATACTGCAGCTTTCTGAGGCCTAGGGCGTGGAACCCATACGTTTAACTTCAGACAGTCCTCTTTGGGATTCTTGGACATAAACATACTTCTCTTTTCACCAATATCACTCTTGTTTATAATAATGTTCCCTTGCATACATGCGTCTGGCAGTTCGCTGGCATCCAACATAACAGACCATCGTGGTGCAGGCTCTGGTGGACGGAAGCGGTACTTCCCTACAGGCGGTTTGGCATATGGTATACCAAGAAACCCATCCACTGATTTTCCACCAGGTGTTCGTAATATTTTACCTTTAATTGGTCCTTGTTTCGTGTAGACAACTGGATTCTTCATATGATGTGCAGTTTTTGCGCCATGCCAAAAACAGGTTGTGAAAACTACAGTTATAAACAGGTAACTGTTGAAGATCATGGTTGAAGGATTCCTCTTCTCTGCGTTGATTCTTTAAATTTCTATGGAAACAAAGGAACGGTGACCACTGTAAGAAAAAAAAATTCAATAAAAAATATATAAAACTCTTATGGTACAATTTTGAAATAATATTAAGGAGAGTTAAAGGGATGTCAATCTGCTTCGTATATTTGCATTTGAACTGAGTGTCTTGATCTATGTGTATACAGTATCCCAACAAAAGTATTCAAATAATCTTCCAGTGTAGCGAACAGTGTAAACGAGATGTGTTCAAAGCAGAAATAATTCATAAGTGCAATGAGTAGGAGCAGGGCATTCTTTTTGCTATTTTTAGCTATTTTTACAGGGTCACTCAAGAGCTGGATTTAGGGAATAATTTCGACGTTGTTTATTTGGATTTCAGCAAGGCATTTGATGCAGTGTCACATGAGAGGTTACTTTATAAGCTGGAACAGGTTGGAATCAGAGGAAAAATCCATAGATGGATAGCTGGATGGCTTCACGGCAGCAGTGAAGTCTTGGACTTTATTAACCATTAAATAAATGGTTATTCCTCAGATTGGGTTGATGTAAGAAGTGGGGTTCCCCAAGGATCAGTATTAGGACCACTGTTGTTTTTAATTTTCATAAACGACATCGATGAAGGGATAGAGGGCGTGATGTCTAAATTTGCAGATGATGTTAAAATTGGTAGAGTAGTTAATGATCACTGTCAAGCTGAGCTTCTTCAGAGAGACCTTGATAGACTTCAGGAATGGTCAGAAAAATGGCAGCTGTTCTTTAATCCAACAAAGTGTAAGGTATTACACCTGGGAAATAGTAATCCCGAAATAACTTATTCGCTTGGTGGGGTTCAACTAAACCCAGTACTTGAGGAAAAGGACTTGGGTGTTCTCTGAGCATTGTAAGCCGGTTGCAAGGAAGGCCCATGGTGTCCTATCGATGATCTATCGAACTTTTGCAAGTAGAGTTAGGGACGTGATAATCCCGTTATATAAGGCTTTTGTTAGACCATACTTGGAATACTTGGATTAAATTACTGGAATAAGTTGCCTACATGGGTGGTAGAGGCTGACAGTTTGGGGAAATTCAAAGGTCAGCTGGATAACTACCTATGGGAAGAGGGAAATGCATAGGTTGTCCATTTCCTTTTCTCTTATCAATTATTATTATTTTAATTTTCTTCTTGTTATTTTTTAAAAATTTTCTGCTTATTATTGTTAATTTGTTTTTATTCTTATTATTTTATTTTATTATTTTTTTATTTAATTTTATTATTATTTGTCATTTTTTTTATTTTTTGACTGGTGCAACCTAAGCCATAGGCTTCCTTGCACCATATAGCCATTACTAATACTAATACCTACGAAATTTTAACAGTGGAAACAGGTCCCATGGAGCAACAACAGCATTGGACAGTATTGAGGTGGGACAATTCAGTGTGCTTGTATTGCGAATACTTTTCACACACCCACAAACTAGGATTAGGATGCAGATGAGGATCAGGCATCGGATCAACGGGACACTGCATGAAGGAGGAATGTACACAAATTCCTACTCCAAAGAATGGTCGAATATTTTCAACTGCTGACAGATGTTGTCATTGACGTTAAAGTGGGCTTGGACTTTATTAACCAAATCATTAAAACTGGCGTTTTTCTGTATATCTTGGTGTCTTACGGCTATTTTTAATAAGTTAGTGTATACATTAGTATATTAAAAGTCATAGGTGGAAAATACTTGAGTTCGAGTCCTGTCGATGATGTGAGGAATGGAATTTTATGGGATTTTCACAACGTGGCTCAGTTAGTTGGTCTCAGGCGAGGGTAGCATGGTTTGTTATCCCGGAAACTCGGATTTTTCTTCCACCAAACAGAAAATCGACTACAGAACCCCCAATTTACAGACAGTATGCATTGAGCAACGTGGCCTTAGTCGCTAATGCTCCTACAACAAGAACAACAACAAGAACTTTGTGGAAAGAGTAAATAATAAACTCACCAAAGAGATTCTGCTCCACTTTAATCTTCTACCATCAGTCTTCGAGTACCCTATATAGTCCTAAAGCGGGTTATACAAATACTCTTTAAGTATACCATTTCATTGGGTCGTTTTATATACCTGTTCCACGTGAAAATGCTTGTTATTTTTGCAGAACGCACCATTAATAATTTTTGACTGCACTTCGTCTCTGATGTTATTTGAATGATATCACGTAGGGAATGTGAAGTTGCATTAATTGTAAAGTTCGTTCTGCTTCATGGCGTCTTGTTGTCTGCTGTTATTTAATCTTCCAGAAAATTAGATACAGTGGGCTTTGCGTTTATAAGCAGATCATGTGACAAAATTTTGTGATTAAAAAGTGAATATTAAACAGGCTTTCACCTTTAACTAAAGGACAGACCACGTAATTGTAAATATTTATTACAAATGACAATGCTTTGACTTGAAAAACTGTTAATGATATGGTTTTTAAACGTCATTAGTGGGAGGTAAATAATCAGGGCACTGGTAGTGGCGAAACTAACGTACTGCCAGGTCACAGAGAGGAAGGAAAGAAGAGAAACAAGCACAGAAGAGGAACGAAAAGTCATCAGCGGCCCGACTGTTGTGTTATGGTTATTAAACTGCACAGAGGATTGAACAGTCGTTCGGGAATATGCTTGGGAGCCTCAAGGAATATCAAACCTGGTCCAATGTAATCGTAATAATAGAATTTACATAAACTGTTTCACAAAATGTCCCTCAAGGTTCTCCCTTAGCACCGCTCCTATTTTTTGTTTACATTGATCACCTGTCAACTGTATTTGAAATTGCTGCTGGTGAGTGGCAGCTTTGTACAAATGATCTTAAACTCTACAAAGGTCATCAATTCTCTGACTGGCAGTAATAAGTTCTGTTGAGTTCTGTCTCGAATGTCCTTCAACTTGTCTCAACAAAAATCCATTTTTAACTCCTCCAGTCAATGCCATACCGATCACATCATACCACAGAATTCCTCGTTGTAATTAAATGTTCCATCTAGGCTTTTGGGAGTGATATCATCTGATCCCTAGAATCGCAATATCTTTCTCAAAATGGGTTGTATTCAAATCATGTTAATCAAATTCTTATGCACAGTAAATAAACGTATATTTAACAGAAATTTTCTTTATAATGCCCATAAGAGTTTATTTTTGTGCGAAATAATCAAAATAAACGTTATTTGAGTAAAGGAGGAGGCCATCATACCATCAATCTGTGATTACTAATATAGTTTGTAGTTGTCCATTGCAACCAATAAATGCAATGGATTGTGCAACCAGCTGCTGTCGACATTGTAAGTTTGTTTTTCATCCCATCAAAATGATCATAGAAAATTGAAGGGTAGCTGTGAAGGAACCTATAGAGATTCTTAAGAGTGAGAAGCTCGACGATTAATTTGGAACGGTTGGTAAAGAACGCTAAGGACTGTTTAAGTATCTTGCGGGGAAGGTGAGAATTTGCAATTTCACCTCTCCTCATATATTGATAACTCATGCTCTTAGAGAAATTCTACTACCAAAAGATATTTTGTATCACTTCTGCTGCTATGTACAGTAGTTTACAAGTTTCCTTGATGCGCAGGGAGTTTCTGGTTTCCTTGAGGATCTACCTATATTGAAAAAACAGTCTTTCGATGTTTGGGAGAGAAACTTTGAGGATCTACCTGTATTGATCAACCGGTGTCTTTCGATGTTTGGGAGTTGGACTTTGAGGATCTACCTGTATTGATCAATCAATGTCTTTCGATGTTTTGGAGAGGAAATTTGAGGATCTACCCCTATCAATACGGACAGATCCCCAAAGAACATAGCTCGTATGCTACCCGCGAGGATACCTCTGTAACAAATTGGTTGGATTCTTCTGCCTTCTAATCTTAGTGTTTTTTTAACATCCTTTGTAAGGTTGTTCAAGTTTCTAATTTCCATAATTTATTGTCTTTTTTTTTTAACTTTAACAGAAAAGCGACCTTCGATCATTAATGAGGATGTGTTTAACTCAGAACAACTTTCTTTTCAATTTTTTTTATTTTACAGTTGAGAAAGTGAATATAAAAATCTATAAATGCAAACGATGAATGAAATTAAGTGAAATTATTCAGGGACTGGTCCAGACCGTTTTTCTCGAATCTTTCTTTTCACAAGAATCCACTTTATCTGAAATGATAAACAAATAAGCATTTTAACAAATTTTTCCCATTAAATTAAAACAGATATCTAATTTGATTTAAGAAATGGTAATACTACTGAGTTAATGTTAAGGAAATACAATTTTCCACGTCATATTTTAAATTGGATTTATTAGTAAGTCAGGACACATTTTTGTAAATTTTTAACAGTCCTAATACCAATAAACAATACTAATAAATTTAAAATTTCTTTCGAATTTTTTTATTTTCATTTACAGCTGAGCAAGAAAGATATTACAGAATCTCTACAAAACGTGTATTGTGATCATTTTGGAGTGAAACTCGGTGACCAAGATAAAAAATGGACTCCACAAAGTTTGCTGAAGCTGTTTTGAAGAGTTGAGATTATGGAAAAATGGTAAAAGGAAGACTATGCCATTTGCAATTACCCTGATTTGGCTGGCAAGAAGTAACCACTGAGTTGTCAAGGTCCGGCCAGAGAGAGGCAGTTTGTTGCCAGTGGGAGACCGCCCTTGTAGGTAACCCAGTTGGTCGGATCGTCGTTCTCCCCATGCCGGGCGGAAAAGACTTAAGTTCGAATCCCGTCGAAGACGGGAGGAATTTTTAGGGATCTTTTTCACAATCTGAAAAAGATCCCTAAAACTCTGTTTTTTTCTCCCAAAACTCTGGTTTTGGGATAAAATCGACCTCAGAACACACGTAATTAGCTGCTGATGCTCCTAAAACCTTACCAACCACAACTGGTTGATTCCAAATCTGTCCTGCTACCCTTGTAAATCAAACTGGGTTTGATGAAAGAGTTTGTGAAAGCCTCAGGAAGGTCTCTGCTTCAACTACCTTTGTATACTAAATTCCCATCGATTACCCAAAAGGAACTAAAACAAGGTATTTCTGATGAGTGAACTATGAATAAAAGAGAAAAACAAGCATGGATTCTTTTCAGATCTGTTGCTGGGAACTTAGAGAACAACTAGAATCCAGACTACAGGAATATAGTTGAAATATGTTGGCAAAGTTCAAGAAGATGGGCAGCAACATGAGTGTCAAAGAACATTTTTTACACTGCTACATCGACTAATTCCCAGAACATCTCGAAGGTAGTAGTGAAGAACAGGATGAGAGGTTTCACCAAGACAATAAAGACGTGGAGATGAAGTATGAGGGCAAGTAGAATGTCAACATGATGGCTGGCTATTGCTGGATGCTGATGAGGGAGTATAAAATAGAAGAATATGCAAGAAAATCAAAGAAACAAAATTTTCATTCATTGTAAGTTTTTAAAATGATAGGTGACTGATTAGTGGATTTTTTTCACACTGCTTTTTTTTTAATGCTGTTTTCAACATGTATTTAAATACAAAAGTCTGGTAAAAGAAGCATTTTGTTATAATTACAGTGCACAAATTCTGCCAAAATTTATGAAACATCAAAATCTTCGGTGATTTCTTGAAGGAACCAGGCGTGGTGGAAAAAATAAACAGAAGTCATTTTTGAAATCATCATTAGAAAGTGATTAAAAAATACCTTTTTTTTTTGTGGAAACATCAATGATTTTTTTTCAAAATGCAGAACAGTGTTAATTATTCTCTACAGAATCTCGTAAATACCATTAATAATATTAAAAATCTATTTAAGATCGTTAAAATTTATTAATATTAATAAATTAATATAGTAATTAACTTTGTGATCAACACATGGACATAAAACTGAATACATTTCTTCAAGTACTTTGTAAAATATCCAAATAATATTTATTATTATCACCAGTAAATTCGTATTTAAAAAAAAATATCATTTAAGAAAAACAGGGTAACGTCTACCAAATAAATATTTAAAACTATTTAAATCTACTATCTTCAGTGCTTAACATGTGCCATTAATTTCGAGTATAATCCTGTGAAATTCGATTCCAAAAATTCAGTAGACTTGCTTTCCAATTAAAACGTGACCTAATTATCATCAAAAACAAAGATTAAACACTAAACAAACACGTTTACAGTATACTAACCTGTCCATTGTAACAAGAAGGGCACATAATATTGCCAGAAGGCACACTGCCTGGAACGAAGTCCACGACCTATCGAACTCGACTCTGCTTTATCGAAAATTAAATACTCCTTTTTTTCCGTGGTATAAACAGGCCATTTTTCATCGCCTTCAGAGCCATCTGGGGACAAATTAGGATTGCTAGAACACAGAATAGGTGAGATTAAAATAAAAATAAAAAAGGGGCGCATTGGCACTGGACTACAAGCCTGATAGACCCGGGTTCACTTCCCGTTTAAGCGGAAGCGAACGCGTATCCGTCAGGCTGGGAGACCGACATAATAAATCACAATAATTATAAGAAGAATAACAATTAAAAAAATATACCGAAAGTCGCTTCAGCGGACCTACCTCTCCAAGGTCAAAGTTTCTACTGAGGCAGATCGTGGCGCCGTCTGGTTTTACTCGCAAGAACTAATACTACCACTGGACGTAAGCCGAAGCTAAGCAGGTGCACCTCCATAGATGGATGATGTCGAAGAGAAATAATAATCATACTGCGTCGAGTGTGGGGCGGCATAAAGTCATTGGCGTTCAGGCCTCAGGCAGACGGGTCATTTCGAAAATCCAGAGATAGTGAAGTAAGACAGAGACAGGCTGCTGAGGAAGGCAGTGGAGCAAGTGGCGTGTTCCCATATGGCTACGACAATGGAAGGGAAGACCAACCAGCTGAAAGTGCTTCCTGCGCAACTGCACTAATGTCGCATGAAGTGGAGCCTCGAAATGAATACGCTCATCATGCGAACATACTATAAAATAACCAAGCTGCAGACCAATATGGCAATCTACAAGTAAAATATACATACCAAGTGGTTGGAACGATTGCTGGATATTCACGTCACCAAACAGCTAACAGGGGACCAAAGAAGGACCATCGTCACGAAGAATCTGATAGCTCCTGCAATCTTGGAAAACTTCGAGTAGGATGTGATTGATCAACAACAAAGAATATCGATAACACGGAAACAGAGGATGAAGGGCAACGAGAAATGTAACCCAGAGCAGCTGAAGCAGAAAGAGACAAAGGACGAGGTCATGATATCCAAGAATGATTTGAAAATCAGAGAATACTTACACTCAGAAGCAGAACCTCCTCGCAATCAGCAAAAGACTACTCCGATGCAAAGAAGAGCTCTTTTTCGGTACTCCGATATCGAAAGAGAGCTAAAATAAACTACCGAATCTTCCTCGAAAACCAAAGAGCTTTCTACAGGAGTATCGGACAAAAAGTGAAAGTTGGAAATGGACCATACGAGCAGAAGACGATTGAACAATTCTGGGGCAACATATGGATTAGTGAAGTAGGACATTACAGCTGAGCCCCTGGATAGAAATAGAACGGAGGTAAAACAAGGACATAAAAGAGTGAGAGATTCGAGTAGAAGAATAACCAGACCATCAGGAAGTCCCACAACTGGCGAACCCAGAAATAGATAACGCCCACAAGAACCTAGCAGAGCAGTTCACCTGAACGATATGTCACCGTTCCAGAGTTTCTTCATCAGGGAATCACATATTTGAGAGGTGTAAGGAATCTTATAACCAAGATATAAGGAATCTGACGAAATACAGGCTGAACCCCTGTCTCCCAACAATGTGCAAGATCTCAGCAGCTGCAAGACCAGACTGTTCACCATGCTCAACAAACGCTTCATGTAGACGCTTCCATGGTCGGTGTTACTCCCTCTATCTTCCAAAATAGTCGAAACGTGCTGCAACCAGTCCATCCTTTTATTGTCCAAATTCAAACTGACAGAATCAACTGCTCTTCTTCCTTATTTATTCTATAAACTTCTGTTTTCTGGAACAACCTTCCTTCACACTTATTTCCTGAAAATAACAATGTACAGAAACTCAAGTGTAATGTCAAAAATTGTCTTCTTTCATCTTCTCAAACAATGTGATGTATAAAGTTCTATAGGTTTCAATATCTTTCGTGTTTTCATAAAAAAATAACAATCAGAAAAAAAAAATCTTTTGCAATGTAATTTTACTTACATCTTCATGTATTTTTACACGTCTATTGCCTAATGTAATAAATAGTTTGAAAAGCGAAAACTTACCCAGTTCTGGCAAAATTTGCCCATAACCTCATAATGCGAGCGGACAAGATTATTTCTTGAGGGCCACTTTTCGTTGACGGATTCAAATGAAATCCCATCACGTAAAATTGTTCTGCACCACGACCAACTCCCATCCACTTTGGAGCAATTCCTTCTATCAATGGAGGTGGTTTGTGTTGGAAGCTATAAAGATAGACATCATTTTCTGCATTGGCAAAATTTCGGGCAAACTGCTCAGTTGGACACACGAAATGGCGATCACCCACAGACTTATCGACACCACCAATGTAGTCCGAATCTATCCAATCTGTGTATTCCTGGATAATGGACTGTTCGATCAGCTCGTTATCGGAAGGAAAGAATGTCCTCAGAGATTTTAAAAAATCCTTATACGTGATGGTGAGGTCATCAACCACTTTAAAAATGTCGGGGAGGTCTCTAGGTAGAAATATAGTTCCCTCGTTCAAAGTTGTCCCAAGGAGAATGCTCGTGTTTTTAAACTTCTTGTTTTTCAGTAATATTTCCGGATCTTCCTCAATGAAAACTCCATCTCTTATTGGAACGAATGAATAATCCATAGCTCCATGAAGTTTGCAGTCATGATTCATTAAATCCTGGGCATCTTTCTCTCGTAGACACTCCATGACATCATCAAGGTTGTTTTTATCATGAGGACATCCCACGGATTTCGCCAATTTTAGTCCTCGACACACTGCCTTTCTTCTATCTTGCATGGCCCAAGGAGAAGTTGCAGTTCCACTCTGCATGATTGCCCGATTGAACAAGTTTCGACTGAGTGGAGACAGAAGGTGATAACTCACACTTGCACTACCTGCACTCACTCCGAACAACGTTACGTTTTCTGGATCACCCCCAAAATCAGCAATATTCTCTTTGACCCAACGAAAGGCCATGGTCTGGTCAAGCAATCCTACGTTTCCTGGTGCATCAGGACGCCCAAAATAGAGAAATCCTAAACTTGCGACTCGGTAATTCATTGACACTACAATGACCTCTTCCTCAGAAACGAACACTTTTGGATCGTAGATGAACAGATCGCTCGACCCATAGACAAAACCGCCACCGTAAATCGAGATCATAACTGCAGCTTTCTGAGGTCTAGGGTGTGGAACCCACACGTTTAATTTCAGACAGTCCTCTTTAGGATTTTTAGGTTCTATCATAGCTCTCAACTGTTCACTGAGGATTTCATCCATAATCAGAAAGTTTGATTGCATACATGCATTTGGAAGCTCTGTAGCATCCAAGGTATCAGTCCACGCTTCAGCAGGCTCTGGTGGCTGGAAGCGATATTTCCCTACTGGTGGTTTGGCATATGGTATTCCAAGAAATGCATCAACAGATTTCCCGCCTGGTGTATCAATATTTTTACCTTTAATTGGTCCTTTTCGCGTGTTCACAATAAGATCTTCTGATGCTGCTTGTGTTTTAGCATAGTCTCCAAAACAGATTGCAAATGCTGCAATTACAAAGATGCAGTTTCTGAATGCCATTGGTTAAAATATACTTGCTTTTGCTGTTGTGATTATGATGTCTCCCAAAAAATGGATGTCTGTAAGAAGAAGAAAGAATAGTTAGCGGATATACAATGTTTATTACTTGCAAAGAGTTAAGAATTGTATAATTAACTCATTAATTAATCTTTTTCTTTACTATTTACGTTTAATTTTGTATTACTACTTAAAATAGTCAACCAGTCGGTCATTTGCAAGGAATTAAATAATCATTATCCCTCTTTAGCGTTTTCTGATAATATTTTTAAAGACTTCACCACTGGGCTTGCTGAAACAAACTGTTCATCACAGAATATCTTAAAATCGGACTTAAACAACTCCTCCAAGAAATAACAAGAAGTTGTCAAATGGTTGCAAAATCTGACACATTTCTAACTCTGAAATTGTGCGGCATTTTAAAAATTTTACGTCTGACCTTTTTGTCTGTATTATATAATACACCAACTACCAAGAAAATTAGACACCTTTATTATATATAGTAGTGTCAAATTTTGTCCCATTAGGATATTTTTCAGCTGCTGTGGTGTGGTCAGTAGAGAAGCACGAAGCCAACCGCCTTTTCAAACGTATCCCAGACATTCACATTTGCATTCGGATATAGAGAATTAGTGGGTGAGGACAGATGCTATAATCTTGGGAATGTTCCTCGAACCATTCAGATACAATTTTTGCAGGGTGGATAGTTACGTTGTTTGTCTTGAAAGGATTCATCGCAATCCTCATAAAAATGAAGCTTTTCAGGGTGAAGTTGGTCCAATACGACAGAAAGTTATCCATTGGTGGTAATAAGCCCTCTAGTATGAGCTACCAATTTCGTACCAACAGAACATACTCCATGCCATGGATAACCTCCTCCCATTCAGCCGCTTTAGTGGTGGACATGTGATTGCCAAGATCCATGGCGTCCTGAGGTTCATAACAAAAATTCACCCTACCATTGGGGCAGAAAAGTGCAAATCGCGATTCCTCAGACCACAGGAGGTTTTCTAGTGTTCCACAGTCCAGTCTTGGTTGGCAACGCCATTCAGGGGCACGTTCAGTGGATATTCATATGTTGTCGTGGCGAGCACCAGGGATCCCCCTATTAGCCGCTACTATACTTCTTGTGTCGAAGCTTACGCCAAAACCGGATATTTGCATGTAGTGTGTTGGGTGTGGAAATATTATGATATGTTATGTTGTCAGCCAGTACCTGGCTCTTAGCAGGAAGAAGTCGGCAACACCTGGTCACAGATCCCACTCACCAAGAATAGCAACACTCGAATATCTTCAGCAAGCCTAAGCCATGGGAAAAATCATCCCACAACCAGTTCCAGTTGGTCACAGCAAGTTAAAGTTATCTCCATGGTCCCATCCTCTTCAGGGAATGAAGAAGGTTGATAAACCACATCAGACTCAGACGAAAAATTAACAAGGTAATTTCCTCTTCCTGGTCCATTCTTCTGAAGAAATACAGAAGGAAGTTGACGATCTTCAACAAACCAACAGTGATACGGAGCGGAGTTTAGTCCATACTCCATCAGTCAGAGGTCCAACGACAGAGCAGAGTTTAAGGGTTGTCACAGAAAGGTCAAGATTAAACTTGTTATTCAATTAATCAGATTTCCTCCAGTGAACCAACCATAATTTCTTTGTTTTGTCAATTGTAGCTCCTGCAAAACGTGGTTTCAATGACATCTCTCTCTGACAATCAGAAAAATAGCTGCCTTTCTCGTAACTGGAACAACTCAGAAGCCCCAGGAAAGTGCAAATTATTTATCTGATGCTAAGAAAGTCGTGTCATAGCACATGACAACTTACATTTGTAATTTTTTGGTCACTGAGTATATAATAAATTATTAATATCTTAAAATTGGTTTCTTCTTCAAGTTATAATATGAGAAAAAATCAAATAAAGTAAGATGAGGATGTACTTACCCAACTGTACCACAGAAGGCTTACTACAAAGTACGAGGTGCTCACGATTACCTTCAAACGGTGGCTGTTAAGGAGAAATGTATCACGTGATAACCTTGATTAATGTCACTGTTGACAGAGCCATTTCGGTGCCTCCATAATTACGTAATGCTCAGCTTCCGTTCTAGCAAATCCCTTTGGGAGTTGAGCGCTTTTGATCAGTACACAATAGCACTTGTCCAGCGATTGCAAGCTCTTATCAGAAAAAAAAAAAAATCCTACAGATATACTCTAAACACACCCTTAGTATAAGTGTCTGTTCTTAAGATGGTCCACTTGAAATATCGCAATATAACGAAGAAATCGATATACCATTTTTTAATTCATTTTTAATTGATTTTATTGATCGTGTATGGCAGAAGATAATGCATGAAGATATGGCAGAAGATAATGCATTTTATAAGCATCTCTTAACATCCCCCTTTGGTGATATGAATTTTTAATGTCTATTCCATATCCTGGACATGTTACTACACTGCTCGACAAAATTAACAGAACAAAACATTTTTCATGAATATTTTGTTGTGATATCGCCGAATGCAAATATTTGATACAAGAAGAGCTGACCAAGGTCGCACGAGGGCTATGTCAACCAGAACAGACCTCTATCTGACTCTAACAACAAGACAGAACCCAACAATGTCCTATCATCAATTGTCTCTTGAGGTTGCTGCGGGCACAGGTGAAACCTTTCCAACCGGACAATTTTAAGAAGGTTCATTCAAGTGGATTCTACGCAAGGACGCCAGTGATTTGTATCTCATTAATTCCAAACGACAGCACAGTTCGTCTCGAAAGAATCCATTGCAATCTGGATTAAAATGGAGTACTGCAGGGCGGAGTTGGTCTTTTGTTTAGTCGTTTTTGAACAGTCCTTAGTATAGCAGCCATTCGCGGTAATGTGGTTCTGAAATTATTTGATTTAACTTTCCATTAAAACATTGTCCACTGAGTTCCAGTTCCATCGACGACTGGAGGAATTTTATGGGCCTCTTTCATAGTGTGGCTGAATTAGTCGGTCTCAGGTGAGGACAGCATGGTTTTTTCTCTAGGAAATTCGGTTTTTTCGTCCAGGAAACAGAAAATCGAATAGGGTTTTAGGAATGCTCCTAAAACCCTAAAAACTTTAATATGCTTTATAGTACATCAGGACAGAACAACAGAACATAGTTCATCTTTGCAATTCAAAGATGGATTTTGTTCTTAAGTCCTGAACAAAGTCCATCTTTGCAATACTACTACAGCGAATTCAAGAAACACTGGAAAAAATCAGGTTGAAATATAAAATTATAATCTACCTACACTAATTGTCTCCCACAAGGTTAACTGCTAAATAAAGCAACCTTGAGTTGCAGATTGCGTCACTGTTAAGGAGAAATACTTCACGCAACAGCCTTATTACAGAACAGGAACATCCAGCATCGCCACTGTCAACACATCCGTTTTTTGTAGCCCCACTAATTATTCAATACTGCGCATCCGCTATCATATTTCACAAAGCTCCATCTCTTTGACAGTTTAGTGTCTTTCAACCCTGGTAATTGACGTTGTCTCTTTGCGTTGAACATTATCTCAACAGATAATGGCGTTCTAAGCTTAGTCTCACGATTGCAGGCTCTTATCAAAAGAAATATGAACCCATTGCAAACTTAGTGTAGTAATAAGAGGCCATTGTTACTAAGATCCACTTGAAGTTTAAAGGTATCTGTATTTCTTGTACCTGGGTATAATTATAAAGAAATTTGGAAACATGGTAATCTTGCAAGCGATGATTTACTGGCAAGCGATACAATTTTGGGGGGAAGGCATTTTTGTTCATTTTCTTATAATTTTTAAACAATAAGGTGAATTTATTTTTAAACTCAGGCATTTCATGGCCACGGTGTGAAAAAGGCCCATTACAATTCCTCGCGTCATCGATGGAACTCGAACTCAGGTCTTTTCCACCTAAGTTCGATTCCTCCTTTTTTTTTTCGTAGAACGGCGATTCTACAAACTGTGCTACATAGGAGGATCCAGTGCTTATGCCACAACAAACTAACTCAATATTGCACTGGTCATCCATGTCAACTGGGTGCAGTGCCTTATATTATGTGCTTCTTAATTAAAAACATAATTTCTCAGCATTGAGAAGCTGGAAACTTTTAGGAAGAAAGCAAATAGTCAGTTTATTCAAGCTTTTGATAATGGAAGATCAGAAGAGATATCTAGAACTTACTTCTTGTCACCAGCAGAGGAGAAAGAGTTCTGCAAATACCACAAATTATTGTTAAGAGACTTTTGTCGCATGTTTCTGCCACCAATACAAGGAGTAGTTATATATCCTTCCATTATTTAAGGAAGGAAGGTTAAAAGAATTAACGCTCTGGCAGACTGGCTGCATAGATAATGGAGATCTATCACTAATATTTCAAATGCCTACTATGTAAAAAATGCACTCATTGAATACTGAATTGTAACCACTTCACTTCTAATGGACTAAGCGAAATAGCTCGCAGAATTAACGAACAACACCACAGTATTAAAGAACAACCAAAGAGCTTCGGCTGTTGTTTTATGCTGTGGAGCCACCAACATCCTGGTCGGACACTGGAGGACTGTAGACAAGTAGTGAGCTGGTCAGATGAGTCCAAATACCTGGTGAAATACGCCTACGCTACCACCTTCTTGTGTGGCGCAAGCAACACGAATCCATGGATCCATCATGTATGAGGCCACTACAGGCAGGTGGCGGTGATTGCATAATATTGAACATGGAGGTATGACGGCAGCACTTAGAAGACCACCCTGCCATGTTGCATTTTTTCCTGGACAGAAACGCGATCTCTAAGACGATAATGCGCGTGTCGTCGGGGTGGGTTGTAGTGTGCTGCTGTTGTTGTAGGATTTTAATAGCATCAGCAATCAGGGTCATATTGCTCAGTGGTTCTGTGGTCCATTTTCCTGTACTGTGCACGACTGGTTCGAGGATCACAGTGAAGATATCACTCATCTTGATTTGTCTCCAAATTCGCCTGACCTGAATCTAATGGAACCCCTTTAGATTGTTTTGGAACGGAAAGTGAGTTGCACGAACAGATAACCGTCATCTGTTCACACACTGTGAGAAGAGATGACGTTTCAGACATCTACTGGAGTCGATGTCTAGGAGGTGGTGGACAACCTATGACCTGCCAGAATCATTTGGTAGTAATCTGTGTATAGGAAAACACGGTAATCGTTTTACTATTGATGGATACCTGAAGAAAGCTTTTATGGATTGTACTGAGGATATTTTTAATGATTTAACAGCAAAGAAGACATATCAAAGAAATGCCATTGTCCAATCGCACTCTTCAATGTAGAATCAGTTATATATTAAAACCCACATGAAAAATTACCAATTTCTAGTGATGATTGTACTCCTCTTGATGAAAGCACGGATATTAATAATATCGCTCGATTGGCAATAATTGCTCGTTATGGTCAAATTAGTTCGCAACAAATTCTTGAGGAGTTGTGTGTATTAATGTTAGAGGAGGAGGATTCGGCATATTTACCAAGGGATTGGACATTTTGAATAAATTAATGGAATTTGTGCCCTCGTTGGTGACATGGTTGGTAGAATCGCCGTCCCCTCACCACACCTCGTGGAAAAGACCTGAGTTCGAGTCTCATCCATGACAAGAAGAATTTTTACGGACATTTTTTACAACGTGGCTGAATTAGGCGATTTCAGTCGAGAGTAGCATGGATTTTGTCCAGCAAACAGAAAATCGACCACAGAACTCATGCAATTCACAGACAGTATACACGGAGCAATATGCCCTTAGTCGATGACGCTCCTAAAATCCCCCTAATAACAGCAACATAGTGGAATTTGTAAATTTTGCTGATGGAAGACAGATGGATTTAAAGAAAATATTTTTTGGAACTACGGAAGGTGCTCCAGCCCTGTTTGGAAAAAAATTGGCTTTGTAAAGTTAGAAAATGAAATTGGTCATCCGATTATCATTTTGTTTTGTAATTCGTGAAGAAAGTTTGGCTGCTGAGACATTTGTAAAGCAACTAACTGAAGTTATGACTTTGTGGTGAAGGTCATAAATATAAGTGTAGATGTTCATCTATAACATATAGGCGATTTAAATCTTGTTTTGGAAGAAATTGCGTATGAATATGGTGACTTATCGCTACAATTGGAAGTTTGTTGGCTGACCAGAGGCTAAATTTTAAATAGATTTATAGCCTCTATGAATGAAATTGAAATATTTGCAGAAAATTACCAAATGAAATGCATTAAATCCATTACAAAGCAGGCTAACAAGAGACAATTCAGAATCGTGGGTGCGGTTAAAATTAATAAAATACCAATCATATTTATTAAACCTTTCTGGAGAAATTCAGCATCAAGGAAGGAATTCTTACGCTTCATGTACTTTCATCGATTTATTGTATGTTGAAAGAATAATACTTGAATCCATCCCGAATTTGGCAATGCCCGCACCAAGATGTACTCATAATCTGGATTTCAACCAAGAGATTTCCCAATAATTTATTTTTGCATGATGGATAGTAAGTCAACAGCGAGGATTCAGAAAAGAGAATGGAAATGTTGAAAAATTACATCGAACATAAATTCCGTTCCAGAGAAAATAATGGAGTCACT
Organism: Mastigoproctus giganteus; assembly: GCF_048544385.1. Classification (NCBI taxonomy): domain Eukaryota; kingdom Metazoa; phylum Arthropoda; class Arachnida; order Uropygi; family Thelyphonidae; genus Mastigoproctus; species Mastigoproctus giganteus. Next base: position 265,238,276 of record NC_143575.1, read on the forward strand.
GAAGTGCAGAACGATGCACACAGGAGCTCAGTTATACTTCAGTCACAGCTGGGGTTTGTTAAAGGAAAATCTTGTCTCACCAATTTGATTGGGAACTGTGATGCAGTGACAAAGGAACTTGATGCAAAAAATACATTTCATAACATATACTTGGATTTCAGAAAAGCTTCTAATACTATTGCACATGGAAGACTGCTGTAAAAACTAGAACACTGAGGCATTATGGGCAAGTTCCTGCTGTAGATAAAGGAATGTTTCAGTTGGAGAAGCTGGTCATCTGTGGAGTCCAAAAGGGTTCGGTGTTTGGCCCATTCTTATGTAGATATCTTAAGTTCTACGGGTCTGGTCTGGAAGCTTCATTTTAGAAAGGATATATAGAGAAGCTACAACGAATACAGAGGAGGGCAACGAGATTGGAGAGGGGAACGAAAGGTTTCACTTACCAAAGCAGACTCAGATATGAAAATTTCGACATCTCGAGAAGAGGCGCTTGCGAGGCGAACTGATTCAGTTGTTTAAAGCGTTGAATTGTTTGAGAAAGGTCAATGTTGATGGGATTCTTCCTCTTGCTCAGACAACGCACATAAATTCAAATTGAGGAACGATGGTTGCAGAATAGATGTGAGGAAGTTTGTCTTCAGTCAAAGAGTGGTTGAGTGCTGGAACAAACTTCAATCTCATTCGGTGGACGTGTATTACCTTAAATAAATTCAATGAAGAACGAAACAAAGTGTGGAAAGGAATGGATAGGTCAAGTGGGGAGGGTTTTTTTATATAATTTATTTTATTTTATTTTTTTAGCTTATGCTGTATAAGCTTTCTTTCTTAAATCAATTGTAGTAATACTAATCAACCACAGAAGCCTTCCTGGGTACCACTGTTGGTAGGATCACAGTATTCTCCACACTGGACGGTAAAGGCCTGACTCCGAAACCGGATGATGCCATGACGAATTTTTATGGGCCTTTTATACAACACAACATGCCGGGATTAGCTGGTCTCAGGCGAAGATAGCATGGTTTCGTCCTACTAGAGACTAAGTTTTTCATCCACCAAACAAAAAATAGACAGACAATATATACGGAGCAGCATGGCCTTATTCGCCGATACTGCTAAAAACCCAACAACAACATCGGGCCTGTAGTGTGCTTTTAGAAGAATCTTCAACAAGGGCCATATAGCTCTGTGTCTTTAAATTGCATGTATTCTGTGGTCGATTTTCCTATACTGTGCGAGAGTGTCTAGAAGAACAAAATAAAGATAACACTCAACTTGATTTGTGATATTGCCTGCAAATTCATATTACCTCAATTTAATTGAACATCTGCAGATTGTTTTGGAACGAGAAGTTTGTTTACATTGTCCATTGCAACCGACTGCTGTCGAGTCGTGATTTTATTTTTCATCCCACCGAAATAGGCAAATTGATGATTAGAAACCTGAAAGTTAGCTGTGAAAGAACCTATATGGATCCTTAAGAGTAAGAAGCCCGACTGTTAATTTGGTACGGTTGGTAAAGAACACTACGGACTGTTTGAGAATCTCGCGGGGAAGGTGACAATTTGCAGTTTCACCTCTGGGATATATTGATAACTCATGCTTTTAGAGAAATTCTTGTATCACTTCTGCTGATGTGTACTGTAATACGTATGTCAATTTTCTTAATGAGCACAGAGTTCCGATTTCTTTGAGGATCTACCTGCATTGAACAGTCACTGTCTTTAGATGTTTATGAATGAACTTTAAGGATCTACCTGTGTTGATCAAACACTATCGTTCGATGGGAGGGGAACTTTGAGGATTTACCCCTATCAATACGAACAAATCCTCAAAGAACATAGCTCATATGCCACCCGCGAAAGATCTCTTTATCAAATTGGTTGGGTCCTTCTGCCTTGTAATGTGAAACTGATAAACTGATAAGATGGACAGTATATACGTACTGTCCATCTTATCTTAGCGTTTATTTGTAAGATTGTTGAAGTTTTTAATTTCAATAATTTATTGCCTATTTTTAACTTTAACAGAAAAGCGACCCTCATTGCTTAATGAGGATGTGTTTAACTCAGAACAATTTTCTTTTCATTTTTTTTATTTATTTTACAGTTGAGCAAGTGAATATAAAACCAAATGCAAACGATAAATGTAATTATGTAAATTTATTTACGAACTGGTCCAGGCAGTTTTTCTCGAATCTTTTTGTTCACAAGAATCCACTTCATCTGAAATGATAAATAAATAAGCATTTTAACAAAATTTTCCCATTAAATTAAAAGAAATTTCTAATTCGATTTAAGAAATGGTAATACTACTGAGTTATTTTAAACTGGATTTATTAGTAGGTCGGGATACGTGAAGGTCCGGCCAAAGAGAGGCAGTTTGTTGCCTGGATCAAAGAACATTGTTCAAAAACCACTGGTACACCGCCCTCGAAGGTAGCACATTTCGGTTGATTGCCGACCTCTCCACACCGGGTGGAAAAGACCTGAGTTCGAGTCCAGTCGATGACTGGAAGAATTTTAAGGGGTCTTTTTCACAAAGTGACTGAATTAGTAGATCTGAAGCGAGATTAGCATGGTGTTTTCTCCCTGAAATTCGTGTTTTGACTGATGCTCCTAACTGGTACACATCACGTATGCCGTCTTCTATAATTGCACTTCAAACTGGGTTTCAAGAAACAGTTTGTGAAAGCCTCAGGAAGGTCTCTGCTTCAACTACTTTTGTACTAAATTCCCATGCATTACCCAAGAATTTTTTACACTCCCACATCGACTAATTCCCTGAAAAACTCGGAAGTGGTAGTGAAGAACAGGGTGACAGCTTTCACCAGGACATTAAAGACCTGTATGAGAGGTATGCGAGGCAATTGGAATGTCAACATGATGGCAAATTATTATTGGATGCTGAAGAGAGACTATAAAGGAGAAGAATCTGCAAGAAAATCAAAGAATCCAAACTTTGACCCATTGTAGATCATTTTTTAAAATCACAGGTGTAATTTAAATACAAAAGTCTGGTAAAAGAAACATTTTGTTATAATTATTTTCCATATAATCTCCTCAATAGCGTTAATAATGTTACAAAACTATTTAAAATCGTCCAAATTTATTAATATTAATACAATAATATAGCAACTAACTTTATGATCAACACATGGATATAAAACTCAATACATTATTTCAAGTACTTTGCCCAAATCTTTCTATTTTATGTAAAATACCGAAATATTATTTAATATTATCACCACTAAATTCGAATTAAAAAAAAATTATCATTTAAGAAAAACAGTCTTCCAAATAAATATTGAAAAATTCAAATATTTAAAATCTTTAGTGCTTAACATGTGATAATTTCGCGTATAATCCTGTGAAATACGATTCCAAAAATTCAGTAGACTTACTTTGTAATTAAAACGTGACCTAATTATCATCAAAAACAAAGATTAAACACTAAATAAACACGTTTACAGTATACTAACCTGTCCATTGTAACAAGAAGGGCACATAATATTGCCAGAAGGCACACTGCCTGGAACGAAGTCCACGACCTATCGAACTCGACTCTGCTTTATCGAAAATGAAATACTCCTTTTTTTCCGTTGTGTACAGAGGCCATTTCTCATTGCCTTCAGAGCCATCTGGTGACAAATTCGGATTGCTAGAATACAGAATAGATGAGATTAAAATAAAATACAAGATGGGCGCGATGGCCCGGTGGCTATGACACTGGACTACCAGTGTGATAGACTCGGGTTCAATTCCCTCTTTGGCGGAAGCGAACGCGTCTCGATCACACTGATGGCAAGAACATCCAGCCCAACCAGCTGAAAGTGCATCCTATGCAACTCCGCTAATGACGCATGAAGTGGAACATCGAAATGAATAAGTTCATCATGCGAACATACTATAAAATAACCAATCTGTAGACCGATATGGCAATCTGCAACTTAAAAACCGGGTAAAACCAAGTGGGTAAAACGATTCCCGGATATTCAGGTCACCAAAGAGCTAATAGTGGACCATAGAAGGACCATGGTCAAGAAGATCATGTTACGTCCTGCAATCTTAGAAAAAATCAAGCAGGATGCTAGCGATCAACAAATAAAATCGATAACACCGAAACATAGCAGGAAGGACACAGAGAAATGCAGCCCATAGCAGCTGAACTGGAAAGAGACAAAGGAACTCATCTTCTGTTCATGACATCCATGAACAGAAGATGAGTGTAAAGCGGTGAAATTCGAGGGAATGACCCCACAAATACTCACGTGATACCGAAGCAAAATCCAAATGGAATCCTGTGGAGAGTCACAGACCATCGCAATCAGCAAATAATACCACATTAACTCAACAACAATCGTATAACATTGGAGGACAATAGGATTAATGAAAGAGAGACCTGCAGCAGAAGAACTGAAAAAATAAAATAAAAATAAGGAATATAAGCAGACGATAGAAGAATTAAGAATCAAAATAGGCCAATTGACCCAGTGCCAACAGGCTAATAGGAGTAAGAAATTGATTGTAAAAGTGAGAGCGTCCTCAAGAGAGCCAAAGTCCACATCAAACACAAGACAAAAAAATAGTGAATAGGAGAATACTTAGACACACAGAAGCAAAAACTCCTCGCATTCAGCAAGAGACTACTCCGATACAAAGAGCTCCCAAAGAAAAATAGACTAATGAATCTTCCACTAAAACCAAACAGCCTTCTACGGGAGTACCGTACAATACGTGAAAGATGGAAACGGACCACACAAGCAGAAGCCGATCCACGAATTATGGCCAACATATGGTGTAGTGAAGTAAGACTTAACAGTTGAGCACCCTGGATAGAAACAGAACGGAAGTAAACCAAGGACGTATAAGAGTGGGCTATTCGAGAAGAAGAATTACAACAGTTGACCAGGAATTCCCACAACTGGCGCACTCAGGAATAGATAATCTGCACATACAAGCAGAGCAGTTCACCCGAATGATAAGTCAACCAGAAACAATCTCAAAGGATTTCGTCAGGAAATCACATATTTGAAAGGTAAAGACCAAGATATAAAAATTCTAGCAAAATACTTGTCGATCATCTGACTCCCAACGATGTACAAGATCGTGACCAGCTGCATTATCAAGAAGATATCAGAATACTTGGAGACACAGAACATAATGGCCGAACACTGTGGCCTAGTATTTAGCATCAGGCACCACCGGTGGTTCCCCACATCTTCGCGGTATCTACTCCGTGATGAATGCAAAACTACTGCAAATCCTTAAAAGTTTAATGCTTGGTTTATGTAGTATTATGATTTGTTCTCTTGTTGTGTTACTGGCTGCTTGGCCGCAGAGCCCCTAGCGGGCCACTACGTTGCCCACAACAACCACTGGAAGATGAGCCAGGCTGCCCATCATACTGTGTTTGGCCTCTGCCATGGTCACCTGAGCTTCCTGACATTGCTTCATGGCGAAACAGCAGAAACGATGTAAGCGAATAAACAAAGGATGCAAGGAGCAATTAACCATTGATGAAACAGTTCCAGAGAGAGCCTACAAGAAGCGCCGCAACCTGTACGAGGCCTATATCTATTACCCCAGAGACAAGTCAATCCGACATTGGCAAACTTCGTAGAATCACGAAATGTATAACGAAATGGAGAACCATCATCACGGTCGAGAACATCACAAACAGGCCGATCCACATCAGGAGAGAAACTTTCAGGAAGATGCCCCGAGTCCATTGTGATTCTGTCCAACACTCAACCCACTATTCACCTTGCTCAACAGAGACTTCATGTAGACGCTTCCATGGGCGGTGTTATTCTTCTGAATTGGCTTCCATAATTCTCGCTCTTTCTTTCAAACTAGTCGGAACATGTGCCGCAACCAGTCAGAAATCTTTTACTGTCCAACTTCAAACTCACAGAATTAACAGTACTCCTTTCTCATTTATTCCTTCAACTTCTGTTTTTTTGGAACAACTTCCCTTCACACCGTATTTTCTGAAAATTATAATGCACTGAAACTGAAGTCTAATGTCAACAATTGTCTTCTTTCATCTTCTCAACTCATTTGCCGTATTAAGTACTTTAGGTTCTAAAACCTTTCGTGTTTTCATAAAAAAATAACAATGAAAAGAAACATATCCTTTATAATGAAATTTTACTTACATTTTCATGTATGTAAAATTACACGACATTTGCCTAAGTAATAAAGAGTTTGAAAAGCGAAAACTTACCCTGTTTTGGCAAAATTTGCCCATAATCTCATAATGCGAGAAGACAAGAATATTTCTTGGGGGCTACTTTTCATTGACGGATTCAAATAGTAGTAGTAGTAGTAGTAGTAGTGGCACTTGATGCAAGAAAGCAGTGTAGGAGCTTATGCAGCATCAGCCAAAAAAAAAAAAAAAATCACACCATACCCTCCAATTGCCTGTCCAGTTCCTCCTTAAATTTATTTAACCTATCAACTTCCACAACGACAGATGGAAGTTTGTTCCAGCAATTAACAACCCGCTGGCTAAAGGCAAATTTCCGCACATCTATTCTACATCTATCCTTTCTTAATTTGAACTTATGTCCCCGTAGGTTCGTATTCTGAACAAGTGGGAGGATCCCATCAGAATTCAGCGTGCTCAACCCATTCAAGGCCTTATAGACCTCAATCAGATCACCGCGCAGGTGCCTAGTCTCCAGCCACTGCAATTTGCAGAACTTAAGCCTCTCTTGGTAAGAGGATCCCTTCATTCCCCTCACCAATCGTGTTGCTCTTCTCTGTACACGCTCAAGCAAATCTACATCCTTCCTAAAATGAGGCCTCCAGACCTGTACGCAGTACTCAAGACGTGGCCTGACCATTGCCTTATACAGAGGGACAATCACCTCCTTTTCCCTGCTAGCAAAATTCCTATATATCATTGACAAAACCCCATGACCTGCCCTAGCAGCCTGTCTACATTGCTCAGAAAACTTCATATCTGACTGCACAATTACTCCCAGGTCTTTTTCATTTTCTACCATCACGTAAAATTGATCTGAACCATGAACAACTCCCATCCACTTCGAAGGAAATGCTTCCTCATGTGGAGGTGGATTGTGTTCGAAGCTATAAAGATAGACATCATTTTCTGCATTGGCAAAATGTCGAGCAAACTGTTCAGTTGGACACAAAAATTCGTGATCACCCACAGACTTAATAACACCATTAACGTAATCCGATCCAATCCAATCTGTGTATTCCTGAATAATGGACTGTTCAATCAGCTCGTTATCGGAAGGAAATAATGTCCTCAGAGATTTTAAAAATTCCTCATTCGTGATGGTGAGGTCATCAACCACTTTAAAAATGTCGGGGAGGTTGCTAGATAGAAGTGTAGATCCCTCGTCCAAAGTTGCCCCAATAAGAATGCTCGTGTTTTTGAACTTCTTGTTTTTAAGTAATATTTCTGGATCTTCCTCAATGAATACTCCATCTGTTACTGGAACGAATGAATAGTCCAAAGTTCCATGAAGTTTGCCGTCATGTTTCAATAAATCATGTGCATCTTTCTTCCGTAGACACTCCATCACATCATCAAGGTTGTTTTTATCATGAGGACAACCCACGGATTTCGCCAGTTTCAGACCGTGAATAATGGCCTTTCTGCTATCTCGCATGGCCCAAGGAGAATTTGCAGTTCCACTCTGCATGATGGCTCGATTGAACAAGTTTCGACTGAGAGGAGATAGAAGATGATAACTCGCACTTGCACCGCCTGCACTCATTCCAAACAACGTTATATTTTCTGGATCACCCCCAAAATCAGCAATATTCTCTTTGACCCAACGAATCGCCAAGGTCTGGTCTAGCAACCCTACGTTCCCTGGTGCATCAGGACGTCCAAAATAGAGAAATCCTAAAACTGCGACTCGGTAATTCATTGACACTACAATGACCTCTTCCTCAGAAACTAACACTTTAGGATCGTAGAAGAACTGATCAGTTGACCCCATAACAAACCCACCCCCACATATCGAGATCATAACTGCAGCACTCTGAGGTCTAGGATGTGGAACCCACACGTTTAACTTTAGACAGTCCTCTTTGGGATTTTTAGGTTTCATCGAGGCTCTCACCTCTTCACTGATGATTTCATCCATAATGGGGAAGTGTGATTGCATACATGCATCTGGAAGCTCAGTAGCATCCAAGGTATCAGTCCACGCTTCAACAGGCTCTGGTGGGCGGAAGCGATATTTCCCTAGAGGTGGTTTGGCAAATGGTATTCCAAGGAATGCATCAACAGATTTCCCTCGTGGTGTCTCAATATTTTTGCCTTTAATTGGTCCTAATCGCGTTTTCACAATAAGATCATCTGATGCTGCTAGTGTTTTTGCTTTGTCTCCAAAACAGATTGCAAATACTGCAATGAGGAAGATGTTGTTTCTGAATCCCATTTATAAATATGCACTTGTTTTTGCTGTTGTGATTATGACGCCTCCCAAAAAAGGGATGTCTGTAAGAAAAAGAAAGAATAGTTAGCAGATAAAAAACACTTATTGTTTGCCAAGAGTTAAAAATCGTATAATTACCTCATTAATTAATCTTTTTACTTAATATTAATTTATCGTTAATGTTCTATTATTATTACTTAAAATATTCAATAATTCGTTTGTAAGAAATTAAAAAATCAATATCCCTGTTCAGGGTTTTCTGATATTATTTTTTAAAGACTTCACCACTGGGCTTGCTGGAGCAAACTTTTCATCACAGTTTAAAATCGGACTTAAACAACTCCTTCAAAACCTAACAAGAACTTGGCAAATAGTCATAAGATCTGACACATTTTGAATTCCAAAATGTGCGCGACATTTCCAAAATTTAGCACCTTAACTTTTCGTCTGCATTACATAGCAAACTTACTTCCAAGAAAATTAGACACCTTTATTTAATATCTGGAAGAGCGAACTTTTGTCTCATCAGGATACATTTTAACTGCTGCAGTCTGTAGAGAACAACGAAACCGAACTGCTTTTTCCAACATTTTCTCTGCGTCGTCGCTTGCAATTGGTACAGCTAGGAGGTTCATCCTTGTTTGGACATTCCGTGGCCACTTCTTGCACAGTGTCCACCGGTGGGAGAGGTATGAGTACAGTGGATTGAGATATGTCCATACCCCAAGCAGAGAAAGCATCTGATGACCACAGTAAATAGTCTAAATTTGTGTGAGTTATAGCCTATAAAAATTCTGCTGAGAGACATCATGTTTCTATAGAGTGTTGGTGAGAGGGTGATCACCTGGTGGATAGCTCTACTTGAATTTGCTTTGATGGCGAATCTGAGTGTGATATTAGTCTTTAATTCTTCTAAGGAGAGGCCAAAATCCATTACATTTTTTTGGTATAGTTCTTCGAGGATTTCGTTATTGGAGAGCCCACTAGGGATGTCATAAATAAAAGGGGTTGGCAAGTTTTGGGGCGCTTGAGCGTACTCCAGCAGGCAGTAGGCATCTAACGTTGGAGATGCTGTGAAGGTCATCCTTGTTGATTGTCTCCAAAAGAACCCTATGATTAGGGATAGTACCCGGAGTTTTCACTTTTACCATTTTGTAGTTGTTCTTGAGGGTGCTCTGGACGAGTTCTCTGACTTGAAGGCTTGTCTTGAGTTCGGACTCTTCTGAAGCCCTCAGCAGAAGAATATGCTGTGGGTTCTGTCGACTGACTGGTGGTAGTTGCTCCCGAGTAGAGAGGTTGTCATAGGAGGAGCTGAGAGGTTCGTTTTCACAGCATCAGCATATGAGCGGGCTAAGGGGGTATTGGTGATGTGGTTTGATCCAGGGCCTCAGAATTGAGGATTTCTTTCCAATCTCTCCATTGACTGCCGTTATCTTCTCATTTTAAATAAGGAGAGCTGTTGTAATAGTTTCAAGGCTTGCCCAGAATTCCTGGATGTAGTTGCCAGCAGCCGTGGTAAACCTTTTGGAGTAATGGTTGATGAATGCTACTAGATTCTTGTGAAGGACTGACATGTCCTGATGCAGGGAGCTGGTGGCTCCCACATTGAGGGGCATTGCTGAAACTGGGGGTGCCAGAATGGCCAGCTTACTGGATGTTGGAATCCCAGCTAAGACAGTTTTGTCCAGGGCAGAAGGTGGTTGGATCATCAAGGGGCCTGCTGAAGTGGGATGAGTTGTTGGAGCAGCAGAAGTCTGTTGAGCATCTGGGGCCGCAGAGACTGGAGTCGCTGGAGTGACAGGTGGAGCCGAACTTGGCATCGATTCAAGGATAGAGGCAGCTATCGGTGTATTGATACTTTTGTCCAGGACTGATTCTGAGTAGTTGTGGTCCACTGATGGTGAAGCATAGTTGTTGCTCACTGAAGGATGAGTTGAGCAAGAGGAGCAGAGAGAGAATGCACTTTTGGCCTCCTCTTGGACTTCTTCTTATTTGAATATGATTTGCCATGAGATTTGGGAGGCAGGTTATTAAAAGCTTCTGTATCATCTCCCATGGATGACCAGGAGTCACCACAAATTTCAGCATTTTTATCCATCCTACCTCATTGGGATGAAAAAAAAAAAATAATTCCCTTTCACAAGTCAAGCAGTAGAATTCTACTGAATTTTAAGCTGATCTCCAGAAAAGTCTTCTGAAGAAATATAATAGTTACCAGGAAAGGGTGGTTTCAACTTTTGTCACCAGGGGACACTGGAGGATGGAAATTTGCAAAATGTATTCTTGGGCGATAGTAAATGCTGAAGTCACCCAAGCGGCAGTAATCAATTATATCAATGCCCAATAAAAAATAGTTCACTTTAAAAGTTTGATATGCAAATTGGGCATTTCATATTTAATAACTGCATACTAATAAACCTCTTATAAACAATAGTTAATAATCACAAGCTATGTTGTAATTAAGAACTCAGTGCTGCATTTTATAAATTCAAACATCAGGTGCTGACTGGAATCAACCAAATATCAACCAAATACCACAAATCAACATAAAAATGATGAGAATAGCAATTGTAATTAAGGCAAAAGATTAATAACATACCGGACAGACCTATATGACGTTGCCATTACGAACGAGTGGAGAATAAAGACAACAACAACAACATTGAAAATTAGGATCGTTCATAACATGAGAGCGCCTTAGAAGTTTGCCATGTGACCAGGGGTTGCGGAAGCCCGCAACGCCTGGTCACACAACCCACCTCATCCCCGCCACATGGAGGTGGCCAGGATCTATTGTCATCTTGCTCATCCATACCAGGATAAAATCCCAGCATTGATCAAATTTAGTGAATAAAAGGAAAATTGGATACAGTGGCATTATTAATCTCTCAAAATCTATAATTTGGTTTCTTCTTGATGTTATAATATGAGGAATAAATCAAATAAAGAAAGATGAGGATCTACTTACCCAACTGTACCACAGAAGGCTTACTACAAAGTGCGAGGCGTTCACGATTATCCTCAAATGTACGTGGTGGCTGCTAAGGAGAAATGTATCACGTGATAATCTTGATTAGTGTCGCTCTTCACAGAGACCTTTCGGTGCCTACATAAATATGGAGGCTCAGCGTCCGCTCAAGCAAATTCCTTTGGAAGTAGAGCGCTTTTGATCAGTGCTAGACCACAATAGTGGTCTAGCACGTGTCATGCGATTGCAAAAGCTCTTATCAATAAAAAAATAATAATAAATAAATAAAATCCTACAGATATGCTCTAAATACCCTTATGTGCTCTAAAAAATTATTTCAATGCAAGATAATGTTTCAAAATAAATTCATCTTCCAGGAGAAAATATATTACGCACGCTGCATTTATAAATGCTATAATATTGTACATTATAGCATCTATGGGCCTTTTTCACAAACATGGCTGAGTTAGTCGGTCTCAGGCGAGAACAGCACGGATTTTTCTCCAGGTAACAGAAAATCGACCACAGAATACACGCGATTTACAGTCAATATACAATGAGCAATATGGCCTTAGTGCCGATGCTCTTAAAACTCTAAAAACTTTAATTTGCTTTATAGTACATCAGGACAGAATTTAGGACATCAAAACAAAGTTCATCTTTGCAATTCAAAGATGGACTTTGTTCTTAAGTTCTGAACAAAGTCCATCTTCGCAATACTACTACAGCGAATGCAAGAAACATTGGAAAAAATCAGGTTGAAATATAAAATTATAATCTACCTACCCTAGTTGTCTCCCAGTAGTTTAACTGCTAAATAAAGCAACCTTGAGTTGCGCAACTGGTCGACGGTTAAGGAGAAACACTTCAGGTAATAGTCTGATTACAGATCAGAAACATCGAGCATCGCAACTGTCAACAATCTGTTTTTTGTAGACCCACTAATTATTCAACACTGCGCATCCGCTATCAAATTTCACAAATCACCATCTCTTTCAGAGCTCAATGTCTTTGAACCCTGATAATTGACGTTGCCTCTTCGTCATTGAACATTATCTCAACAGATAATGGCGTTCTAGGCTTAGTCTCACGACTCTTATCAGAAGAAATACGAACTATATATTATAAACTTAGAGTAGTTATGAGGGGCTATTGAACTGAGATTCTCTTCAAATTTAAATGTACCTGTATTCCTATAGCTTGGTATAATTATAAAGATATTTGGAAACATGATAATCTTTCAAGCGATGCAATGCCCTCATGTCCCGTTGTCTTCAGTGCAGGAAGCATCATCATCATGGCATTCCTATTTAATTCATGTATTTCATCTATAGTATCTTATGTAAGGCGGCTCGCAAACGCTAGTTCAACTCCTCCATGGTACACTGTGATGTTACAACAACTATTCTACATCCTTGCACCAGTGTAAAGATGCGGATCCCGCCTCAGGTTAGCAGGAAATAGAAGTCAAGAAGACAGCGATGTCACTCGGCGTCGTACATGTTCCTTAACTAACTGTCCAAGTCGAAGATGGTGGTGAAGATGGTACTTGAGCTAAAAATATGGTGGTAGTGACGATGGTGGTGGTATCACGAGATGGCAATGATAGAGATGCTGGTCTGGACTGGTGGTAGAGCTGGAATAGGAGTAGTTGAGTATTTGGGGCACTACTGATGATTTGTCCACGTCTGGCAAAGGCTTTATGTACAAAATCTTGCAGAAGATAAAATTTTTCTTTGGAGTTCAAGAGAGAAGACTCATTGCCTGGGGAGAATGGTTGACACAGAGGCTGACGAAGATCCAAGTAATATGAACAGGTGAAATGAACTTGCTGCAAGTCTTCTGGAGTGCCACAGTTACAGAGGGATGAATCAGGCAGGTTAAACATAGAAAGTTTAGCACGAAGGGAATCATGGCCAGTTAGAAGAAAAAGAGTGCGGAGACTCAGATTAAACCATTTAAGAACAGACTTTTGTAAGGCAAAGGACGCAGATGGAATAAATTTTCTTGTGACCATACCTTTTGAAGAAGAAGACCACCGATTTTGCCAGAGTTGAGCCAGGTGATTCCAGCAACGAGTTTTTTCGGTTTTAAGATCGCAGTGGATCTTAACAGTGGTCTAAAAATTCAACTGGAATGACATATCTAAGGTAATAGCAAAAACCACGATAAGCGATTTGCGGTTCCAGAGGTAGGCAACCGTTTAAAACCTGGAGCGCAGCTGTCGAGACAGTGCGACAGGTACGACTCATCATTAAGAGCATACGTCTTTGCATAGAGGAGAGTTTCTTTTGGATGGCAATCTTTTCGGTATACCAAAACCAGGCGCCAGCGCCATAGGTACAAATCGGAACATTCACCACTTTGTACAAAAAGACGAAGGGTATGATGGTTAATACCCCAGGATTGATGCGAAAGACGGAAACGCATAGATGTATACTTGGCTATTTTATCATAAAGATGCAAGATATGTTTCTGAAAGTTTAACTTGCGATGAAGAATACCCAAAAATTTATGTGAGTCAACCATGGAGAGAGAACGACCAAAAAGTTTAACAATCGGAGGCCTGAAAATGTTAAGTTTGCCCTTAAGATAAAGAAGCTGTCTTGTTAGGAGAAATGGTAAGTTTATTAATAGCGAACCAAGAGCACAGATCGTTCATAATTCTACTGGCAGTACATTCCATAGAAGTACGAGAATTACCAAAGAAAAGAAGGATTATATCATCAGCATATGCTATTTAGAAACATTGGGAGTTGAACGGAGAAGCCACTCATCTAGAACCAATTCCAAGACGAGTGGACCAAGCACAGAACCTTGAGGGCATCCTCGAGAGACAGTACGACGGATTCCTATTTAATGTATGAACATTTAAGATTTCATAAATGTCTCTTTTAATTAATTGCGAGAATATAGTTAGGCGAGGGTTGCGTCGTATTTTCTCCCGCAAACAGAAAATCGACCATACAAGGCCCTCAATTTACAGACATATACGTTTCAATATGGTCTCTGTTGCTGATGTGCCTAAGTCCCTAAAACAAACAACTAAAAAAATCCACACAATGTAATATTTATTATGGTTTCTCAACTAGTGTGGTCCTTTGCCACTGACGTTCACTGCAATACAGCTTAGCGGTAAACCAAGAAATGCTCAACAAAAAAGGTGACCTTTTTTGTTGAGCATTTTCAGAGAATTCTTTATAGTGTTCAGACTACTGCCCGAAAGAGACAATGGTCTGGCGTTCTGATGCCCTTGCAGTTCTTGTGAGCCGAGTACCCTCGGCTGGATTCAATAAATCGGGAAAATTCCAGGAGAAAATCATGTAGAAGAAATGATCAGAAAAATCGAAGTTTAATTAAGAAAAACTTTCTTTGGAACACTTTTTTATTTCCATCTGAGCAAGCCAATACAGAAATCAAATGGAAACTAAACGAGTATACTGGTATTATATCGAATTTTTTTTTTTTTTTTTTTGCATCCAGTTTCTTTGTTAGTACATCAGACAATATCCCCTCAACAAATCCACGCTGTGACTGCAGTATAAATGAACTACTTTTTCTTTGGGGAGACTATTGCCCAGGTCAGTTATACCTAATACTACGTAGATCCTCATTTTGCCCTCAGTACAGCAGCTGTCCGACGTGGCATTGATTCAATAAGAGGTCGGAACCGTTCGGAAGGTATGGCCAACGAAACTGTGTGCAAACATCAGCAATGCAGGTATGGAGGTGATTGGTGTATCCATACTCTTGATATGCCTTTCCATAGTGTCACACGAGCGCTCTGTGCGATTGATATCGGTGGAGTTCGGCGGCCAATCGATATGACGGAAATCAGAACTGTGTTCCTCAAACCATTCCTGCACAACAAGTGCCCGATGGCTCCTCGCATTGTCATCTTGGAAGACACCATCGCTATTCGGGAGAAAGTGTAACATAGTGTGGTGTCCCAGCAAGCAGTTGACAATAGCGGAGACCACTAATACATAATTCCACAAGCACCAGGGATCCAAGTTCCTGCCGGTGAAACATGCACCACACCATATAACCGCCTCCAAGGCCTGCACTTTTGATACCACGCATGATGGATCAAGAGCCTCATTTTGTTGACGCCAAATCCGAAAACGACCATCCACGGTGTGGAGTAAATAACCTGATTCATCCGACTAGCACATCTTCTTCCAGTCTTCTAACATCCAACTTCATGCGCTTTGCACCAGGCGAGTCTTTTACGCCGATGAACCTTGGTCAGAAGAGGATGCCGTAGGGGTCATCTGCTGGTATACCCCATACTTGCGACGCAACACTTCACCTACCTTTCCAGTTTTGACGCCAGTCCAGGTAAACTTTAATTACGGCGGCTCTCGAACACCCCATCAGTTCAGCCGTTTAAGAAATCGAGGCACGAGCTCGTTGAGCACCCACCATCTGTCCTTTAATGAGCACCTACAATCTGTCCTTTATCGAGCACCCATAATCTGCCCTTAATTGAGCACCCACAATCTGTATTTGATGACTTCCTCAACATCGATCTGGGAGAGGTGAGGCGGAGGCCTTCCCAGACGACCTCGTGCTGGCGTTCCAGGCACGGTCGAGATTGGGACTCGAAGCACAAGCAAAACAAGGCCTTGAAACCCTACAAGGTTGAGCAAATCTCCATGCTTTAAAAATCTTACCCGAAAAAACGGACTCAGTGCTACTGAGGCTAAACCTCAGACAACCGCCGGAAATCAAACTAGCTGGACAAACAGTTAGACTGTCAGACCACATCAAATATGTGGACAGAATCATCGACCAGAACTTATCCTTCAAACCGAATCTAATCTATGTGAAAGAAAAACTGGGGAAATATACACTTGTCCGCAGAGTCACACGTAGGGATTGGGGTTTAAACAGGAAAACCTTGTCCTTGTACTATAAGGCTATCTTCATTCCAACCATAACATACGACGGAGCAATATGGCCTTAGTTGCTAATGCTCCTAAAAACCAAATAACAACAACAACATAATATACGGATCCCCAATATGGTATACAAAAGTGGGAACAGCGGTGAAGAGAGGAATATTGGAAACGATACAACGTAATATACTCCTGACAATAACCAGAGTGTGCAACACAGTTAGCACACGTACCTTGTAGGTCCTGACGGGGGCCCTACCATTGGATCTGGAGGTAACCCGCTGCGGGCTAATGTATTTGCTAGGAAAAGTAACCCCAACTACCTATAATGGCCTCACCATCGAGGTCACAATTAACCGACTAAGTGAGAAACAAAGAATAGTGGACCAGCTAACACAAATATGGCAGAGAAGATGGACGGATACCGACAAAGAAGCGTTTACAAAAAAAATTCATTCTTCAAGTTACCAAACTACATCCCAAGGCTCCCAAATGGTACTTGAGGTGGTAGGACCAGCCAGAGTATATATAAGCTACTGGGTTTCTGGTTTGCCTCCACGTGACAACGTTGGGCCCCAACAGGGGCCCAACGTTGTCACGTGTCCAGCGGCTAAACGACCAGAAGAACAACGGTACACGACACTAAACGATCCAAGACCCACACACTTTTAAATCTCTGGCATTTACAGCGTACTGTAACACACCACAACGCAATCTCCACAATCTGGCTGATAAATCCTTCCTGTTAACCTTTCTTTTGTACATCTTCAGAGCTCCAGCAATTAATAGCAAAAAGGAGATCACTACAACCAGTCATAGTATCTTCCACAGAGACACGATGAATGAATCAACAGGAAACTCCAATATTAGTACTTTCTAGTCGAAATCCCTCTATATGTTTTTTTTATTGATATTTTGGTCTCCCCATATTTCTTTCCATTTGCGGGTGCTTTTCCTTGAATTCACCTTTTAGTAGTCTTCGAAGTGTGGAATGTCTGTAGTTTTAATATTTATATTAATATTTTTAGTTAACAAAACTTCGAATTTTCTTAGATTGTTTATTGGGAATTTGGACTTTGTTTCCTATAGTTTTCTGAATCACAATTTACACCTTCAGGCAATGAAATATTCATTCTTCTTCCTATTGGTCCTTTACCAGCTTTTCTTATTGATCCTTCCATGGTTTATTTACCTCGTTCAGAAACTATGGAAGGATCCCTATCCGTCTCTCTGATTGGTCCAATCACGCTGTAATATCTGTTTTGCCAAAAGTTTATCCACCATTCACAAACTCGAATTAAGCAAATTTATAGTATTTTGGGGGGAGGGATTTTTTTTTTTTTTTTTTTTCATATAATTTTTAAATCATAAGCTGAATTCATTTTAAAAATGCATTTCTACTTTTAAATTTTACATATTTTTTATTCAATTTTTACAAATTTAACAATTAGACAGAATTGGTTGAAAACGCGATATTCCCACTTCAGGTTTAAAACAGGAACTGCATTAATTTTTAGGACCATCAGTGACTAAGACAATATTCTCTCTGTAAATTGTGTGAGTTCTATGGTCGATTTGTCTGCTGGACTAAAATACTGCTTTTCCAGGAGGAAAAACCATAATACCCATTCCTGAGACTGACTAACTCGGGCATTTGATGGCCGGGTTGTGAAAAAGGCCCATTAAAATTCCTGGCGTCATCAACGGTACTCGAACTCAGGTCTTTTCCACCAAAGTTCGATTCCTCCTTTTTTTTTCGTAGAACGGTGATTCTACAAACTGTGCAACATAGGAGGACCCAGTGTTTATACCACAACAAACTAACTCAACATTGCACTGGTCATCCATGTCAACTGAGCGCACTGCCATATATTATGTGCTTCTTAATTAAGAACGTAACTTCTCTCCCATCCTATACTGCTGGATCTTTCTCTGTTCATTGTACTCCCTCTATTTAAATTCTGTATCCATGCTCCCTGAGTGACACCACGTCGCTGATATCCCAACATTGTCTGCATTTGTTGTCTTGAGCAGCACTTCATTGACCAAATTTATTCACTATTCTCCTAGCACTAGTGTACATGTGCTTTCTTTAATTTACCCTAACACAGCCCATGTATTTCCTATTTAATGATGACCTTAAAATCCCAAACACGTGCTTTCCAGGGATCTTTCCAATAGAAACAGTACAAGAATCACTCTTACCTCTATCTGCGGCTATTATTAATTTAATCCGTTAGTCTCTGTTTCTCTCCAAGCTACCACTTTTCCAACCCCTCCACTGCCCTGATAATATACAACAAATATTTTTCCACCTCTTCTGTTTAAGTTTATCCCATCCATGTTGAAACAGTCGCCCCTGTTAACAAGCACAGTAGTGGTAATATTAATATAATAAGAAATGAAAATGATGAAGCTATCCAGACAGTCTCATATCTACCACTAAAGTTTCTTGTCTGGTGTCCACCACTCAAGCGACTGGCTCAACAGTTCACCATTTAAAACAGTTGATCATGGTTCCATGCCCCAAATTCCGGTAAACGTTGGCCGGAGTAGATACGCAATAAAGATTTCTAATTTTTTAACAAGTGAATGTATTAGAAGCATAGTACTGTTGTTCTTATTTGGTTGTTAGGAGCGTTAGCGACTAAGATATGCGATGGTCATTCCCTGACCTTTCCGCAACCTCGGTATTTGGTGGTCACGGGCTCGAACCCCGTGACCACTAATCAAGAAGGGTGTGCTACGCACTGCTGCTCCTGCCCACCTGGCTACGGAGGCGCCAGTTGAGGAAGGATGGTTGCAGAATAGATGTGAAGAAGTTTGTCTTCAGCCAAAAGGTGGCTAAGTGCCGAAACAAACTTCCATCTGATTCTGAGGACATGTATTAGCTTAGATAAATTCAATAAAGAACGAGACAAACTGTGGGAAGGAATGGATAGGTCAAATGGGGAGATTTATTTTTTATTTTTTTTTTGACTGATGCTGTATAAGCTTGCTTTCTTAAATCAAATGTACTAATACTACTCCACCACAGAGGCCTTCCTGGGTAGAACTGTTGGTAGGATCACAATATTCTCCACACTGGTTGGTAAAGGTCTGACTCCGAGACCGGATGATGACATGACGAATTTTTATGGGCCTTTTACAAAACATGCTGAATTAGTTGGTCTCAGGAGAGGGTAACATGGTTGCTTCCTACCAGAAAATCGTCCATCAAACAAAAATAGTCCTCAGAACTCACGCAATTCACAGACAATATACACGGAGCAGCATGGCCTTAGTCGCCGATATTCCTAAAAACCAAGAACAACATCGGGGCTGTAGTGTGCTGTTGTTGTTGATAGAAGCTTTTAGAAGAATCAGCAACAAGGGCCCTATAGCTCCATTTCTTAAATTGCGTGTATTCTGTGGTCAATTTTCTTATACTGTGCAAGAGTGTTTAGAAGAACACAATAAAGATATCACTCATCTTGATTTGCCTCCAAATTCACCTGCCCTCAATTTAATTGAACACCTTCGGATTGTTTTGGAACGAGAAGTTTGGTTACAATGTCCATTGCAACCAATAGATGCAATGGATTGTGCAATCAACTGCTTTCCGCAATGTAAGTTTACTTTTCATCCCACCGAAATAGGCAAACTGATCATAGAAACCTGAACGGTAGCTATGAAGGAATCTATAGGAATCCTTATGAGTAAGAATCCAGGGGGTTAATTTGGTACGGGTAGTAAAGAACACTAGTGACTGTTAGAGATTGGCAGGGATGGTAAGGATTTGAAATTTCACCTCTGGGATATATTGATAACTCATGCTCTTAGAGAAATTCTCAACAACAGAAGAAATACTTGTATCACTTCTGCTGCTGTGTACAGTAATACGTATGTCAGTTTTCTTAATGAGCAAGGAGTTTCTAATTTCTTTGAGGTTCTACCTGTATTGAATCACTATCGTTCGATGTTTGGGAGAGGGACTTTGAGGTTCTACCTTTATTGATCAAGCACTGTCGTTCGGATTTTGGAAGACAGAATTTTGATTATCGACCCCCGTGAATACGAACAGATCCTCAAGGAATATAGGTCTTCAGCAAATTGATTGGGTCCTTTTGCCTTGTAATGTGAAATTGATATCTGTACATACTGTCCCACTTACCTTAGTGTTTTTTTAACATCCTTTGTAAGGTTGTTCAAGTTTTTAATTTCAATACTTTATTCTATATTTTTACCTTTAACAGAAAAACTAACTTCAGTATTTAATGAGGATGTGTTTAACTCAGAACAACTTTCTTTTTATTTATTTTATTTTACAGTTCAACAACTGCATAAAAAATGAAATGCAAACGACAAATGTAATTAAGTAAATTTATTTACGGACTGGTCCAGACAGTTTTTCTTGAATCACAAGAATCCACTTTATCTGAAAAGATAAATAAATAAGCATTTTAACATGATAAATAACTAAGCATTTTAAACTGGATTTATTAGTAAGTCAGGATAAGTGAAGGTCCTGCCAAAAAGAGGCAGTTTGTTGTCTGTATCAAATAACTTAGTTCAGAAACCACCCATAGACCGTTTGTAGTAGCACAGTTGGTAGGATCGCTGTGCTCTCCACACGGGGTGGAAAACACCTAAGTTCAAGTCCCATCGATGATTGGAGGGATTTTTTTTCTCGAAGTGGCTGAGTTAGTAGGTCTGAGGAGAGATTAGCAGGATGTTTTCTCCTGGAAATTCGGTTTATTATTATTAATAACTATATGGTGCAAGAAGCCCGAGGATTATGCTCCAGCAGCCAAAACAAAAATTTCCGAGTTACCCTCAGAGGGAGGGAGTCAAAAGGGAATCACCAAGAAAGAGAAGAATGATGATATCCAGCTCAGGACCATGGGTGTGCCAAGCCTATACTCACCACGCGTGAACCCCTGGGGTTATTTTAAGTCTAGCACAAAGAAAATCGACTTCAGAACCCACACAACATACAGACAACATATAAGAAGCAATATACCAATAGTTGCTGATGCTCCTAACTCGTACACCCCCAAATCTGCCCTCCTCTCTCCTTGCATATCAAACGGGATTTGATGGTACAGTTTATGAAAGCTCTGCTTCAACTACCTTTGTATAAATTCCCATCCATTACCCAAGAACGTTTTACATTCCCACATCGATTGATTCCCTGAAAAACTGGGAAGTGGTAGTGAAGAACAGGGTGAGAGCTTTCACCGGGACATTAAAGGCGTGGTGGTGAGGTATACGAGGCAAGTGGAATGTAAACATGATGGTTGATTATTGTTGAATGTTGAAGAAGAATCTGCAACAAAATCAAAGAAACGAAACTTTAACCCATTGTAGATCAGTTTTTAAAATGAGAGGGGTAATTTAAATACAAAAGTCTGGTAAAAGAAACCTTGTGTTATTTTTCCATATAATCCCGTGAACAACATTAATAAAATTACAAAACTATTTAAAATCTTAAAAATTTGTTAATATTAATAAATTGATATAGCAACTATCTTTGTGATCAACACATGGATATAAAACTCGATACTTTATCTCAAGTACTTTGCACAAATATTTCTATTTTCTGTAAAATACCGCAATACAATTTATTATTATTACCAATAAATTCGTATTTAAAAAAATTATCATTTAAGAAAAAATTAAGGAAAGACTTGCTTTCCAATTAAAAAGTGACCTAATTATCATCAAAAACAAAGATTAAACACTAAACAAACACGTTCAGAGTATACTAACCTGTCCATTGTAACAAAAAGGGCACATAATATTGCCAGAAGGCACACTGCTTGGAACGAAGTCCACGACCTATCGAACTCGACTCTGCTTTATCAAAAATGAAATACTCCTTTTTTTCCGGTGTGTACAGAGGCCATTTTTCATTGCCTTCAGATCCATCTGGTGTCAAATTCGGATTGCTAGAACACAGAATAGGTGAGATTAAAATAAATACAATAATAATAAACATGAAAGAAGCGCGTGTTGGCCCGGTGGCTATGACACTGGACTACCAGCATGATATCCCTCAGACTGAGAAACCGGTAAAAATTCACAATTATTATAAGAAGAATAGCAATAAAAAAATTGCTAAAGTTGCTTTAGCGGACCTAACTCTCTAAGGTCAAAGTGACTACTGAGCATACAACATCCAAGAACTAGCACTACCACTGGACTTAAGCTAAACAGGTCCACTTCCATAGATGGATGATGTTGAAGAGAAATAATGATCATACTGCATCTAGTGTGGAGCAGGATAAAGTTATTCGCATTCAGCCTTAGACAGACGGGTAGGTTCGAAAAGTCGGAGACAGTCTCCTGAGGAAGGTATTGGAGCAAGTTGCGATGTTCACATATGGCTACCACAAGGGAAGCAAGGGAGAGACAAGACCATCCAGTGCAACTCACTTAATGGCGCATGAAGTGGAACATCAAAATGAATACGTTCATCATGAGAACATACTATAAAATAACTAAACTGTATACCGATATGGTAGCCTACAACTTAAAAACTACATACCAAGTGGGTAAAACGATTTCCAGATATTCTGGTCAGCATACAGCTAGTAGCGCACCGAAGAAGGACCCTGGTCATGAAGTTTATGATACTTAATGCAATCTCGGAAAAAATCAAGCAGGATGTGAGCGATCAACAACAAATAAAATCGATAACACGGAAACTTAGAAGGAAGGACACGTAGAAATGCAACCCATAGCAGCTGAAGTGGAAAGAGACAAAATACGTGGTCATGACATCCAAGAATAGAAGATGAGTGTAAAGGGGGGAAATTCGAGGGAATGGCCCCACAAATACTCACGTGATACCGAAGCAAAGACCAAATAGAATCCTGTAGAAAGTTACAGACCATCGCAATCAGCAAATAATGCTACATTAACTCACATTAACAACAATTACATAACATTTGAGACCACTAGGATTAATAGAAGAGAGACCCTGCAGCTGAAGAACTGAAAAAAAAAATAATAATAATAATAAAACTACTGAATCTTCCACTAAAACCAAACAGGAGCACCGTACAATACGTGAAAGATGGAAACGTACCACACAAGTAGAAGCCGACCTACGAATTCTGGGCAACATATGGAGTAGTGAAGTAAGACATAACAGCTGAGTCCCCTGGATAGAACTAGAACGGAAGTAAACCAAGGAGGTATAAGAGTGGGCTATTCGAGAAGAAGAATTGCAACAGTCAACCAGGAATTCCCACAACTGGCGAACCCAGGAATAGATAATCTGCACATACAAGCAGAGCTGTTCACCCGAATGATAAGTCAACCAGAAACAATCCCAGAGGATTTCGTCAGGGAATCACATATTTGAAACGTAAAGACCAAGATATAAAAACTCCTGCAAAATACAGGTCGATCATCTGCCTCCCAACGATGTACAAGATCGTGACCAGCTGCATTATCAAGAAGATATCAGACTACTTGGAGACCCAGAACATCATGGCCGAACATAGCGGCCTAGTATTTAGGGGTCCGGTGAGATGGGTGGTTTCGCACATCTACGCCGTATCTACTCTGGATGAATGCAGAACAACTGTAAATCCATAAAAAGTGTAATGTCTGGTTTATGTGGTATTGTGCTTAACTATTTATTGTGCCTTGTCCTGTTGTTGTGCCACTGTCTGCTTGACCGGAGGGGCCCTACTGGGACCCAACGTTACCCGCCACAACCACTGGCAGTGAGCCCGGCTAACCATCATACTGTTTCTGGCCTCTTCCAGGGTCGCCTGACCTTTCTGATAGTGGTTCATGGCCGAACAGCAGAATGGATCTAAGGGAAAGAACAAAGGATGCAAGGGGCAATTAACCTTTGGCGACACAGTTAGAAAGAAAGCTTACAAGAAGCACTGCAACCTGTACAAGGCCTACATCGTTTACCCCAGTGATAAATCAATCCGTCATTGGTAAACTTCGTAGAAACAATCATAGCGAAATGGAGTACCACCATCAAGATCGTGAACATCACAACCAGGCCGATACCCATCAGGAGAGGAACTTTCGGGAAGATGATCTGTGTCCACTGTTGTTCTGTCCAACTAAACCCTGCACAATTCATCATGCTCAACAAACACTTCATGTAGACGCTACCTTGGGCGGTGTTATTCTTCTGAATTGGTTTCCATTGTTCTCCCTCTTTCTTCCAAACTAGTCGGAACATGGCCGCAACCAGTCAGCAGTCTTTTACTGTCCAACTTCAAACTCACAGAATTAACTGTACTCCTTTCTCATTTATTCCTTCAACTTAGGTTTTTTTGGAACAACTTCCTTTCACGCGTATTTAGTGAAAAGCACAATGCACAGAAATTCAAGTCTAATGTCAACAATTGTCTTCTTTCATCTTCTCAACCCATGTGCTGTATTAAGTACTTTAGGTTCTAAAACCATCCGTGTTTTCATAAAAAAATAACAATGAAAACAAAAAAATTTCTTTACAGTGTAATTTTACTTACATTTTCATTTATGTAAAATTACACGACAATTTCTTAAGTAATAAACAGTTTGAAAACCAAAACTTACCCAGTTTTGGCAAAATTTGCCCATAATCTCATTATGCGAGAAGACAATAATATTTCTTTGGGGCTACTTTTCATTGATGGATTCAAATAAAATCCCATAACGTAAAATTGATCTGAACCATGAATAACTCCCATCCACTTTGGAGGAAATCCTTCCATCAATGGAGGTGGATTGTATTCGAAGCTATAAAGATAGACATCATTTTCTGCATTGGCAAAATTACGAGCAAACTGTTCATTTCGACACACAAATCGGTGATCGCCCACAGATTTAACTACACCCGTAACGTAATCCGATCCTATCCAATCTGTGTATTCCTGGATAATGGACTGTTCAATGAGCTCGTTATCGGAAGGAAATAATGTCCTCAGAGATTTTAAAAATTCCTCATACGTGATGGTGAGGTCATCAACCGCTTTGAAAATGTCGGGGAGGTTGCTAGAAAGAAGTGTAGATCCCTCGTCCAAAGTTGCACCAAGGAGAATGCTCGTGTTTTTAAACTTCTTGTTTTTCAGTAATATTTCCGGATCTTCCTCAATGAATACTCCGTCTGTTACTGGAACGAACGAATAGTCCAAAGTTCCATGAAGTTTGCTGTCGTGTTTCAATAAATCCTGTGCATCTTTCTTCCGTAGACACTCCACGACATCATCAAGTTTGTTTCTATCATGAGGACAACCCACGGATTTCGCCAGTTTTAGACCTCGAATAATGGCCTTTCTTCTATCATGCATAGCCCAAGGAGCTGTTGCAGTTCCACTCTGCATGATTGCCCGATTGAACAAGTTTCGACTGAGTGGAGACAGAAGATGATAACTCACACTTGCACCCCCTGCACTTACTCCGAACAACGTTATATTTTCTGAATCACCCCCAAAATCAGCAATATTCTCTTTGACCCAACGAATCGCCAGGGTCTGGTCAAGTAACCCTACGTTCCCTGGTGCATCAGGACGTCCAAAATAGAGAAATCCTAAAACTGCCACTCGGTAATTCATTGACACTACAATTATCTCTTCCTTAGAAACTAAAACTTTAGGATCGTTGAAGAACTGATCAGTTGACCCCATAACAAAAGCCCCACCGTAAATCGAGATCATAACTGCTGCTTTTTGAGGTCGAGGGTGTGGAACCCAGACGTTTAACTTGAGACAGTCCTCTTTAGGATTCTTGGCTGCCATGAAGCCTCTTAACTGTTCTCTCAGGCTTTCATCCATAAACCGTATGTTTGATTGCATACATGCATCTGGAAGCTCAGTAGCATCCAAAGTGTCAGTCCACGCTTCAACAGGCTCTGGTGGGCGGAAGCGATATTTCCCTACAGGTGGTTTGGCAAATGGTATTCCAAGGAATGCATCAACAGATTTCTCTCCTGGTGTCTCAATATTTTTGCCTTTAATTGGTCCTAATCGCGTTTTCACAATAAGGTCATCTGATGCTGCTAGTGTTTTTGCATTGTCTCCAAAACAGATTGCAAATACTGCAATGAGGAAGATGCTGTTTCTGAATCCCATTTATAAAAATGCACTTGTTTTTGCTGTTGTGATTATGATGCCTCCCAAAAAAAGGGATGTCTGTAAGAAGAAGAAAGAATAGTTAGCAGATAAAAAACACTTATTACTTGCCAAGAGGTAAAAAATTGCATAATTACCTCAATAATTAATCTTTTCAACTTAATATTAATTTATGGTTAATGTTCTATTATTATTACTTAAAATATTCAATAATTCATTTGTAAGAAATTAAATAATCATTATCCCTTTTCAGGGTTTTCTGATATTATTTTTTAAAGATTTCACCACTGGGCTTGCTGGAACAAACTTTTCCTCACAGTTTAAAATCGGACTTAAACAACTCCTTCAAAACCTAACAAGAACTTGGCAAATAGTTATAAGGTCTGACACATTTTGAATTCCAAAATGTGCGCGACATTTCCAAAATTTAGCACCTCAACTTTTCGTCTACATTATATTACAAACTTACTTCCAAGAAAATTAGACACCTTCATTCAACATCTAGAAGAGTCAACTTTTGTCCCATAAGGATACATTTTAACTGCTGCAGTCTGCAGAGAACAACGAAAGCGAACTGTCTTTTCCAACATGTCTCAGACATTCTTAATTGCATTCAGATTCAAATTAGTGGAAAGGGTAGATGGTGAAATCTTGGGAATGTTCCTCGAACTATTCAGTGACAATTTTTGCAATGTGGACAGTTGCGTTGTTATCTTGTAACCCTCCATCCAAATCCTGGTAAAAACCAAGCTTTCCAGTTGACGTTGGTCAGATCCGACAGAAAGGTATTCCTTGATGGTAACACGTAATACGGCAATCTAGTATGAGAGTACCAATTTCGTACCAACAGAACATACTCCATTACATGATGTCCCTCCGCCCAATTCACCAGCTTCAGTACACACATTTGCAATTTTTGTGGACAGTGAGTATATAATACATTAATATTAATATCTCAAAATCTATAATTTGGTTTTTTCTTCGTGTATATGAGGAATAAATCAAATAAAGAAAGATGAGGATCTACTTACCCAACTGTACCACAGAACTCTTACTACAAAGTACGAGGCGTTCACGATTGTCTTCAAATGTACGTGGTGGATGTTAAGGAGAAATGTGTCACGTGATAACCTTGAATAGTGTCGCTCTTGACAGAGACCTTTCGGTGCCTCCATGATTATGCCACTCAGCGTCCGCTCAAGCAAATCCCTTTGGGAGTACAGTGCTTTTGATCAGTACACAGTCGTGGTCTAGCACATGTCATGCGATTGCAAGTTCTTATCAAAAAAAAGTAAAATAAATAAAATCCTACAGATATGCTCTAAATACCCTTCTTATAAACGTCTATTGTTAAGATGGTCCACTTGAAATAATCCACTTTCGCAATCCATCTAATAACGAAGAAGTCTGGAAAGAATAATATTGTCTTATATATTTTTTTTAAAATTGAAACTGAAGTTTTTGCGTCCATCTTACAGAAAATTGACCTCAGCAAACACACAATACTTTCTTTGTTAAATCTTATTTCGCTCACTTCTTAGGATATCTGTTACCGAATATCTTTTGAATGCATTGAATAAATTATTTCAATGGAAGATAATGTTTCAGAACAAATGCGTCTTCCAGGAGAAAATATATTACACCCCCTGCGTTAATAAATGCTGTAATATTGTATATTTGAGCATTTATGGGTCTTTTTCACAAAAATGACTGAGTTAGTCAGTCTCAGGCGATAATAACATGGTTTTTTCTCCATGTTAACCACAGAATACACCTGATATATAGACAATATACAAGAGAGAATATGGCCTTATTCTCTGATGATCCTAAAACCCTACTACTAGTGGGATCAACTGATGATATTGCCAACAGCAAATTCAAAATGGGAAGCATTCAAAGAACTTATCGTGGAAGCTACTAGGCTTTACATACCAACTAAGAAATATTGTTCAAGGTTTAGGCCTAAATGGTTGTCAGATGAACTAATGAGGCATATGGCAGAGAAGAAAAATGCATGGGATACATACAAATTAACACGTGACACGGTTGCCTATGATAGATACAAGTTGATCTGTAACCAAGTTACAAAGGAGGTTAGGCAGGCGAAGGCAGATTACGAGAGATCCTTGGCAAGGGATGCGAAGAAAAACAGCAAAGAGTTCTTTACTTATGTAAACTCTAGAAGGAAGGGGATGAATCAGATTGGTCCACTTGAGATCGATGGGTCAACTGTTGATGACCCTGCTCGGGTAGCTAACAAACTAAATGAATATTTTGCATCGACATTCACACATGAGGAGTTATTCAGCGAGGGGAATGCCAGAGGTGTATTCAACTCTAGCAGTAAGCTAGAGAATCTTGTAATAACTGAGAGCAAAGTGGAGGAGAAATTGTTGAAGATAAACACAAGAAAGGCACCTGGGGTGGATGGGATCTATCCAGTTATATTAAAGGAGGCAGCAAAGGAGGTAAGCAAACCCTTAGCCATAATTATGAGAGCTTCCTTGGACTCAGGGGAGGTACCCATTGACTGGAGATGTGCAAATGTGACCCCAATTCACAAAGGGGGATCAAAGGCTGACACAAGTAATTATAGACCTGTGAGTTTAACTTCTGTTCCCGGAAAATTAATGGAGGCACTGGTGAAAGAAGCACTGCAGGATCATCTAGACAAGACTTCAGTTATAGCTAGGACACAGCATGGTTTTGTTAAAGGGAAGTCTTGCCTGACCAATTTGATTGGATACTATGATGCAGTCACAAAAGAACTGGATGCAGGGAATAACTTTGATATTATATACTTGGATCTTAGAAAGGCTTTTGATACTGTTGCACATGGAAGACTGCTGCACAAATTGGAGCAGTGTGGCATTGGAGGCAAGTTGCTGCTATGGATAAAGGGGTGGTTGAGGGGGAGAAGACAGAGAGTGGTAATCAATGGACACTGCTCATCGTGGACTAATGTTATTAGTGGAGTCCCTCAGGGTTCAGTATTGGGGCCTTTATTGTTTTCTGTATTTATAAATGATATTGATGATGGTATATCAGGCTTAATGTCCAAGTTTGCAGACGATACAAAGGTTGGCAGGGTTGTCAAGGACACTACTGACACTATGCTGCTGCAACAGGATTTGGAAAGGTTGAGCAGATGGGCTTCGAGGTGGCAAATGAAGTTTAACATTGACAAATGTAAAGTACTACATATGGGAAACAGCAACCCCAGAGCAACGTATCAACTCTGTGGTACTACACTGACAGTGGTAGAGAATGAAAGGGACCTGGGGGTGGTGGTGCAGGCAGATATGAAGTTCTCTGAGCAGTGCAGACGAGCTGCAAGAGTAGCTCATGGTGTATTGTCAATGATATATAGAAATTTTTCTAGCAGGGATAAGGAGGTGATTATTCCCTTGTATAAGGCAATGGTCAGGCCACACCTAGAGTACTGTATACAGGCCTGGAGGCCTCATTTCAGGAAGGATGTAGAGCTGCTGGAACGAGTACAGAGAAGGGCAACTAGATTGGTGAATGGGACAAAGGGGTTCTCTTACGAAGAAAGGCTTAAGTTTTGCAAATTACAGTGTCTGGAAACTAGGCACCAGCGGGGTGATCTGATAGAGGTGTACAAAGCCTTGAATGGTTTGAGCATGCTCAATGCTGATGGGATTCTTCCTCTAGCTCAGAAAAATCACCTGAGAGGGCATAAATTCAAATTGAGGAAAGACAGATGTAGGATAGATGTGCGGAAATTTGCCTTTAGCCAGCGGGTGGTTGGTGGGTGGAACAGACTTCCATCCCTTGTCGTGGAAGTTGATAGCCTAAATAAGTTTAAGGCTCAGCTGGACAGGTATTTCGAACGAACAGAGGGGTGAAGTGGAAGTGGTTATTTTTATTTATTTATGTTACTTTTTTTTTTTTTTTTTTTGGCTGATGCTGCATAAGCTTGCTTTCTTGCATCAAATGCCTCTACTAATGCTAATGCTAATGCTAATACTATTACTACAGCGAATTCAAAAAATATTGGAAATAAATCAAGTTGAAATATAACATTATAATCTACCTACCCTCGTTGCCTCCTAGAAGGTGAACTGCTAAATAAAGCAACCTTGAGTTGCGCGATTGCGTGACTGTAAAGGTGCCAACACATCCGTTTTTTGTAGCCCCACTAATTATTCAATACTGCGCATCCGCTATCAAATTTCACAAAGCTCCATCTCTTTGACACCTTACTTTCTTTCAACCCTAATAATTAACGTTGCCTCTTTGCCACACGCAAATTTTAGGCATAATATATACGACTCAATATGGTCTTTGTTGCTGATGTGCCTAAATCCCTAAAACAACCAACTAATAACATCCCACAATGTAATATTTTTCATGGTTTCTCAACTAGTGTGGCCCTATGCCACTGAGGTTCACTGCAATGCAGCTTTAATATTGGTAAACCAAGAATTGGACCTCTTTTTTGTTGAGCATTTCCAGAGAATTCGTTTTAGTGTTCAGACTACTACCCGAGAAAGAGAATGGTCTGTTGATCTGCAGTTCTTGTGAGCCACCTACCCTCAGATGGATTCTATAAATCGGGAAAATTCCTGGAGCAAAGCATGTAGACGAAATGATCAGAAAAACTGAAGTTTAATTAAGAAAAACTTTCTTTGGAACACCTTTTTATTTCCATCTGAGCAAGCCAATACAGAAATCAAATGCAAATTACATGAGCATCCTCCTATTATCGAAATTGTTTTTTTGCATCCAGTTTATTTGTTACTACAACAGACAATATTCCCTCAACAAATCCATGTTGTCACTGCAATATAAATGCACTACATTTGCTTTGGGGCGACTGTAGCCCAGGCTGTTATTCAGGGCCTTTTTCTTCATTTCTGCTTCAGGCATTTGAACTTGTTCGTCAAAATCGAAGACATACACTGAGTGATCACTGAATTAAACCACCTACCTAATACTTGGTAGGTCATCCTTTTGCCCTCAGTACATCTATCCGACGTGGCATTGATTTAACAAGAGGTCGGAAGCGTTCGGGAGGTATGGCCAACAAAACTGTGTGTAATGCGGTCAGCAATGCAGGATTAGAGGTCTTTGGTGTATCCAGACGCCTGATATGCCTGATATGCCAGATGCCTGATCGTTTATTGGGACGATGGACTTTGTTTCCTATAGTTTTCTCAATCACAATTTGCAACTTCAGGAAATGGATTATTCACCCTTCTTCCTACTGGTCCTTTCTGTAGAACTTACTCTCGCTACCAGCTTTTCTCATTGATCCTTCCATGGTTTCTTATCAATGTTCAGAAACTATGGAATGATCCCTCCCTGGTTGGTCCAATCACACTGTAATGTCTATTATACACAAACTCTTGCTGGACGAAAAGGGTGAGTTTCCAGATGGAAAAACCATAATACCCTCGCCTGAGACTGACTGACTCATTCATTTGATGGTCACGTTGGGAAAAAGGCCCATTAAAATTCCTCGCGTCATCGACGGGACTGCAACTCAGGTCTTTTCCACCTCAGTTCGAGTCCTCCTTTTCTGTTGGGAGGAAGCGAATCTACGAACTGTGCTGCACAAGGGGACCCAGTGCTAATGCCACAACAAACTAACTCAATATTGCATTGGTCATCCATGTCAACTGGGTGCAGTGCCTTATATTATGTGCTTCTTAATTAAGAACATAATTTTTTCTCCCATCCTATCCTGTTGGTACTTTCTGTCTTCATTGTATTCCCTATATTCAAATTCTGTATCCATGCTCTCTGAGTGAAACCACGTCTCTGATATCCCTACATTGTCTGCATTTGTTGTCTTGAGTCTTGAGCAGCACTTCAGTTTGATCAAATTTATTTACTATCCTCCTAGCACTAGTGTACATGTTCTAACTTTAATATACCCTAAAACAGCCCATGTATTTCCTGATTAATAATAACTCATAATAGACTTTGAAATCCCTAACACCTGCTTTGCAGGGATCGTTCCATTAGAAACAGTACAATAATCACTCTTACCTCTCCCTGCGGCTATTATTAATTAATCAGTTAATCTCTGTATCCCCCCAAGCTACCATTTTTCAGACCCCTCCGCTATATGATAACATACAGCAAATATTTTACTACCTCTTCTGTTTAAGTTTATCCCATCCCTCTTGAAGCAGTCCCCAGTGTTAACAAGCACAGATCGTGGTAATATTAATATAATAAGAAATTAAAATGATGAAGCCACCCATCCAGACGGTCTCATATCTACCACTAAAATTTCTTGGATGTTATGAATGGTGTTCTGACCATCCATTCATCCATCCATCAGGATGGATGGTCAAAATTTGGGCTAGATGGATCCATACCACAAATTTGGATAAACGTAGGCCCTAGTAGATACGCAATAAAGATTTCTAAATTTTTACCAGTGAGTGTAGTAAGTGCATAATACAGTTCAAGTTAGTAATGGACCCTCATATGGTGACACGGTTGGTAGAATCGCCGTCCCCCCACACCTGGTGGAAAAGACATGAGTTCGAGTCCATTCCATAACGAGAAGAATTTTTACGGGTATTTTTCACAAATTGGCCTAATTAGTGGATTTCAGTCGAAGGTACCATGGTTTTTTTCCTCCTGGAATCTCTGTTTTTTTGTCCAGCAAACAGAAAATCGACCACAGAACACATGTAATTTACAGACAGTATACACGGAGCAATATGCCCTTAGTCGATGACGCTCCTAAAACCCCACTAACAACAGTAACATCGTGGAATTTGTAAATTTTACTGATGGAAGACAGTTGGATTTAAAGAAAAAACTATTTTTTGTAACTAGGAAGGTGCTCCAGCCATGTTTGAAAAAAAAAATTGGCTTCGTAAAGTTAGAAAATGAAATAGGTCACCCGATTTTATCATTTTCTTTTGTAATTCATGAAGAAAGTTTGGGTGCAGAGGCATCCAAACTTTATTTCCGGTGGTAGTGTCTTCTTTTATTGGACTTCATTCGGAATTACTGTCGTAAACTAGCCTAACCTTTTTCGACTGAAATGCAGAACAATGCAAATTACAGACAGTATACACGGAGCAGCATGGCCTTAGTCGCCGGTACGCCTAAAACCCAACAACAATATCGGGCCTGTTGTGTGCTTGTAGAAGCATCTTCAGCAAGGGACATATAGCTCCGTGTCTTTAAATTGCGTGTATTCTGTGGTCGATTTTATACTGTGCAAGAGTGTTTAGAAGAACACAATAAAGATATCACTCATCTTGATTTGCCTCCAAATTCACCTGACCTCAATTTAATTGAACACCTGTGGATTGTTTTGGAACGAGAAGTTTGGTTATATTGTCCATTTCAACCAATAGAGGCAATAGATTGTGCAACCAACTGCTGTCGGCATCGTAAGTTTATTTTTCATCCCACCAAAATAGGCAAACATCACAGAAACGTGAAGCGCAGCTGTGAAGGAACCTGTTGGGATCCTTAAGAGTAAGAAGCACAGGCGTTAATTTAGTACGGTTGGTAAAGAACATTAGGGACTGTTAGAGTCACGCGGGGAAGTGAGAATTTGCAGTTTCATCTCTGGGATATATTGATAACTGATGCTCTTAGAGAAATTCTAAACAACCAGGAGAAATCCTTGTATCACTTCTGCTGCTGTGTACAGTAATACGTATTTCAGTTTTCTTAATGAGCAAGGAGTTTCTGATTTCTTTGAGGATCTTCCTGCATTGATCAATCACTGCCTTTCGTTGTTTAGGAGCGAAACTTTGAGGATCTACCCCTATCAACACGAACAGATCCTCAAAGAACATTGGTTTTTAGCAAATTGGTTGGGTCCTTCTGCCTTGTAATGTGAAACTGATATCTGTACATACTGTCCATCTTATCCTAGTGTTTTTTTAACATCCTTTGTAAGGTTGTTCAAGTTTTTAATTTCAGTAATTTATTATCTCTTTTTAACTTTAAATGAAAGGCGACCTTTAGTCATTAATGAGAATGTGTTTAACTCAGAACAACTTTCTTTTCTTTTTTTATTTATTTTACAGTTGAACAGGTGAATATAAAAATCAAATGGAAACGATAAATGTAATTTAGTTAATTTATTTACGGACTGGTCCAGACATTTTTTCTCGAATCTTTTTGTTCACAAGAATCCTCTTTATCTGAAAGGATAAATAAATAAAGATTTTAACAAAATTTTCCCGTTACATTAAAACATTCTAATTTTAATTTAAGAAATAGTAATTCTTCTGAGTTAATTTTAAGGAAATGCATTTTTCCACGTCGTAAATTTTAATCTGAATTTATTAGTTGGTTGGGATACGACAAGGTCCGGCCAAAGAGAGGCAGTTTGTTGCCTGGATCAAATAACATACTTCAAAAGTCAGTGGTAAACCGCCTTCGTAGGTAGCACAGTTGGCAGGATCGCAGTCCTCTCCACACCGGGTGAAAAAGACTTCAGTTCGAGTCCCATCGATGCCTGGAGGAATTTTTAGGGGTTTTTTTCACAAAGTGTCTGAGTTAGTAGCTCTGAGACGACATTAGCTCCTTGTTTTCTCCCGGAAATTCGGGTTTTAAGTCCAGGAAATAGAAAATCGACTTTAGAATACTCCATTTACAGACAATATACAGGGTGTCCCAAAAATACACGTCATAACTTCAGGAATGATTTTCTCATATGAAGACAATAAAAATATTTTATATCAACGTAGTTCCGGAAATGCTTGGTTACCGAGTTATTAACCGGAATGTCTTATCTCCCGCAGGTGATTTCCTTTATCACAAGGTACTGACAGGATCTGGTGGTTTTCCATTCGGACCATGTACTCAAATCAGGAGCAAGCGGATATGCACTTTATGTACGGTTTGGCGGACGGCTATGCTCTGGAGGGTCGTCGTTTGTACCACGAAAAGTTCCCAGAACGAAGATGTCCTGACAAGGAAACGTTTGAAGGTATCCATCGCAGCGTTTGTGAACATGGGACCTTTACACCTCGTGCTGCCAACAGAGGACGACCAAGATCTACGACTCCTGAAGTAGAGGGGTAGACCATCTGCCTGGCCTCCACGCTCACCTGATTTAAACCCACTTGATTTCTTCTTGTGGGGCCATTTAAAGTCATTGGTGTATTCGACTCCGGTAGCTCATGTGGAAACTCTCCACAATCGAATTGTGGCAGGTTGTGAGACAATACGAAACATGCCAAGAATTTGACATCGTCTTCGCAAGCCATGGGACGGCGATGTGAGGCCTGTATTCAGACATAAGGTGGACATTTTGAACAATTGCTATAAGTTGATGTGAACAGCTAAGTGTCATAGACAGACCTTCAAAACTCGGAAACCAAGCATTTCCGGAACTATGTCGATATAAAATATTTTTGTTGTCTACATATGAGGAACTCATTCCTGAAGTTATGCCGTGTATAAAGAGCAATATGATATTAATTGCTGATGCTCCTAACTGGTACGACCCAAATCTGCCCACTTCTGTCCTTGCCCATCAAACTGGGTTTGATGAAATCGTTTTTGAAAGCCTGAGGAAACCTGCTGCAACTACCTTTGTACTAAATTCCCATTCATTACCCAAGATTTTTTTACACCCGCACATCGTCTAATTCCCAGAAAATCTCGGAAGTGGTAGTGAAGAACAGGGTGAGAGCTTACACCAGGACATCAAAGACGTCGAGATGAGATATGCGAGGCAAGTGGAATATCAACATGATGGCTGACAATTCCTGGATGCTGAAGAGGGATTATAAAGGAGAAGAATCTGCAATAAAATCAAAGAAACGAAACTTTGACCCATTTTATATAAGTTTTTAAAATGAGAGGTGTGATTTAAATACAAAACTCTGGTAAGAGAAGCATTTTGTTGTAATTAAATTTCATATAATCTCGTAAATACATTTAATAATATTACAAAACTATTTAAAATCGTAAAACAATTATTAATATAGAAACTAACTTTGTGATTAACTCATGGATATAAAACTCGATACTTTATTTCAAGTGCTTTGTACAAATATTTCTACGTATTTGTACGTATTTCGGGTATAATCCTATGAAATACGATCCCAAAAATTCAGTAGACTTGCTTTCCAATTAAAACACGACCTAATTATCATCAAAAACAAATTTTAAACAAGATCAGAGTATACTAACCTGTCCATTGTAACAAGAAGGGCACATAATATTGCCAGAAGGCACACTGCCTGGATCGAAGTCCACGACCTATCGAACTCGACTCTGCTTTATCGAAAATGAAATACTCCTTTTTATCAGTTGTGTACAGAGGCCATTTTTCATTGCCTTCAGATCCATCTGGTAACAAATTAGGATTGCTAGAACACAGAATAGGTGAGATTAAAATAAAATAAAAGATGGGCGCGATGGCCCGGTGGCTATGGCATTGGACTACCAATGTGATAGACTCGGGTTCACTTCCGCTTTAGGGGAATCGAACGCGCCTCCATCACACTGGGAAATCGGTATAATAAAAGCAATAAATCACAATAATTATAAGAAGAATAACAATTTTAAAAAAATATTGAGAAAGTCGCTTTAGCTGACTTATCTCCCTAAGGTCAAAGTGACTACCGAGGCATAGAACCCCCAAGATCTAGCACTACCACTGGACGTAAGCTAAACAGGTCCACCTCTACAGATGGGTGATATCGAAGCGGAATAATAATTATACTGCATCTAGTGTGTGGATCCTTAGGCAAGCGGATCGGTTCGAAAAGTTGGAGACAGTCTCCTGAGGAAGGCAGTGAAGCAATTGGCGCTGTTCCCATATGGCGACCGCTAAGGGAAAGGCAAGTGCATCGAGCCCAACCAAGCGAAAGTGCATCCTGCGCAACTCAGCTGATGACGCATGAAGTGGAACATCGAAATGAATACGTTCATCATGCGAACATACAATAAATAGCCAAGCTGTAGACCGATATGGCAATCTACAAGTAAAAACTCATACCAAGTAGTTAGGACGATTTCCAGATATTCAGGTCAGCAAGCAGCTAATAGC
This sequence comes from Mastigoproctus giganteus, assembly GCF_048544385.1. Classification (NCBI taxonomy): domain Eukaryota; kingdom Metazoa; phylum Arthropoda; class Arachnida; order Uropygi; family Thelyphonidae; genus Mastigoproctus; species Mastigoproctus giganteus. The sequence goes on from NC_143575.1 coordinate 265,275,654, forward strand.
GCACCAAAGAACGACCATCGTCACGAAGATCATGATAATTCCTGCAAACTTGGAAAAAATCAAGCAGGATGTGCGCGATCAACAACAAAGTATATCAATGACATGGAAACAGATGAGGGCAAGGAGAAATTCAACCCATAGCAACTGAAGTTGAAAGATACAAAGTACGAGGACATGACATCCAAGAATAGATGATGAGTGTAAGAGAGCGGGGGGAGGGAATTCGAGGCAATGACCACACAAATACCTGCGTATCCTGTGGAGAGTAACAGACCACTGCAATCGGCAAATAACTACCTCCACAACAACGGTATAACATTGGTGGCCAAAAGGATTAATGGAAAAGAGACCAGCAGCAGAAGAACTGAAAAAAATATATATTAAAAATGAGGAATATAAGCAAAATATAGAAGAATTAAGAATCAAGATAGGCAAACTGACCCAGTACCAACAGGCTAAGAGGAATAAGAAATTGATTGTAAAAGTGAATAGCATCATCTAGAGAGCCAAAGTCCACATCAAAAACAAAACCACAAATCAGAGAATATATTAGAATACTTAGACACACAGAAGTAGAGCTTCCTCGCTTTTAGCAAGAGACAACTCCGATACAAAGAGAGCTCCCAAAGAAAAATTAATTTCTGAATCTTCCACTAAAACCAAAGAACTTCTACAGGATTATCGTACAGCACGAGAAATATTGAAACGCACCACACAAGCAGAAGACGATCCACGAATTCTGGGCAACATATGGAGTAGTGAAGTAAGACATAACATCTGAGTCCCCTGGACAGAGCTAGAACGGAAGTAAACTAAGCACGTAATAGAGTGAGAGATTCGGGAAGAAGAATTACAACAGTCGACCAGGAATTCCTACAACTGGCGAACCCAGGAATAGATAACCTGCACACACACATGCAGAGCAGTTCACCCGATTGCAGAGCAGTTCAACCAATAAGTCAACCAGAAACAAACTCAGATGTTTTCGTCAGGAAATCATATATTTGAAAGGTAAAGACCAAGATATAAAAATTCTGGCAAAATACAGGTCGAGCATCTGTCTCCCAACAATGTACAAGATCCTGACCAGCTGCATAACTAAGAAGGTATCAGATTACTTGGAGATCCAGAACATAATGGCCGAACATAGTGGCTTAGTATTTAGGGTCAGGTGCACCGGTGGTTCCCCACATCTGCGCGGTATCTACTCTGTGATGAATGCAAAACTACTGCAAATTCATAAAAAGTGTAATGTTTGGCTTATATATTATTGTGCTTTATTCTGTTGTTGTGTTGTTACTGTCTGCTTGGGCTCAGGCCCCTAGTGGCACGCGAAGTTGCCTACTACAACCACTGGGATGAGAGCCAGGCTGCCAATCATACTCCGTTTGGCCCCGGCCAGGGTCGCCTGAGCTTCCTGACAGTGCTTTATGGCGAAACAGCAGGAAAGATGTAAGCGAATGAACAAAGGATGCAAGTAGCAATTCACCTTTGATGAAACAGTTCCAGAGAAAGCCTACAAGAAACGCCGCAACTTGTACAAGGCCTATGATTACCCCAATGACAAGTCAATCCCACATTGGCAAACTTCGTAGAATCAACACCAGAATCGAGACCATCAGAAACAGGAAGATCCACACAGAAGAGGAATTTTTCAGGAAGATGCCCTGAGTCCATTGTGATTCTGTCCAACACTCAACAGACTATTCATCATCCTCAACAATCACTTCATGTAGACGCTTCCATGGGCGGTGTTATTCTTCTGAATTGGCTTCCATTCTTCCTACTCTTTCTTTCAAACTATTCGGAACATGTGCCGCAACCAGTCAGCAATCATTTACTGTCCAACTTCAAACTCACAGAATTAACTGTTGTTCTTCCTCATTTATTCCTTCAACTTCTGTTACCTGGAACAACTTCCCTTCACGCGTATTTCCTGAAAATTATAATGCACTGAAACTCAAGTGTAAATGTCAACAATTGTTTTCTTTCATCTTCTCAACCCATGCGCTGTATAACATTCTATAGGTTCTAATACCTTACGTATTTTCAAAAAAAAAAAAAATAATAATAATAATAACAATCAGAAACAAAAACATCTTTTACAATGTAATTTTACTTATATCTCCATGTATGTAAAATTACACGACTATTGCCTAATTTAATAAACAGTTTCAAAAGAGAAAACTTACCCTGTTTTGGCAAAATTTGCCCATAATCTCATAATGCGAGAGGACAATAATATTTCTTGGGGACTACTCTTCATTAACGGATTCAAATAAAATCCCATCACGTAAAATTGCTCCGAACCATGAGTAACTCCCATCCACTTTGAAGGATATCCTTTCATAACTCGAGGTGCATTGTGTTCGAAGCTATAAAGATAAACATCATTATCTGCATTGGCAAAATTTCGAGCAAACTGTTCAGTTGGACACACAAATTGGCGATCACCCACAGACTTAACGACACAATCAACGTAGTCCGATCCTATCCAATCTGTGTATTCCTGGATAATGGACTCTTCAATCAGCTCGTTATCGGAAGGAAAGTTAGTCCTCAGAGATTTTAAAAATTCCTCGTAACTGATGGTGAGGTCATCAACCACTCTGAAAATGTCGGGGAGCACGTTATGTAGCAGTGTAGATCCCTCGTCCAAAGTCGCCCCAAGGAGAATGCTCGTGTTTTTGAACTTCTTGTTTTTCAGTAATATTTCCGGATCTTCCTCAATAAACACTCCGTCTGTTACTGGAACGAAGGAAAAATCCAAATCTCCATGAAGTTTGCTGTCATGTTTCATTAAATCCTGTGCATCTTTCTTCTGTAGACATTCCATGACATCATCAAGATTGTTTTTATCATGAGGACAACCCACGGATTTCGCCAGTTTTAGACCTTGACTAATGGCCTTTTTTCTATCATGCATGGCCCAAGGAGAAGTTGCAGTTCCACTTTGCATGATAGCTCGATTGAACAAGTTTCTACTTATAGGAGACAAAAGATGATAACTCACACTTGCACCACCTGCACTCACTCCAAACAATGTTATATTGTCTGGGTCTCCTCCAAAATCAGCAATGTTCTCCTTAACCCAACGAATTGCCAAAGTTTGGTCAAGCAATCCTACGTTCCCTGGTGCATCAGGACGTCCAAAATAGAGAAATCCTAAAATTGCGACTCGGTAATTCATTGACACTACAATGACCTGTTCCTCAGAAACTAACACTTTTGGATCGTAGAAGAACTGATCAGTTGACCCCATAACAAAAGCACCCCCGTAAATCGAGATCATAACTGCAGCTTTCTGAGGTCTAGGACTTGGTACCCACACGTTTAACTTCAGACAGTCCTCTTTAGGATTCTTGGATGCCATAAAGGTTCTGAGCTGTTCTCTAAAGTTTTCATCCACAATCCGTAAGTTTGATTGCATACATGCATCTGGAATTTCGGTAGCATCCAAGGTATCAGTCCACGATTCAACAGGCTCTGGTGGGCGGAAGCGATATTTCCCTACAGGTGGTTTGCCATATGGTATTCCAAGGAATGCATCAACAGATTTCCCACCTGGCGTCCTAATATTTTTACCTTTAATTGGTCCTAATTGCGTTTTCACAATAAGATTTTCTGATGCTGCTTGTGTTTTAGCATAGTCTCCAAAACAGATTGCAAATGCTGCAATTACGAAGATGCTGTTTCTGAATCCCATTGATTAAAATATATTTGTTTTTGCTGTTTTGGTTATGATGCCTCCCAAATCGATGTCTGTAAGAAGAAGAAAGAATAGTTAGCAGATAAACAACACTTATTACATGTCAAGTGTTAAAAATTGTATAATTAACATAAAATCGATCTTAAATAACTCCTCCAAAATCTATCAAGAAGTGGGTAAATAGTTGTAAGATGAAACATTTGTAATTCTAAAATATATGCGTTGCAAAATTTAGCACCTCACCTTATTGTCTTCGGTATATTATACACCTACAATCAATAAAATTAGACGCCTTTATTCAATATCTATAAGAACCAACTTTTGTCCCACCAGGGTATTTTTCAGCTGCTGCAACCAATAAAGAACAGTGAAGCCGAACTGTCTTTTCCAACGTGTCCCAGACATTCTTAATTGCATTCAGATATGGAAAGTTAGGTGGAAAGGGTAGAGGGTGAAATCTTGGAAATGTTTCTCGAACCATTCAGTTACAAGTTTTGCAAGGTGGACAGTTGCATTGTCTTGAATGAATCAATGGCAATCCTGGTAAAAACCAAGCCTTGCCGAGTGAAGTTTGTCAGATACGACAGAAAGGTATTCATTGGTAGTAACACGCAGTACGGCCCTCTAGTATGAGCGTACTCATTTTGTACCAACAGTACATACTCCATGCCATGATACCCCCCCCCCCATTCATCAGTTTTAGTAGTGGACACGAGACTGTCGGGATGCATAAGTTCATGAGGTCCATGAGAATGATTCACCATACAATTGGTGCAGAAATTTTAAATCGAGACTCCTCAGACCACATGATCTTTTCTACCGTTCCATAGCCCAGTCTTGTTCCATGGCCACAAAAGAGCATATTCAGGGGATATGTTGTGGCAGACACCAGGGTTCCTCCATTAGCAGCTATTGTACTTCTTGTGTTGAAGCTTGCGCATTTGTATGTAGCGTGTTGGGTGTGCAAATATTATGTGTTCTGTTGTTATGTTGACGGCCGGTACCTCACTCTCAGCAGGGGAAATCCGGCAACACCTGGTCACACAACCCAATCCCCATCACCAGCACGTGGATGTGGCCAGGATCTACTATCATCTTGCTGATCCATATCAGGGTAAACCCCAGCATAGATCAAATTTAGTGAATGAAAGGAAAATGAATACAGTGGGAATATGGGATGGTAGGGAAAGTAAAGTAAAGAAAAGCGAAGGATCAAAAGGAGGGATCCACCAAAGAAACGGAAGTTATAGAAGAACAAAGATTAAAGACATAAAAGAAAGTGGAAAATTTTAAAACTTTCAGGAAAAAATTTTCTTAAGAAATCCCATCACAACACAGGAACAGCAGCAGCACTCGAATATCTTCAGCAAGCCGTAATCATAGGAAAAATCATCTCACAACCAGATCCAGATGAGCAGCGAATTAAAGTTATCTCCATGGTCCCATGCTCTTCAGGAAATAAAGAAGTTGATGAACCACATGAGACAAAAAATTAGCAAGATAATTTCCTCTTCGTGGTCCATACTTTTCAAGAAATTCAGAAGGAATTTGATGATTTTCAACAAGCCAAGAGTAATGCGAGTAGAGTTTAATCCATATTCCATCAGTCAGAGGTCCAACGACAGAACAGACTTTAAGGTTACACAAACGTCAAGATAAAACTTGTTATTCAATAAATCAAATTTCGTCCGATAAGCCACTCCACTAATAAAATTCCAGGAGAACAGTTAGGAACTAAACATCCCAAGAACTCGAGAACTTACCATTGCAATTGTTTGGTCTGTGAGTTTATAATACATCATTATTAATGTCTCAAAATCTATAATTTGGTTTCTTCTTGATGTTATAATATGCGGAATAAATCAAATAAAGTAAGATGAGGATCCACTTACCCAACTGTACCACAAAAGACTTACTACAAAGTAAGAGGCGTTCACGATTATCTTCAAATGTACATGGTGACTGTTAAGGAGAAATGTGGCACGTGATAATCTTGATAATGTCACTGTTGACAGAGCCGTTTGGTACCTTCATATTTATAGAGGCTCAGCGTCCACTCTTGCAAATCCTTTGCGAGTAGACTGCTTTTGATTAGTACACAATAGTGGTCTGGCACTTGTCACGCGATTACAAGCCCTTATCAAAAACAAACAAACAAACAAAAAAAAACAATCCTACAGATATACTCTAAATACAACCTTGCTATAAGTGTCTATTGTTAAGATGGTCCACTTGAAATATTCCACTTTCACAATGTATCTAATAACGAAGACGTCTGGAAAGAATACCATTTTCTTATAGATTTTTATTAGATTTATTTGATCGTGTATGGCAGAAGATAATGCATTTTATAAGCATTTCCTAACAACCCCCTTTGGTGATATGAATTTTTAATATTCATTCCATATCCTGGATTTGTTACTACACTCCTCGACAAAATTAACAGAACAAAATGGTTTTCATGAATATTTTATTGCGAACAGTGTCGCTGAATGGAAATATATGATATACACTCAGTGATCACTGAATTATGACCACCCCTATAGAAAATGACTGCGACTCTTTGACCACGTGAAGGCCGAGAGTGCGCGGTTATTCGACCTACGTAGCATAGATAAGGTCAGTGGTTCGGCAGTTAGTAAAATTCCGAGTGTGATGGGTAAAAGGAAGGTTTTATGGGACTTTGAGAAAGGACGAATTGTGAGAAGTCGACGAGCTAGTGCCTCGATTTCCCAAACGGCTGAACTGGTGGGGTGTTCGAGCGCCGCCGTAGTTAAAGGTACCAGGACTGTCGGGTCGTTGTTTCGTAGAGGTGAGCGCCGGGTCTGACGACTCGTAAAGGCGAACAGACCCAGCACTGTTGAAGAGTTGCCTACCCAATAGAACATGGGCCAATCCGGTACAATAGCTGGTATGGCCATGCGTTCAACGCTCGCACGTATGGGTTATACCAGCAGACAATCCCTACGGCATCCTCTCTTAACCAAGGTTCATCGACGTAAAAAATTAGCCTGATGCGAAGAACATGCAAGTTCGACGTTAGACGAATAGAAGTAATTGTGCTGGTCGGATGAGTCACGTTAATTACTTCACACCGTTGATGATCCTGTACGGATTTGGTGTCAACAACATGAGGCATTTGATCCATCATGCATAGTGTCACAAATGCAGGCCGGTGGAGACGGTTGTATGATGTGTGGCATGTTTCATTGGCAACAACTTGTATCCGTGGAGCATGTGGGACAACGTATCAGTGGTCTCCGCTATCGTCAACTGCTTACTGACTGTGTACATCTCGATATTTTCCCGAATAGCGATGGTGTCTTCCAAGATGACAATGCGCTGAGCCATCTGGCACTTATTGTGCTGGAATGGTTTGAGGAACACAGTTCTGATTTCCGGCATATCGATTGGCCTCCGAACTTCCCCCGATATCAAACCCATAGAGCACTTTTCGGACACTATTGAAAGGTATATCAGGCGTCTGGATACACCAATCACCTCCATACCTACATTGCTGTCCGCATTACACACAGCTTGGTTGGTCATAACTGGGGAACGCTTCCGACATTTTGTTGAATCAAGGCCACATCGGATATCTGCTGTACTGAGGGCAGTCTGCCCGGGCACAGTTGTATGGTCACCGTCCTCCACACCGGTTGGAAAAGGCCTGGGTTCGAATCCCGTCGATGACGCGAGGATCTTTAATGGGATTTTTCACTCCGTGGCTGAGTTAGTCGGTCTCAGTTGTAGATAGCAAGGTTTCCCCCCAGAACCTGGGAGTGTTTATTCCAGCAAAGCAAGCAGATCGAACAGAGAGAACACATTCAATTTACAGATACATTACATAAACGGGTATATGTAAGAAATTACCGGTGGCACTAATATAATAATTTGAATTGGTAATGAGGGAAAAAAGAGCACCTACGAAGTATTAGGTAGGTCGTCATAATTCAGTAATCACTCAGTGTAATTGGTATCCTAGCATGCAAATTCCGATTTTCCAATACAAATCGATCTACCACCATACAGAGTCCAAATTATGCAAATTACTCATGCCTATAAAAACGTCATTTGCGACGTTTTCACTTCATTCCTGTTTTTTTAGATTAATCAGTGGGACAGCAAGACATCGTTGTTTAAATGATTTCTTGAAATGGAGGTCGGTTGGACGACTTCAAGCCGGGCAGTCACAGGCAGAAGTGGTAGGTTGGCCTAATACATCAAGCAGTTCTGTCTCGGCACTATGCAGCAGTTTCAGGATTAGAGGAACCATTACAAGAAGAACTGTTTAAGGCCGCGCTAGGGCAATCAACCAGAACAGACCGTTATCTGGCTCTAACTGCAAGACAAAACCCTACGATGTCCTGTCATCAACAGTCTCTTGAGGTTACTGCGAGCACAGCTGAAACGTATCAAACCGAATTGTGTTAAGAAGGCTCAATTCAAGTGGACTCTACCCAAAGATGCCAGTGATTTGTATCCCATTAATTCCAAACAACAGCAGAACTCGTCGTGATGAATATGTGATTTGGACCCCTGACTAATGGGGTAAATCTCTTCGATCATCTCCGATTTAGCCTACAAACAGATTCTAGACATTAATTCATCTGGAAACAGCGAGGAATGCGGTACCATCCCTCCAACATCAGAGAAAGGAAACTTAGAGTGAAGACGGTGTTCTCGTGTGAGATGGAAAAATAATCAACAGCCACACCCCTCTTCATGTTTTTGATGGGGGTAGCGTAATGCACAGTGGTACCAAGAAGAGATCCTGCCGAACCTTATGGGTGACTTTTTTAGGCGTGTAGTTGGCCCACATTTTCTTTCATACACGACAGCGCAACTGCACAAAGAGCTCAAGCGGTGGAAGAATATCTTTAAACGCAAGATGTCCAACGAGTGCCCTGGCACTAGTTATACCACGTTTCTACGTGTTCTGTTAATTTTGTCCAGCAGTGTATATGTACACTGACGTCCACAAGTATGTTACTCCAATAAAATTTGAGGTTCCTGAAAAATTGGTAAATAATAAAAACATTTTTTTTATCATTTCGGTTTATCTGCAATGATACATTTAAATGGTAAAAAAGAGTTTGTCGATCTTATGGCGTTACCATCAGCTGGTTATCTGCAATTCTTGTATTTAAATGTTCAGTTTTTATTGTAGATGATCTTAATCTCTAACGCAATTTCCGTAAAACAACATAATGACCTGAAATGTTATCCCATCCCGTCCCTGCAATTAATAGAAAAGTGTCTTCTCTGTGTGAAAGTGTTCCAGAGTGCGTTTGATTGAAAAAACTTTCTATTTGGAACAGATTTTTATTTCCACCTGAGCAAGTCAATACAGGAATCAAATGCAAGCCATAAATTTAATTAAATGAATTTTATGGTCTGGTCCAGACAGTTTTGCTCGAATCTTTCTTTTTGCGAGAATTCACCTTATCTGAAATCATAAATCAAAAACCATTTTAATAAATTTTTGTAAGAAAATTCTTTAAAAATAGAATCAAGTTTACTCTCATGCACAGCTTAGGACCACTTCTAATCTTGCAAAAGAACGTGGATACTACGCACGCTTGCCAAAAAATTAGAAACCGTTATTCAACATTTAGTAGAGCCACATTTTATTCAAATTATAGCCCGCAAACGTCGTGTCATGGATTCCACTACGTTATCTGATGGAGTCTAGCTCCAGATTTGACCATTCTTCCATCAGGATATTTTTCAGCTGCTATAAAGTGGTCAGTAGGGAACAGCGAAGTTCAACTGTTCTATCCAACATATCCCAGACATTCCCAAGTGGATTCAGATCAGAAGTAGGCAGTCTGCGTAGACGTTGGAAATTTTGGGAATGTTCCTCGTACCATTCAGATGCAACTTCTGAATGGTGAATAGTTGCGTTCTGTTGAAAGCAGACCTAGTCTATTCCAACAGAACTCACCCCATAACATGATACCAACTCCAACCGCTTCAGTGGTGGACACAAGATACCAATCGTGACTTGAGACTCCTCAGAAGACATCATCTCTTTATATCTTCGACTGTTCAACCGTGGCGATGGCGTCATCACTCCAGTCAAATCTTTCGCTGTTTTAAAGAAAGAATTGGCTGTCTTTTGTATAGACACACAACTACCAAATCTCATATTCTTCAACTCTTTCCGCATAATTCAGTTGAAAATGGGTCTTTCTTTGTTTGAAAGACCCATTTCAATTTTTTCAGTCATTTGATGCACGCTTCACCTTTCTTTTGATGAACACAGATTCAAAGAAACTGTGACCTGGTGTGATGATGAGTTGCCTCGTTGAGTATATAATTGGAGATATGGAAAATATTTCACACTTCAGATTGTAAAAATAATCCCCGAAATATTTCATCAGAAAAGGAACTCGGCAGTACCGTGGAGGAAGAAGCAGATATGGAGATAGAATGATTCCTACCTAAAAGCACCTCAGTAAAGGGGATCCAGAATTTCAGTCTTAGAATTACTCACCGCTTGGTGGCTCCTACAGCTAAGCGGTAAGTTTTTTAAATTAAAATTAGGTCTTTTTTAATTAAATTAAGATTAAATATTACTCGTTCAACAGCTCTATAAAAAACTTACCCTGTTTTTGCACAATTTGCCAATAATCTCAAAATACGTGAGGACAAGAGGAATCCATTTCCATCGACGAATTCAAATAAAATCCCATTACATACAACTGATCAACACCGTTTGTGGAAAGATACCCACCAGAGTGGATGATCCCAACCACTCTGGTGGGTATCCTTCCACAAACCGAGCTCCTTGGTATTCGAAGCTGTAAAGATAAACATCATTTTCGTCCTGAAAAATGTTCAGCAAACTGCTCAGTTGGATATACGAATTGGCGATCACTAACAGATTTTTCGACACTACTAAAGTAGTCCGATCCTACCTAGTCTGTGTACTCATGGATGATGGATTGTTCAATGAACTCGTTATTGGAAGGAGAGAACTTCCTCACTGATAGGAATTCCTCACGTGTAATGGTGTGGCCATCAAGTTTGAAAATATTAGGGAGGTAACTAATAAGAAATTCAGATCACTAATTGGAGGTAGTCCCAAGAAGCATACTCGTGATTTTGAACAGCTTGTTTTTCAGTAATACGTCTAGATCTTCCTCGATGAATACTCCATCTATTATAGGAACAAATGAAAAATCGAAAATCTCGTTTAATTTGCCATGTTGTTTTATATCCTTTACGACTTTCTCGCGAAGACACAACAGGACATCGTCAAGGTTACCCTTAAAGTGGGGACAGTCGAATATTTTTGCTAGTTGTAAACTTTTTTTAATGGCCTTTCTCCTATCGTGCATAGCCCAAGGAGAAGTTGCAGTTCCACTCTGCATGATGGCTCGATTGAACAAGTTTCTACAGATAGGAGACAAAGGATGATAACTCACACTTGCACTCACTCCAAACAATGTTATATTTTCTGGATCTCCTCCAAAATCAGCAATGTTCACTTAACCCAACGAATTTCCAAAGTTTGGCAACTCGTTGGGTTAAGGAGAACATTGGTCAACTAATTCTACATTTCCTCGTGCATCCGGATGTCCAAAATAGAGAAACCCTAAATCTGCGACTCTGTAATTCATTGATGCTAAAATGACCTCATCCTCAGAAACTGACTGAGGATCGTATAAGAACAGATCACTTTACCCCGTAACAAACGTACCCTCGTAAATCAAGACCATAACTGCAGCATTCTAAGGTCTGGGAATCCTCACATTTAACTTCAAACAGTCCTCTTTAGGATCTTAGATGCCATCATGTCCTTCAAATGTTCATTAAAGTTTTCATTATCCAAAGAACGCAAAATTTTTGATTGCATGCACGCATCTGGCATTGTGGTAGCGTCCAGGATATCAGTCCACACTTCAATAGGCTCTGGTGGTCGAAAGCGATATTTGCTCATAGGTGGTTTGGCGTAAGGTATTTCAAGGAAAGCGTCCACAGATTTCCATCTAGTGCTGGAATATTTTTACCTTTAATTGGTCCTTTACTCGTGTTCACAACAAGATCTTCTAATGCTGCTTCTGTTTTAGCATAGTCTACAAAACAGATTGAAAATGCTAGAATTATAATGATGCAATTTCTGAATGCCATTGGTAAAAATTTATTTTCATTCGCTGTTGGTTCCGATGACTACCAAAAAACGATGTCCGTAAGAAGAAAAAGAATGGTCAACAGATTTACAACAGTTATTAACTGCAAAGTTCAGACAAGAAAAAAAAAGAGTTACTTAAACATATCAGCAGGAAAGAAAAGGCATTTTTTAAAGTCTTGAGAATTCCGGGATAAACATTCCCAGATATAATTTCCCAAATCTATGGGCACTCCTGTACATTTGACACGATAAGTTCAAAATAAGATTAATCAATTCTGTTTTCAAAATTAAATCCAAAATAGTAAGAGGAAGTAGCATTATTTGTAAAAATTTTTAATTGCTTTATAGTACATTAGAACAGAACTTAGGATATAAGAACAAAGTTCATCTTTGCAACTCAAAGATGGACTTTCTTCTTTAGTTCTGAACAAAGTCCATCTTTGCAATACAGAGATGGACTTTCCTCAGTCGTTTTTGGACTGATCTTTATGTAGCATCCTTTCGCGGTAATGTGGTGCTCAAATTATTTGAATGAATGAACATAAGCGGAGTCCAAAAGGATTCGGTGTTGGGCACATTCTTAGTTTCTGTGTTTATTGGTATTATTTCTGAAGGTATATCAAGCTTTATGTGTAAGTTTACAAATGATAGGAAGGTTGGCAGCAGTGGTTAATAAGAGGCAGTTCGGAAGAGAAATTACAATTGAAGCTTAACATTGACAAATGCAAAATACTCCATATGTGTTGCAGTAACCTCAGATTAACGTACCCACTCTATGGTACTACGCCAGGTTAGTGGTCAATGAAAGAGACCTGAGGTAATTGTGCAGTCCGATATGAAGTTCACTTGGCAGTGCTGATAAGATGCTAGGGAAGCACATTCTTTTTGTCAGTGATATACAAGAATTTTTCTGGCAGTGATAAGGAGGTGATTTTTCCATTTTATGTAGGCTACATCTCCAGTTCTACGGGTCTGGAAGCTCCATTTTAGAAAGGATATAGAGCAGCTACGAGTACGGAGAAGGGCAACGAGATTGGAGAGTAGAACGAAAGGTTTCTTTCACCAAGGCAGACTCAGTTATGAAAATTTCGACATCTGGAGGATAGGCACCTGCGAGGCGAACTGATTCAGGTGTTTAAAGCGTTGAATTGCTTGAGAGAGGTCGATGCTGATGAGATTTTTCCTCTTACTCAAATTATGCATATAAATTGAAATTGAGGAAGGATGATTGCAGAATAGATGTGAGGAAGTTTAAGTTTGTCTTCAGCCAAAATGTGGTTGAGTGCTGGAACAAACTTCCATCTGATCCTGGGGATGTGTATTAGCTTAGATAAATTCAATGAAGAAGGAGACAAACTGTGGGAAGGAATGGATAAGTCAAATGGAGAGGGTTATTTTTATTTATTTATTTATTATTTTTTTTTTTATTGTTGCTCTATAAGCTTGCTTTCTGAAATCAATTGTACTAATACAAATAAACCACAAAAGCCTTCCTGGGTAGCACTGTTGATCACCGTTTTCTCCACACTGGGTGGTAAAGCCTTACTCCGAGCCCGGATGATGACATTACAAATTTTTATGGGCCTTTTACAAAACATGCTGAATTAGTTGGTCTGAGGAGATGGTAACATGGTTGCTTCCTACCAGAAACTCAGTTTTCGTCCATCCAACAAAAAATAGTCCTCAGAACTCACTCAATTTACAGACAGTATACACGAAGCAGCATGGCCTTAGTTGCCGATGCTCCTAAAAATCCAGCAACAACATCGGGCCTGTAGTGTACTGTTGTTGTTGTTGTTGTTGATAGAAGCTTTTAGAAGAATCAGCAACAAGGACCATATAGTTCCGTGTCTTTAAATTGCGTGTATTCTGTGGTCGAATTTCTTATTCTGCGCAAGATTGTTTGCAAGAACACAGTAAAGGTGTGACTCATCTTGATTTTCCTCCAAATTCACCAGACCTCAATTTAATTGAAAACCTGCGGATTCTTTTGGAAAGAGAAGTTTGGTTACATTGTCCATTGCAATCAATAGCTGCAAGGGATTTTGCAACCAACTGCTGTCGGCATTGTAATTTTATTTTTCATCCCACCAAAATAGTCTAACGTAGAGTAAAAACCGGAAGGGTAGCTATGAAGGAATCTAAACGGGTCCTTAAGAATAAAAAGCGCTACAGTTAATTTGGTACGATTTGTAATGAAATCCAGGGACTGTTGAGAATCTGGCGGAGAAGGTGAGAATTTTCAATTTCACCTCTGGGATATATTGATAACTAATGCTCTTAGAGAAATTCTAAACAACCTACAACCAGAAGATATTCTTGTATCACTTCTGCTGCTGTGTACTGTAACACGTATGTCAATTTTCTTAATGAGAAAGGAGTTTCTGATTTCTTTGAGGATCCACCTGCATTGATCAATCAATGTCTTTCGATGTTTGGAAGAGGAAATTTGAGTATCTACCTGTATTGATCAATTACTGTCGTTCGATATTCGGGATAGGAACTTTGAGGATCTACTCCTATCAATACGAACAGATCCTCAAAGAACATAGGTCTTTAGCAAATTGGCCTTGTAATGTGAAACTGATATCTGCACATACTGTCCAGCTTATGTTAGTGTTTTTTTTTTATCATCCTTTCTAAGGTTGTTCAAATTTTTAATTTCAATAATTTATTGTGTATTTTTAAATTAACAGAAAAGCGACCTGCAGCCATTAATGAGGATGTGTTTAACTCAGAACAACTTTCTTTTCATTTTTTTGTATTTATTTTACAGTTGATCAAGTGAATATAAAAACCAAATGCAAACGATAAATGTAATTATGTAAATTTATTTATGGACCGCTTGAGACAGTTTTTCTCGAATCTTTCTTTTCACAAGAATCCACTTTATCTGAAATGATAAATAAATAAACATTTTAACAAATTTTTCCCATTAAATTAAAACAAATATCTTATTTGATTTAAGAAATGGTAATAATACTGAATTAATGTTAAGGAAATGCATTTTTCCACGTCATAAATTTTAAACCGGATTTATTAATAAGTCAGGATACGTCAAGGTCCAGCCAAAGAGAGGCAATTTCTTGCCTGGATCAAAGAACATTATTCAAAACCAATGGTAGACCGCCCTCGTTGGTTGCATAGTTGGTACGATCGCCGTCCTCTCACAACCGGGTGGAAAAGACCTAGGTTCGATTGGAGGAATTTTTACACTCTTTTTCACAAAGTGGCTGAGTTACTAGGTCTGAGACGTGGGTAGCACAGTGTTTTCTCACGAAAATTCGGGTTTTTGGTCCAGCAAACAGAAAATCAACTTGAGAACACACGCAATTTACAGACAATGTATAAGGAGCAATATGGCATTTGTTTCTGATGCTCCTAACTGTTACACTCAAAAATCTGCCCTCTTTTATACTTGGGCATCAAGGATAACTGGATTTGATGAAACAGTTTGTGAAAGCCTGAGGAAACCTGCTTCAACTACCTTTGTACTAAATTAACATCGATTATCCAAGAAGAACTAAAACAAGGTATTTCTGATATGGGAACTATGAATAAAAGAGAAAAAGAAGCATGGATTATTTTCAGATTCGTTGTTGAGAACTTCTTAGAGAACAACAAGAATCCAGACTACAGGAATATAGTTGAAAATAGGTTGGCAAAGTTCAAGAAGCTGGGCAGCAACATTAGTGTCAAAGTACATTTTTTTTGCACTCCTACAATGACTAATTCCCAGAAAATCTCGGAAGTGGCAGTGAAGAACAGGATAATAGCTTTCACAAAGACATTAAAAACGTGGAGTAGAGGTATGAGGGCAAGTGGAATATCATCATGAAGGCTGATTATTGCTGAATGTTGAAGAGAGACTATAAAGGAGAAGAATCTGGAAGAAAATCAAAGAATCGAAACTTTGACCCACTGTAGATCAGTTTTTAAAATGAGAGGTGGCTGATTAGTGGAATTTTTATCATACTGCCGTTTTTTTAATGATGTTTTCAACATGTATTTAAATACAAAAGTCTGGTAAAAGAAACATTTTGTAATAATTTAAGTGCACAAATTCTTCCAAAATTAATAAAAATTTATGAAACATCAAATCAGGAACCAGGCGTGATGGATAAATAAACAGAAGTCATTTTTGAAATCATCATTAGAAAGTTATTCAGAAACACCCTTTTTTGTGAAAACATCAATGAATTTT
Organism: Mastigoproctus giganteus; assembly: GCF_048544385.1. Classification (NCBI taxonomy): domain Eukaryota; kingdom Metazoa; phylum Arthropoda; class Arachnida; order Uropygi; family Thelyphonidae; genus Mastigoproctus; species Mastigoproctus giganteus. Next base: position 265,291,707 of record NC_143575.1, read on the forward strand.
TTTCAAAATGCCGAGAAGTGTTAATTTTTCTGTATAGAATCTCTATAAATACCATTAATAATACTACAAAACTATTTAATATCGTTAAAATTTATTAATATTAATAAACGAATATAGCAACTAACTTTGTGCTCAACACATCGATATAAAACTCAATACATTTCTTCAAGTAATTTGCAAAATAATTTGTAATTTGTAAAATACACAAATAATATTTATTTTCATAACCACTAAATTCGTATTTGAAAATTATTATATAAGAAAAACAGAGTAACATCTAATAAATAAATATTTAAAACCATTTAACTCTCCTATCTCCATTGCTTAACATATGACGTTAATTTCGAGTATAACCCTATGAAATACGATGCCAAAAATTCAGTAGACTTACAATTAAAACCTGACCTAATTATCATCAAAAACAAAGATTAAACACTAAATAAACACGTTCAGAGTATACTAACCTGTCCATTGTAACAAAAAGGGCACATAATATTGCCAGAAGGCACATTGCTTGGAACGAAGTCCACGACCTATCGAACTCGACTCTGCTTTATCGAAAATGAAATACTCCGTTTTTTCCGTTGTGTACAGAGGCCATTTTTCATTGCCTTCAGAGCCATCTGGGGACAAATTCGGATTCCTAGAACACAGAATAAATGAGATTAAAATAAATACAATAATAATAAAAATAAAAGAGGGGCGCGTTGGCCTCGTGAACTACTGAACTACAAGCTTGATAGACCCGGGTTCACTTCCCAATTTAGCCGAAGAGAACTCATCTCCATCACACTGGGAAATTGGTATAATAAAAGTAATAAATCACAATAATGATAATAAGAATAACAATTAAAAAAACACATTTCAAAAGTCGCTTTAGTGGACCTACCCCCTAAGATCAATGTGACTACTGAAGCATAGAACTCCCAAGAAGTAGCACTGTCACCGTACGTAAACTAAACAGGTCCACGTCCATAGATGGATGATGTCGAAGAGAAATAATAATCATACTGATCGAGTGTGGAGCAGGATAGAGTCACTCGCGTTGAGCAAGTGGGGCTGTTACCATATGGCCACCACAATGGATGGACTAGGCCATCAAGCCCAACCAACTGAAAGTGCATCCTCCGCGACTCCACTATTGACGCATATAGTGGAACATCGAAATGAATACGCTAATCATGCGAACATACTGTAAAATAACCAAGCAGTAGACCGATATGGCAATCTACAAGTCAAAATTCATACCAAGTGGTTAGAACGAGTTGCGGATATTCATGTCAGCTAATAGCGAACCATAGAAGGATCATTGTCATGAAGATCATGATACTTCCTGCAAATTTGGAAAAATTTGAGCAGGATGTGACTGATCAACAACAAAGAATATCGATAACATGGAAACAGACGAGGAAGGGCAAAGGAAAAATGCAACCCAGAGCAGCTTAAGTTGAAGGAGACAAAGGATGAGGTCATGGTATCTATGAATACAATGTGAATGGAAGAGGGGGAATTCGATAATTCGAGTGAATGACCCAATAATTACCCACGTGATAATGAAGCAAAGACCCAATAGAATCCTGTGGAGAATCACAGACCACAGCAATCGGCAAATAATACCGTATTACCTCGACAACAACGGTACAACACTGGAAGCCACTAGAATTAATGGAAGAGAGACCGGCAGCAGAAGAAATGAAACAAAAAAAAATAATAATAATAAGAACCAAGCTTGGGACAGAGGACTTCAGCAGAAAATAGAAGAACTAATAAATCAAAACCCAATTACTAACAGGCTACTAGGAGCGAGAAATAGAATGGAATGTGAAAGTGAAGAGCATCCTCAAGAGAGCCAACGTTCAAAGCAAACACAAGACCAAAAATCAGAGAATAGAAGAATACTTAGACACGCAGAAGCAGAAACTCCTCGCATTCAGCAAGAGACTACTCAGATACAAAGAGAGATCCCAAAGTAAAATAAACTACCGAATATTCTACGAAAACAGAAGAGCCTTCTACAGAAGCATCAGACAAGACGTCAAAGATGGAAATGGACCAAACAATCAGAAGACGAGATTGAGGAATTCTGGTTCAACACATGGAGTAGTAAAGTAAGACATAACAGCTGACCACTCCGGATAGAACTAGAACGAAAGTAAAACAAGGACGTATAAGAGTGAGAGAATGGCAGATTCGAGAAGAAAAATAACAACAGTCGATTAGGAAGTCCCACAATTGGCGAACACATGCTTGTTTGTGGATGGATAACGTGAGAGAGAATGCAAGCGAATCAGCAAAGAATGCTAGAAGCAATTAACCTTTGATGCCACAGTTACAGAGGAAGCCTATAAGAAGCGACACAATCTGTATAGATTACCGCAAGGCCTCCAACTTCGCGCCTCATAGCTGGCTAATAGAGACGCTGAAGATCAACAAAGTCAATTCCACAGTTCGTAGAAACGACCAAAGCGAAATATAGTATCACCATCAAGGTCGAGAACATCACAACCAGACCGATCCCCATCAGGAGAGGAATCTTTCAGAAATATGTCCCGAGTCCACTCTGGTTCTGGTCAACACTCAACTTACTATACACCACGCTCAAAAAACACTTCATGTAGACGCTTCCATATGCGGTGTTATTCTTCTAAATTGGCTTCTGTTATTCCCACTTTTTCATCAAGCTAGTTGAAACATGGGCTGCAACCAGTCAGCATCCTTTTATTATCCAATATCAAACTGACAGAATTGACTGTCCTTCTTCCTAATTTATTCCTTCGGCTTCTAGTTTCTGGAACAACTTCCCTTTATACGTATTTCCTGAAAATTGCAATGTTCAGAAATGAAATTCAAGTCTGATGTCAACAATTGTCTTCTTTCACCTTCTCAACTTATGCGCGGTACGAAGTACTAGAGGTTCTAATACCTTTCGTGTGTTTATGAAAAAATAACAATCAGAAACAATAATATCCTTTAGAGTGTAATTTTACATACATGAAACTTTAAGTAAAATTAGGTTTCAAAATTAGGCTACTTACAGTTTAATGTATGTAAAATTACACGACTACTGCCTAATGTAATAAAAGAGTTTGAAAAGAGAAAACTTACCCTGTTTTGGCAAAATTTGCCCATAACCTCATAATGCGAGAGGACAAGAATATTTCTTCGGAGCTACTTTTCATTAATGGATTCAAGTAAAGTCCCATCACGTAAAATTGATCTGAACCATGAGCAACTCCCATCCACTTTGGAGGAAATCCTTCCATAAATGGAGGTGGATTGTGTTCGAAGCTATAAAGATATACATCATTATCTGCATTGGCAAAATTTCGAGCAAACTGTTCATTTGGACACACAAAATAGCGATCACCCACAGACTTATCGACACCATCAACGTAGTCCGATCCTATCCAATCTTTGTATTCCTGGATAATGGACTGTTCAATCAGCTCGTTATCGGAAGGAGCAAATGTTCTCAGAGATTTTAAAAAATCCATATACGTGATAGTGAGGTCATCAACCAATTTGAAAATATCGGGGAGTTCGCTAGATAGAAATGTAGTTCCCTCGTTCAACGTTGCCCCAAGGAGTATGCTCGTGTTTTTGAACTTCTTATTTTTAAGTAAACGTTCCGGATCTTCCTCAATGAATACTCCGTCTGTTACTGGGACGAAAGAAAAATCCAAAGCTCCATTAAGTTTGCCGTCCTGTTTCATTAAATCCTGTGCATCTTTCATTCGTAGACACTCCATGACATCATCAAGATTGTATTTATCATGAGGACAACCCACGGATTTCGCTAGTTTTAGTCCTTGATTAATGGCCTTTCTTCTATCGTGCAAGGCCCAAGGAGACGTTGCAGTTCCACTCTGCATGATGGCTCGATTGAACAAGTTTCGGCTGAGAGGAGACAGAAGATGATAACTCACACTTGCACCGCCTGCACTCACTCCGAACAACGTTATATTTTCTGGATCACCCCCAAAATCAGCAATATTCTCTTTGACCCAACGAATCGCCAAGGACTGGTCAAGCAATCCCACGTTCCCTGGTGCATCAGGACGTCCAAAATATAGAAATCCTAAAACTGCGAGTCGGTAATTCATTGACACTACAATGACCTCTTCCTCAGAAACTAAAATTTTAGGATCGTAAAGGAACTGATCAGTTGACCCCATAACAAAACCACCCCCATAAATCGAAATCATAACTGCAGCTTTCTGAGGTCTAGGGTGTGGAACCCACACGTTTAACTTCAGACAGTCCTCTTTGGGATTCTTAACTGCTATGAAGGCTCTGAACAGTTCTCTGAGGTTTTCATTCATAATTCGTAAGTTTGATTGCATACATGCATCTGGAAATTCGGTAGCATCCAAGGTATCAGTCCATGCTTCAACAGGCTCTGGTGGGCGGAAGCGATATTTCCCTATAGGTGGTTTGGCATACGGTATTCCAAGGAATGCATCAACACATTTCCCGCCTGGTGTCCTAATATTTTTACCTTTAATTGGTCCTTTTCGCGTGTTCAAAATAAGATCTTCAGATTCTGCTTGTGTTTTAGCATAGTCTCCAAAACAGATTGTAAAAGCTGCAATTACGAAGATGCAGTTTCTGAATCCCATTTGTACAAATTTGCTTGATTTTGCTGTTGTGATTATGATGCCTCCCAAAAAAATCGATGTCTGTAAGAAGAAGAAGAAAGAACAGTTAGCAGATAAAAAACATTTATTGCATGCGAAGAGTTAAAAATGTGTAATTTATTCATTAATTAATCTTATTAATTAATTGATGTTTAATTTGAATTATTATTACTTAAAATAGTCCATCAGTCATTTGAAAGGAATTAATCATTATCCCTATTCAGGGAATATTCGTGTGTTGTTGTGACGAACACCAGTGTTTCTCCCATTAGCCGCTTTTGTACTTCTTGTATTGAAGCTTACTCCAATAACGGACATTTGTATGTAGTGCGTTGGGCGTGCAAATATTGTGATGTGTTCTGCTGTTATATTGTTGGCCAGAACCTGGTTATTAGCAGGGGGCAGCTGACAACACTTGGACACACATCTCACCCCCCCCCTATTCCTGCCACGTGGAAGCGGCCAGGCATCTACTTTCATCTTGCTGATCCATACCAGGGAAAACTCCTAGAATGGATAAAATTTAGTGAATAAAAGGAAAATTGGATACAGTGGGAATACAGGATGGTCGGGAAAGGAAAGTGTACAAAAGTGAAGGATCAAAAAGAGGGATCTGCCAAGGAAACGAAAGTTATAGATCAACAAAGATTAAAGACATAGGAGAAAGTAGAATAATGCACATTTTTCAGCAGAAGTTTTCCTTAAGAATGGAACAGGAGCAGCAGCACTCGAACATGTTCAGCAAGCCCAATCATGGGAAAAATCATCCCAGTTCCAGTTAGGAGTAACAAGTTAAAGTTAACTCCATGGTGCCAACCTCTTCAGGGAATAAAGAAGGTTGATGAACCATATTAGGCGAAAAGTTTGCAACATAATATCATCTTCATAGTCCAACCTTCTAATGAAATACTGAAGGAATTTGATGATCTTGAACAAACTAAGAGTGATGCGGAGCAGAGTTTAGTCCATATTCCATCAATCAGAGGTCCAACGACAGAGCAGACTTTAAGGTTACAAACGTCAAGATTAAACTTGTTGTTCAATAAATCAGATTTCGTCCAGTGAGCCACTTCACCAATAAAATCCCAGGAGAACAGTTAGGAACTGCACATTTCAAGAATGTAACATCTTTCATATAGTTTATATACAAACATACAAATCGATCAACACGGTTTACTAAACAAGTTTTCAGTGTAGGCAAAGGAACCACCACTCAAGTTGGATCTTTCGATTTTTTTAGCAAAACACAGTGGCTTTCCTTTAGGTACACGACGACCAGGTTCAGATTCTTCAACTTCCGCTGCATGGTTCCTTTCGGGAATTGGTCTTTCTTTGTCTAAATTGAATTTTTCAGTCATTTGCTACACACTTGACCTTCTATTTTGGAGGAGTGACATGCCGCACATTTGTTTTCTTTTTTAAAGATGAACTTTTCTTTCTTCTTCCAACCACTGTCTTCTTCCCCCCTCTGTTTATTTTCAAAAGTGCGCTTTCGATACTCCCGTAATTTCCTTTATTTTCTTAATTGTGACTCCCGCGAAACGAGGTCCAAATGACATCCCTCTCTGAAAATCGGAAAAACATCTGCCTTTCTTGTAAGTGGGTCAACTCAGAAGCCCAAGGGAAGCGCAAAGTATTTATCTGATACAAAGAAGGTTGTGTCATAGCACATAAGAAATTATCTTTGCAATTATTTGGTCAGTGAGTATATAATACATTAATATTAATCTCTCAAAATCTATAATTTGGCTTCTTCTTGATGTTATAATGAGGAATAAATCAAATAAAGTAAGATGAGGATCTACTTACCCAACTGTACCACAGGAGGCTTACTACAAAGTACGAGGCGTCCACGATTATCCTCAAATGTACGTGGTGGTTGTTTAGGAGAAATGCATCATGTGATAACATTGACTAGTGTCGCATTTCAGTGCCTTTATAGATAGAGAGGCTCAGCGTCCGCTATAACAAATCCCTTTGCGAGTAGACTGCTTTTGGTCAGTACACAATAGTGGTCTAGCACGTGTCACGGGATTGCAAGTTCTTATCGAATACTGTATTGGCATGATATTTGACTCAAGTGAACTAGAGTAGGACTTTTCTAGCGGAAGAGGAGGGAGGTGCCTCAGTGATATTTTGCGTTGTAATAGTTATAGGGCTTTTCTGAGAGTTTCTGAGTTGACATCTATCACAACACAATGATTTCCGATGAGTTTTATTTAATTTTTTCAGGTCAGAGTGGGTACAGTCATTGCATATTAATTTCTTACACTCATTGGATAATGGGGTCAGAGCAGGTCCCACAGATGGTGCAGACGCTAGAATTTAAACAGAATTTAAACTAGAATTTAAACCGTCTTTACTCAATTTGAATTTATGCCCTCTCAGGTGATTATCCTGAGCAAGAGGAAGAATCCCATCAGCACTGAGCCTGCTCAAACCATTCAAGGCTTTATACACCTCAATCAGATCACCTCGCTGGTGCCTAGTCTCCATACACTGTAATTTGCAAAACTTAAGAAGCCTTTCTTCGTAAGAGCACCCCTTTGTTCCATTCACTAATCTTGTTGCCCTTCTCTGTACTCGTTCCAGCAACTCTACATCCTTCTTGAAATGAGGCCTCCAGACCTGTATACAGTACTCTAGGTGCGGCCTGACCATTTTCACTCTCTCTTACATAGTCTATGAAGGAAATTTCTACTGAATACAATTCATTCCGTTAATAGCAATTAGACAATTCATGATATCAATTCTTACTTTTAACACGTTTCTTTAAGTTTCTAATCAATATCTCTAATCACAGATGAGTAACATTCACTCTCTCTCTTTCTCTATTTCTATTTTATCTTATTCCTATCCTTAAAATATAGTAGTCATCACGTTACAATACTTCTCAAACTGTCCTGTCCAATTTTCTTCCATGGATTTCTTTACAACACCGTTCTCGTTAGTAAAATTCACTAAACTGACTTACTTGGTATCTTTTTTCTACCATCTGAGTGAGTTTCCGATCCTTCAGGTCTTCCACTGATTTCTTCCCTGATCTGCTAGGCTTACGGATCTTTTCTGCCTCCACGTCGATCTTCCCACACTCAGGACTTTCTCCAGGTCATTCGGTCTTTTGCTATTACCTTACCCACTAAACTATCATGATCGGACTTTCCGTACGCGTTTCTCACACTCCAAAAATATCCTTCGGCCACTCTCACGTGCCTCTCCCCGGATTCTCCTCCGGTTCCTTTCCTTTCAGGTTTCGGGACTCTGACCCTTGGGGTCTCCTCTCCTCTCTGCGTCACCTTTTTGTTTCCATTCTCTCCCTTATTTTTCGTCCAATCATTTGGTAGTCCTCCATCGCTCTCTTCTTTTTCATTCCCTCATTTCTTATTCCTTTATTTTTAACCAGATTCTGGTAGGTCAAACTGCCTTCTTTGTGATGAGAGCATCCGGGCGCTACATCATCATCACTAGAATTTTATCTGGAATGCCCGCTACCACTTACCTCTTCCGTCACGCTTCCTTTCAAGTTACCGCCCTTGAAATTATTGAGTACCTTCCGTGTCGGCCTGTTTGTACTTTGTTTTCCGCTCGAACACGGTGTGCTCTCTGATCTGGAGTCTTCCTTTTCTGAAGGAGTCCAAAACCGTTCTAGCGTGTGGGCGTTCTTTTGTCCCCTGCTCCCGTAACTTCGGTACAACCCTACATTCTGTAAACAAAAGCCGCATCAAAACTAGTCTACCCATTGTATTACAGTTCGGTCAGCGCCCCTCCTGCTGCTATGCTAATTCAGTCCCTTTTGAATGTACACAGCACAAGCAAATCTGCTGAGTGCTTGTCTGTTTTAAACATCAGATATTTTCCAAAAATATGGTAAATTTTAAATTTCTAATATATATGTAAGAATAGTTCTTACAACTGCTCCCCATATGTAGTACTTTACATTTGTCAATTTTAAACTTCATTTGCCACCTCTCAGCCCATTGGCTCAACTTTTCTAGATACTGTTGCAGCAGTGTGCTGTAATATATATTTTAAGATGCGTCATATACTTTGTGCTGCCACTTTATTAGGTACACCATCCTAGTAGCGTGTTGATCCTCCTTTTGCCTTCAAAACAGCTGGAATTTGTTTAGACATGGATTGAACAAGATGCTGAAAACGTTCTGCAGGAATGGAGTACCATGCAGACATGAGTGTGTCACGCAGTTCCTTGAGATTCGATGGAGGTGTAGGCTTGCAGCAAACTGCCCCTTTCCAGTTCATCCCAAAGATGTTCAATAGGATTGAGATCTGCAGACTAAACTGGCTCATTATCCTGTTGGAAGTAACGATCTGACTGAGGATAAACTGTCAAAATGAACGATGCACTTGGTCAGCAACGATGTTTAGGTACGACGTGGCATTCAGACGTGAATCTGTGCGCATCAATGGACCCAACGTGTGCCAAGAAATCATTTCCCCACACTGCCTCTACCACCTTGAACAGTACTCGCAGACATGACAGGTCCATAGATTCATGTTGTTTGCGCCAAATTCTGAGCCTTCCATCAACATGATGCACCAGGAACTTTGACTCGTCAGACCAAGCAACTGTTTTCCAATCCTCGATAGTCTAGTGCTGGTGTTGCTGTGCACACAGGAGGCGTTCTCTCTTGTTCTTCATTAATAACAAAGGTACGCGATGTGGCCGTCGGCTGTTTTAGCCCATTCGCGACAAAGTGCGACTAGTGGTCCGTTGCGATACTTTGTTCTGCGCGCCAAGGTTGTATTCTGACGTGATGTGCGACATTGTGGCCCGTCTGTTTGCTTGCACAATTCTAGGCATCCTCCTCTGACCTCTCTCTCATCAACGAGCGATTTTCTTCCACAGGAGTGCCGTTGAGAGGATGTTTTCTGTTGCACCATTCTCGATACACCCTTGAAACAGTGGTGCGTAAAAGGTTTAAGAGAACTGCCGATTCAGAGATGCTTTGCCCAGCACGTCTTACACCTACTACCATGCCACGTTCAAAATCCGTTAGATCACTCCTTTTCCCCATTCTTGCTACGGTATATACGCTTAAGTCATACTGCAAAGATTGTTCTGCTGCATTTATATCAACAACTGTGGTCATGTGACTTGCAACGTTGTGGGTTAAACCATTTGTGTGCACAGCACAGGTGTACCTAACAAAGTCTCAGCATAGTGTAGGTCTTTAGCAAATTGGTTCGATCCTTCTGCCTTGTAATGTGAAACTAATATCTCTACATACTGTCCATCTTATCTTTGTGTTTTTAACATCCTCTTTAAAGTTTTTCAAGTTTTTAATTTCAATAATTTATTGTGTATTTTTAACTTTAACAGAAAATCAACCTTCATTGCTTAATGAGGATGTGTTTAATTGAGAACAACTTTCTTTCGATTTTTTTTTTATTTTACAGTTGAGCAAGTGAATATAAAAATCAAATGAAATTAAGTAAATTTATTTAGGGACTGGTCCAGACAGTTTTTCTCGAATCTTTCTTTTCACAAGAATCCACTTTATCTGAAATGATAAATAAATAAGCATTTTAACAAAGTTTTGCCATTAAATTGAAACAAATAGAGTTAATTTTAGAATAGGGTTAATTAAATTTAGGATGATACGTTTCACCAGGACATTAAAATCGTGGAGATGAGGTATGAAGTGGAATGTCAACATGATGGCTGGCTATTGCTGGATGCTAAAGAGGGAATATAAAGGAGAAGAATCTGCAGGAAAATCAAAGAAACGAAACTGTGACCCATTATAGATCACTTTTTAAAATGAGAGGTGGCAGATTACCAATTTTTTAGACACACACACCAACCATTTATGACTGGTTGAATAATGAAATAAAATAAAATGATAGAAAAGACTGTAAAATAATATTTACAAAAAACTAAACTATAACAAAAGTAAAATAAGTAAATAAGTTAAAATGCATTAAAATATAAATATAAAAGCGATAAAAAGACGATAAAAAACACTAGAGCTTTCGGAGGTGTCTTCCTCAGTAATAGTGAGACTTAAATGACACATCCTTAAATACCAGGTTCACGGCACACGTGGATGACCAGGCGCATACTCAGCATTCCTTTCACTTGTGCCGGAACCGGAAGTGGGCTGGACACGTGGAAAATTAAAACGTTTGTCTCTTGTCAAAACCACCGCCTCAAAAAGGGGGTGAAGCCTAACTCCCCTGTCTCTGTTTATACTATTGTTACCAGAGGATCCAATCCACAGACTTTCCAGCCACTTGCGGTCCCAGAATCTGTGCGCCCGGTCAAGGATGACAGGGTTGTCGGGGGAGATCTGGTGTTGTTTTTCCCAATAGTGCTCGGCAATGGCGGATTTATTGAGCTCTGCGGTCCGTATCGCTCGTGAATGTTCTCCCAGACGGTCCTTGAGACGCCGTCCTGTCTCCCCCACGTAACATTCCCCACAATCCGGGCATGTGATCTCATACACGACCCCACTACTAGAATCCCTAGTAATGGGGTCTTTGACCTGTGACACTACTGTGTGCAACCTCCGGCCCGGAAGCTGCACACAGCGTGTCTGAAAGTCGCGAAGCATCCTCGCAATGCGATCTGACAGGCCCGGATAGTAGGGAACATACACTGTGGTAAGCGGTACAGGCGGAACTACCCGATTGGGCTCTTCCTCTCTGTTGTATTCATCAATGACCCTCTGGGGGTAACCGCACCTCATAAGATCCGTCGTGATTTGCCTAATTTCCTTCTCCCCCTCCTCAGGGGTACTGCAATGCGTTCTAACCCTACCCAAAAGTGCTCTGGCCACACTATTCTTATGTTGGACAGTCTGTGCCATCCTATAATGTGTGTACTGGCCCCTACACATTGGTTTCCTATAAACCTTAGTTCTAAGTCTGGGGCCTTCCCTATATACCATTATGTCCAGAAATGGGAGGGTACCATCTATTTCTACCTCCGAGGTAAATTTTATGAAGGGGGAGAAACCATTGAGAAACGAGACCACATCTTCCTCTCTCCCCTTCCTTACAATAGTAAACGTGTCATCAACATATCGTTTCCACTTACGCATAGGGAACTCCAATCTTGCGAAAACCCTATTCTCAAATTCCTCCATAGCCAGATTTGCAACAATGGCGCTGATTGGAGAACCCATGGCTGTACCGTGAACCTGTTTATACATCACTCCTTGGAAAACCAAGGTTGTACTAGAAAGACATAATTCAACAGCACCACATATATCTTCTATGTTTAGGTGGGATCTAGCACTTAAAGTATTATCATTTTGTAAAGCCAACCTTACACATTCTACCCCATGTGCTATGGGGATACAAGTAAATAATGATATAACATCTAATGACATCATCAGCTCGTCCTCCCCTATTTCTTGACTGCTTACAAAGTTCACAAATTCCGCACTGTCTCCAATGACCAACGTGGACCGCCCCACAACTGGGGAAATCAGCTGCGCCAGATATTTAGATAAAGCATACGTAGGGCTACCAATGAAGGAAACTATGGGCCGTAATGGAACATTCTCCTTGTGTGTCTTAGGTAACCCATAAAATCTGGGCAGTCGACACCCTGTTGCATGCATGGACCAATACTTGTCCTTTGGAATCTTTTGCATCTTTAGCCAGGAAAGTAGCATCTTATTTACACGCTGTTCTAAGCTAGCCAAGGGGTTTCTGTGAACAATCTTATAAGTACAATTATCACCTAATAAGTCTAACGCTTTCTTGAAAGCACTAGAAGAACTTAAACGGGACGAAGATATTATAATCCTACCAGCAGATAAAAGCAGATCAACTGTGGTATTAAACAAAGAAGATTACCACAAGAAAGCGTTAGACTTATTAGGTGATAATTGTACTTATAAGATTGTTCACAGAAACCCCTTGGCTAGCTTAGAACAGCGTGTAAATAAGATGCTACTTTCCTGGCTAAAGATGCAAAAGATTCCAAAGGACAAGTATTGGTCCATGCATGCAACAGGGTGTCGACTGCCCAGATTTTATGGGTTACCTAAGACACACAAGGAGAATGTTCCATTACGGCCCATAGTTTCCTTCATTGGTAGCCCTACGTATGCTTTATCTAAATATCTGGCGCAGCTGATTTCCCCAGTTGTGGGGCGGTCCACGTTGGTCATTGGAGACAGTGCGGAATTTGTGAACTTTGTAAGCAGTCAAGAAATAGGGGAGGACGAGCTGATGATGTCATTAGATGTTATATCATTATTTACTTGTATCCCCATAGCACATGGGGTAGAATGTGTAAGGTTGGCTTTACAAAATGATAATACTTTAAGTGCTAGATCCCACCTAAACATAGAAGATATATGTGGTGCTGTTGAATTATGTCTTTCTAGTACAACCTTGGTTTTCCAAGGAGTGATGTATAAACAGGTTCACGGTACAGCCATGGGTTCTCCAATCAGCGCCATTGTTGCAAATCTGGCTATGGAGGAATTTGAGAATAGGGTTTTCGCAAGATTGGAGTTCCCTATGCGTAAGTGGAAACGATATGTTGATGACACGTTTACTATTGTAAGGAAGGGGAGAGAGGAAGATGTGGTCTCGTTTCTCAATGGTTTCTCCCCCTTCATAAAATTTACCTCGGAGGTAGAAATAGATGGTACCCTCCCATTTCTGGACATAATGGTATATAGGGAAGGCCCCAGACTTAGAACTAAGGTTTATAGGAAACCAATGTGTAGGGGCCAGTACACACATTATAGGATGGCACAGACTGTCCAACATAAGAATAGTGTGGCCAGAGCACTTTTGGGTAGGGTTAGAACGCATTGCAGTACCCCTGAGGAGGGGGAGAAGGAAATTAGGCAAATCACGACGGATCTTATGAGGTGCGGTTACCCCCAGAGGGTCATTGATGAATACAACAGAGAGGAAGAGCCCAATCGGGTAGTTCCGCCTGTACCGCTTACCACAGTGTATGTTCCCTACTATCCGGGCCTGTCAGATCGCATTGCGAGGATGCTTCGCGACTTTCAGACACGCTGTGTGCAGCTTCCGGGCCGGAGGTTGCACACAGTAGTGTCACAGGTCAAAGACCCCATTACTAGGGATTCTAGTAGTGGGGTCGTGTATGAGATCACATGCCCGGATTGTGGGGAATGTTACGTGGGGGAGACAGGACGGCGTCTCAAGGACCGTCTGGGAGAACATTCACGAGCGATACGGACCGCAGAGCTCAATAAATCCGCCATTGCCGAGCACTATTGGGAAAAACAACACCAGATCTCCCCCGACAACGCTGTCATCCTTGACCGGGCGCACAGATTCTGGGACCGCAAGTGGCTGGAAAGTCTGTGGATTGGATCCTCTGGTAACAATAGTATAAACAGAGACAGGGGAGTTAGGCTTCACCCCCTTTTTGAGGCGGTGGTTTTGACAAGAGACAAACGTTTTAATTTTCCACGTGTCCAGCCCACTTCCGGTTCCGGCACAAGTGAAAGGAATGCTGAGTATGCGCCTGGTCATCCACGTGTGCCGTGAACCTGGTATTTACGGATGTGTCATTTAAGTCTCACTATTACTGAGGAAGACACCTCCGAAAGCTCTAGTGTTTTTTATCGTCTTTTTATCGCTTTTATATTTATATTTTAATGCATTTTAACTTATTTACTTATTTTACTTTTGTTATAGTTTAGTTTTTTGTAAATGATTAAAAGTTTTTTGTAAATATTATTTTACAGTCTTTTCTATCATTTTATTTTATTTTATTTCATTATTCAACCAGTCATAAATGGTTGGTGTGTGTGTCTAAAATTGGTAGTATGAATAATCCCAACCTCAGAGGCCTTATTGCAGATATGGGTGGCAGATTAGTGGAATTTTTATCACACTGTCTTTTTTATGGTGCATTTACCACGTATACAAAAGTCCCGAAAAATAAGCATTTTGTTATAAGCTAAGTGCACAAATTCTGCCAAAATTAATAAAGATTTACGAAAAATCAAAATGTCTTCAGTGATTTCTTAAAGGAACCAGGCGTGATGGAAAAAGAAACGGAAGTTATTTTTGAAATCATTATTAGAAAATGATTCAGAAACGCCCTTTTCTGTGAATACATAAATGAATTTTTTTTCAAAATGCAGAGTAGTGTTAATTATTCTCTATAGAATCTCGTAAATACCATTAACAATATTACAAAACTATTTAAAATCGTTAAAATTTATTAATATTAATAAATTAATATAATAATTAACTTTGTGATCAACACATGGATATAAAACTGAATACATTTCTTCAAGAACTTTGCAAAATACCCAATTAATTATAATAAACACCAATTATCATTTAAGAAACACAGGGTAACGTCTACCAAATAAATATTAAAAACTACATAAATCTACTATCTTCATTGCTTAACATGTGACATTAATTTCGAGCATAATCCTGTGAAATACGATGCCAAAAATTAAGGAAAGACTTGCTTTCCAATTAAAATGTGACCTATTTACAATCAAAAACAAAGATTAAACTCTAAAAAAACACGTTCGGAATATACTAACCTGTCCATTGTAACAAAAAGGGCACATAATATTGCCAGAAGGCACACTGTCTGGAACGAAGTCCTCGACCTATCGAACTCGACTCTGCTTTATCGAAAATGAAATACTCCTTTTTTTCCGTTGTGTACCGAGGCCATTTTTCATTGCCTTCAGAGCCATCTGGGGACAAATTCGGATTGCTAGAACACAGAATAAGTGAGATTAAATTAAAATAATAATAATAAAATTAAAAGAAGGACGCATTGGCCCGATGACACTGGACTACACGCCTCCATCACACTGGGAAACCAGTATAATAAAAATAATTATAAGGAGAATAACATTTTTTTAAAAAATTGTGAAAATCGCTTTAGCTGGCCTATTTCGCTAAGGTCAAAGTGACTACTGAGGCATAGAACACCCAAGAACTTGCACTACCACGGGACGGAAGCTAAACAGGTCCATCTCCATAGATGGATGATGTCCAAGAGAAATAATAATCATACTGCCTCGATTGTGGGGCAGGATAAAGTCACTCGCGATCAAGCCACAGGTAGACAAGTAGTTTCGAAAAGTCGGAGACGGTCTACTGAGGAAGGCTGTGGAGCGAGTGGCGCTGTTTCCATATGGCTACCACAAAGGAAGGACAAGAGCATCCAGTTGAAAGTGCATCATGTGCAACTCCGCTAATGACGCATGAAGTGGAACATCAAAATGAATACGTTCATCATGCGAGTATACTATAAAATAATCAAGCTGTAGACCGATATGGTAATCTAGAAGAGGTTGGAACGAGTTCCAAACATTCAGGTCACCAAACAGCTAATAGCGCACCAAAGAAGGACCATTGTCACGAAGATCATGATACTTTCTGCAATCTTGGAAAAAATCAAGCAGGATGTGAGCGATCAACACAAAGAATATTCATAACACGGGAACAGAGCAGGAAGAGCGAGGAGAAATGCAACCCAGAGTACCTGAAGTGGAAAGAGATAAAGGACGAGGTCATGATATTAAAGAATAGAAGATGAGTGGAAGAGGGGGGAATTTCGAGAATTCGAGGACATGACCCCACAAATACCCACGTGTTGCCGAAGCAAAGACCAAACAGAATCCTGTGGAGAGTCACAGACCACCGCAATCGCCCAATTATACAACATTACCTCGACAAAAACAACAAAAAGAAATACCGCCAGCTTGGGAAAGAGGACTTCAGCAGATAATAGAAGAATTGAGAAATCAAGAGCCGATTACCAACAGGCTAATAGGAGTAAGAAATTCATTGTCAAACTGAAGAGCATCCTCAAGAGAGCCAACATCCAAAAAGAAGACCAAAAATCAGAGAATAGGAAATACTTTGACACACAGAAGCAGAAACTCCTCGCATTTAGCAAGAGACTTCTCCGATAAAAAGAGAGCTTCCAAAGGAAAATAAACTACCGAGTCTTCTACGAAAAGCGAAGAGCCTTCTACAGAAGTATCGCACAAGACGTGAAATATGTAAACGGAACACACAAGCAGAAGAACATCCACGAATTCTGGGAAACATAGGGAGTACTGAAGTAAGACATAACAGTTGAGAATCCTGGATAGAACTAGAACGGAAGTAAAGCAAAGACGTAAGAGAAAAAGAATGGGAGATTCTTGAAGAAGAATTACAACAGTATTCCTGGGTTTAACAACTGTAGAACCCAGGAATAGATAACTTGCCCACACAAGCACCTAGCAGAGCAGTTCACCCGAATGATGTCACCCAGAAACAAACCCAAAGTTTCCCTGTCAGGGAATCACATATTTGAAAGATAATGACCAAGATAGAAGGAATCTGTCGAAATATAGACCGATCACTTGTCTCCCAACGCTGTACAAGATCCTGACAAGCTGGATAACAAAGAAGATATCAGACTACTTAGAGAGGCAGAACATCATTGCCGAACAGCAAGAAAAGAAAGAAAAAATCTATTATTTTGAGGCCACTCGTATAATTAAATTCATCTACCGCGCACTGTGTATTGTCTGCGAATTGCGTGTGTTCTCTGCTCGATTTGCCCGTTCCGCTGGATGAAAAGCCCCAGTTGCCCAGGGGAAAAAAAAAAACCTTGCTTTCTTCGCCTGAAACTGACTTAACTCATGCAGAGAGTGAAAAGAGCCTAATAAAGTTCCTCGCGTCATTGACGGGATTCGAACCCGGGCCTCTTCCACGCGCTGTGGAGAGGACGGTGATACCATTGTGATACCGGGGCAGACGGCTGAATAGCAGAAAGCATGCAAGCGAATGAACAAAGGATGCAAGCAGCATTTAACCGGTAATGTCTCAGTTACAGAACAAGACTACAAAAAGCGCCGCAATCTCTACACAGCCTATATCGATTAACGCTAGGCTTCCGACTGCGAGCATCATAGCTGGCTAATTGAGAGGCAGAAGATCAAAAAAGTCAATCCGACAGTGACAAACTTCGTAGAAACAACCATATCGAAATAGAGTACCACCATCAAGGTCGAGAACATCACAACTAGAGCGATCCCCATCAGGTGAGGAATCTTTCAGGAAGTTGCGCTGAGTCCGCTCTGTTTCTGTCCAAAGACTCAACTGACTATTCACCATGCTCAACACGCACTTCCATGGGCGATGTTATTCTTCTGAATTAGCTTCCATTATTCCCGCTCTTTCTTTCAAACTAGACGGAACGTGTCTCGCAACTTCTGTTTTCTGGAACAACTTCTCTTCTCACGTATTTCCTGAAAATTGCAATGTACAGAGACTCAAGTGTAATGTCAACAATTGTCTACTTTCATCTTCACAACCCATCCGCTGTATAAAGTTTTAGAGGTTCTAATGCCTTACTTATTTTCAAAAAAATAATAATAATAACAATCAGAAACAAAAATATCTTTTACAATGTAATTTTACTTACATCTCCATGTATATAAAATTACACGACTATTGTCTAATGTAATAAACAGTTTGAAAAGAGAAAACTTACCCTGTTTTGGCAAAATTTGCCCATAATCTCATAATGCGAGAGGACAAGAATATTTCTTGGGGGGCACTTTTCATTGATGGATTCAAATAAAACCCCAACACGTAAATGTGCTCTGCACCATGAGTAACTCCCATCCACTTTGAATGAAATCCTTCCATAACTGGCGGTGCATTGTGTTCGAAGCTATAAAGATAGACATCGTTTTCTGCATTGGCAAAATTTCGAGCAAACTGCTCAGTTGGACACACAAAATGGCGATCACCCACAGAATTATCGACACCATCAACGTAGTCCGATTCTATCCAATCCTTGTATTCCTGGATGATGGACTGTTCAATCAGCTCATTATTGAAAGGAAAGTATGTCCTCAGAGTTTTTAAAAATTCCTTATACGTGATAGTAAGGTCATCAACCACTTTGAAAATATCGGGGAGGTCCATAACTAGAAAAGTAGATCCCTCGTTCAACGTTGCCCCAAGGAGAATGCTCGTGTTTTTGAACTTCTTGTTTTTAAGTAATATTTCCGGATCTTCCTCAATGAATACTCCGTCTGTTACTGGAACGAAGGAAAAATCCAAAGCTCCATGAAGTTTGCCTTCGTGATTCATTAAATCCTGTGCATCTTTTTTCCGTAGACACTCCATGACATCATCGAGGTTGTTTTTATCATGAGGACAACCCACCGATTTCGCCAGTTTTAGACCTTGAATAATGGCCTTACTTCTATCGTGCATGGCCCAAGGAGAAGTTGCAGTTCCACTCTGCATGATGGCTCGATTGAACAAGTTTCGACTGAGAGGAGACAAAAGGTGATAACTTACACTTGCACCGCCTGCACTCACTCCGAACAACGTTATATTTTCTGGATCACCCCCAAAATCAGCAATATTCTCTTTGACCCAACGAATCGCCAACGTCTGGTCAAACAATCCTACGTTCCCTGGTGCATCAGGACGTCCAAAATAGAGAAACCCTAAACTTGCGACTCGGTAATTCATTGACACTACAATGACCTCTTCCTCAGAAACTAACACTTTTGGATCGTAGAACATGCCATCACTCGACCCACCGATAAAAGCCCCACCGTAAATCGAGATCATAACTGCAGCTTTCTGAGGTCTAGGGTGCGGAACCCACACGTTTAACTTTAGACAATCCTCTTTGGGATCCTTAGCTGCCATCAAGGCTTTGAGCTGTTCTCTGAGGTTTTCATCCATAATCGGGAAGTTTGATTGCATACATGCATCTGGAAGCTCGGTAGCATCCAAGGTATCAGTCCACGCTTCAACAGGCTCTGGTGGGCGGAAGCGATATTTCCCTACAGGAGGTTTGGCATATGGTATTCCAAGGAATGCATCAACAGATTTCCCACCTGGTGTCCTAATATTTTTACCTTTAATTGTTCCTAATTGCGTTTTAACAATAAGATCTTCTGATGCTGCTTGTGTTTTAGCATAGTCTCCAAAACAGATTTCAAATGCTGCAATTACAAAGATGCAGTTTCTGAATCCCATTGGGAAAAATACACTTGATTTTGCTGTTGTTATTATGATTCCTCCCACAAAAATCGATGTCTGTAAGAAGAAGAAAGAATAGTTAGCAGATAAACAACGCTAATTACTTGCAGCGTTAAAAATTGTATAATTAACTCATTAATTAATCTTTTTACTTAGTATTAATTTATGTTTAATTTTGTATTATTATTACTTAAAATAGTCAATCAGTCATTTGCAAGGAACTAAATAACCATAATCCCTCCTCAACGTTTTCTGATAGTATTTTTTAAAGACTTCACTCGTAGGATTGCTGGAACAAACAAGCCGGAAAGTTGTGGAAAGCTGTCTGGACTCTGGAGGAGGAGGAGGGCAGTTTGTCTTCACAGAAGCCTGCAGAGAGCGAAGCAGACCTGAAACTTCTAAAATTCAAACATTGTGTACGTGTGCAAGATCTATGAATCTGTAGATCTTCACCACTCAAATCGACTTGGGATTAATATTTAGGGAGTTCAGGAGACAATCGTGTTTGCTGGAAACGTATGACTAAGCCAGCTGATTTGGTTGAGGGCTAGTCGGATCTTAGACGTTTGATGATTATTTGTTCTTCTGTTATCTTTGGGTAGAATGTTGTGCCTATCGATGATGGGAGCATTTAGTCTACCCGAAATAAGCTTGGAGGGGGTAATTATAATGCGATTAGTGATTACTTGTTTCCAAGGGGTCATTCCATGCAACGAATGCCGTATAGCCCTAGAGATAATAAGGGGATGTCCTGAAGACCTATTGACGGATCGCACTAGCAAATACTCAAGCCCCAAGAACTGCTGAAGATAGGTTGGAGGAGCTGAGGACCAGATTTCCGACGCGTAGAGTGCCATGGGTACAACACAAGTTTGGACAAATCTAGATATCAGATTCTTATTTCAGTAACCAACCAGTTCCTGTCGAGCAGACCAAAGGGCTGCGTAGAATTTGTTCCTTGTTTCATTGAAGTTCTCCAGAAAAGACAAGTTCGAATCCCACTCCAAAGCAAGGTACCTTTGGGAGTTGACATGGTTTATTTGATGTCCATTTGTAGACTTGCAGTGGGATTATTTTTTTCCTCTTTGTGAATGTCATCCGGGCAAATTTTTCGGCATTTACCTCGAGTGCAATGTAATCCCGAAAGGTGTTTATCTCATTAATTTTTTTTATTGTAGTTCTTTGGACTGAGAGCGCTTGTTCTGGCTGATTCGAATGAATGAAGAGTTTCAAATGATCGGCGTAAGAGATCATGTTTTCGAAATTTGCCAGAAGGGGGTCCAAAGCAGCTGCAAACGGTACTGCTGACCAAACGTCACCTTATGATATTTAAACACCACTTCGATTATGGAAGGCCGCCAAAGGTAACCCTATATAGTACTCAAATTCCATATGTACAGAACACCAAGTATTTGGGTTTAACTTTAGATGATCGTCTCAGGTTTCATGTACATGTCACTAAAATCAATGAAAAAATCAAAAAGTTCGTAGCTGCAGTTGTTAGAATTTCCCGCAAGGAATGGGGTTTATCCAAAAAAACTCTGGTATTGTACTACAAGACGATATTTCTTCCGATTGTAGATTATGGTGCTGGTATTTGGTTTGCTGCTGCTACCAAGGTTACAACTAAAGCCAAGCTTCTGTCCCTGCAACGTACAATGTTGCTTACAGTTATATGCGCTCCAAGGACAGTGTCGACAAATGCCTTACAGGTTATTGCAGGTACCATCCCCTTGGATTTACACATTATTTTCCGAGGTATTGTATATAACTTAAAGAAGGGAAGGGCGTTACAAATATTGAATATCACCTCTAATCCAAATAACAACATAAAGGAGGAAAAACGTAGAATTTGGGGTGAGCTTGTGAATTGCTGGCAGCAACGTTGGGATTTGAGTGAGTATGGAACCATTACAAGAGGCTTCATTCCAGCCGTAAGCTTTGCAATGGACAGGAGGGTGTCTTCTTGGTTTGCTCCCACCCTGACCACGAGTTACTTAATCACTGGACATGGCTTAAGGGCCAAACTATTTGAAAGAGGATTAGAACCTGACCCCTACTGTTCGTGCGGTGAGGTGGAATCTTGGAGACATGTCATCCTTGAATGCGGACTGTATACTTCAGACAGGCAGGAATTACCAAATAGGTTACCAAACCTCACTGAGAATAATTTACCTCTCTTGGTTCAGAGGTGGGACATCTTTGCTTTGCTTCAAGAATTCTCGGCCAAAGTTTTTAAAAGAAGACAGGAGTTAAGAAATCCATTGCAGGATCCAAATTAACGGAAGTGCTGCACATTTGACCACAGAACGCTTCGTATACCATCATCTTCATAGGATGTTTCTTGTTTACAGTGCGAGATGATCTTCTGCTCCTGGATACCCAAATGCAGGGTTGCATTTCTGGATGGACTCTAAGTGGAGATAATGTTAATCTAAGTGTTAATGTTAATGTTTCTAAGTGTTATTGTTAAGTTAATGTCATAAATAATTGTATAATGTTGCTTTTGTTTCAACAAGTATATATTGTTCTTAGTTGGAATTTTTTTTTTATTTTTTATTTTATTTTTTTTTTTTTCGCTGGCCTCCAAGTTTGGGCAGCCTTGGGGGCGGGATTGCTGGCACCTACCAGTATAGCACTACTTCCGGTAGGTGCAGGATTTGTGCATTACAGCACACATAGAGAATGGTTGATCCAGGTGTTGGTTAATCCCTGGTGGCGAAATGGCCTGACATAACGCTCTTTTTTCAGGCCTGTTTTGCAGACGTTCTGAGCTTTCACAGGAGTAAAAGGTGGAGATGGGCTTATGTCTAGGAGCGGATAGCTCGCTAGGTGGCGCTTAGTAATATACCTTGTGTACCTTGTGCTCCTAATCTTAAGTAATTTAGATGAGTTATATTAATTGCCTGAACTTTCAAGTGATCAAGTAACAATCAGTGACTGCCTATCTACTTATACATGAAGTTTCAGCAGCGTAGCTCCAGCAAAAGATAAGTATTTTACTAATTTCTCTTTTGGGTTTGCGACAATGCACTTCTCCAAGATGGACGCTATATTGTACTGTAGTTATTTCTTATACAGCATAACGGCAGTTAGTGGACACTAGCTAAGTGCTTCGCTGACCAGTAACGTTTCCCTCCCTCTTGCTCCGTTTCGTGTCACCTCCCTGCCTGCGGCAATCTCTCTACAGCAGGAGGTCCCGTAAGCATTTGGAGAAAGCTTTTGTTTGCAGCAGTGAATAACAGGGTTAAATTTTGTGTGAGCGCCGAATATGTAGTTTTCATTTATTTGCTCAATTATGGAAGAAGAGCCACGTACTAAAAATGCAGATATCTGCAAATTATGCAAAAAGAAAATCAGTAAATTAAACAAAAGTGTAAATATTAAATGCTCGAAATGCAAATTTCAAATCTGCCAGAGCTGCACAGGCCTTTCCCAATTAAGCCTGAAAAAGCTATCAAGCGCAGCCCGCGCGAAATTTGTCGCATACTGCTGCCGGGAAAAGCCAGCGAATGAACAAGGGAGCCCTTCCCACTCAGTCTTGGCCTCTTCCCCTAAAGTTCTGTCCGACTCCCACTTAACGCCACCTTGCCCACTGCAGCGGAATAGAAGGCGGCACGTCAGTGATAGCCAGGTGTATTCCACCCAGTTTTATGAACAGGTATATCTCGGCCAGCCTGGTAAAGAAAGCCATGTTGACATGCAGGCAATCCGGAACCTCGTTCTTCCGAACTTTATGAAAATGCCTTCACAATACTCAAACCACTCAGAAGTAAGCATGAAAAACGCCTCTGGAACTGTTCAGACTGTAGGCATAAAAGGCGATGTGGAAAGCCAAAAGCCCGCTCCAGTCCCAAAAAAGCACAACAGGAAGGTAGAAATCCCAAAACCTGAGAGAGAAACTAGATCTCAATCTGAATCCAAGGAACAAACTGAACAAAAGAGCCAGCAGTGCGACTGCGTGGAGGAGGAGCATGCTCTGGACCCCGCACTGCGAGTGGGCCCCGTCCTGCAACAGGTGCTCACCCTTAGGACGGCATTAGAGAGCTTGTTCAAAGAACAAGCGAACAGAGTTACAACAAATCTCCGCGCCGAAATCGTCTCCTTATGGAGCAAATTGGAGACTATCCTCCTCTCTACACAATCGGAATATGACAAAGCAACTGCCAAGTTGGAGGCCTACTTGGAGGGAAGGGCAAATCAAATGCCACAGCGTGCCCCTTCCTACGCACAAGCGCTGAGGACCACACCTTACCAGACGCCGAGTGCAGACTCTAGTGCACAACCTGCCAAACGGAAAACACTCCTAAAGCAACCAAATCTGGTCGTTCTACGCCCTGCGACACTGGACGAAACGCAATCCAGCGAAGAGCTCAAGACACAAGTAATCACCAATCTAAGAAATGACCTCAAGACAACGAGGATAAAAGCAGTTAGGAAGACCAGAAACACCGGCATACTAATAGAGACGGAAACAAAAGAAGAAGCAGAAAAGATCATCAATAACCCAAAAATCCCAGAACTAGGCCTTACCGCGACCTTGCCCAAGCGAAAAGGACCGTCCATAACAATATATGACTTAGAAAATGACCTGACACCAAACCAGTTGGCAGACGAGATCTACCAGAGAAATTTCTCCAACTCCCTACCTAACTCTGATGCCCAAAACCTGCTCACCCCAAAGTACTCCTACAAATCTAAAGACGCTAGATCCACCAACTGGATTGTGGAACTTACCCCGGTCGCCTGGCAGGCCCTGAAAGGACAGACAAGGATCTTTGTAAACTGGAGCAGCCACCGCTTCCGCGAGCACGTGGGTGTGCTCAAATGCTTCCGTTGTTGCAAATATGGCCACACTACACATACTTGCAAACAAACGGCACCAACCTGTGGTCACTGTTCTGAAAAAGGCCATTATTATAACAACTGCCCAAATAAAAGCACACAACCAGTTTGTACAAATTGTAAAAGCCTAAAAATTAACTCTGCGCACTCCATAAGAGACAGCAAATGCCCAGTGTACCTTAAGGCTAAGAGTTTATACCAGGAAAGACTCGATTATGGGGACACGCCTTAAGGAGTACAACACCACTGAGGTTAAGTTCATACAAATAAACGCACAAAGGGCCAGGGCAGTGGCCGATCAGTTACGACTCAAAGCTGAAGAGGAGAACATTGATGTCTTAATTTTGCAAGAACCATATGCCCACATGAAAATGGTCCGGAGGTATCCCCTAAAATACAAGGTCATCCAGGCGGAGGATGAGACTCCCTGGGCAGCCATTGTCATCCGGAATCCAGACATCACAGCTACCAGAATTACCCACCTCTGCACTGCTTGGGCCGCATGTGCTCACATTGTTACCGCCATGGGAGCCCTTTATGTTGTGGCCCTGTACTGCCGCCCAGGTGAGGACATCACCTTCGCTATAAATTACCTTTACACGGTAATCAACACCTTTCCAAACTCGAGAATAATCATTGGCGCAGATGCGAACTGCAGATCCCCGGTGTGGCACAGTCACACACCTGATCGACCGGGCACAAGGAACGGTCAAAAACAGGAGTTCCTGGCAAACGCACCAGTAACGGTATTAAACCTCCCACACAACCTGCCGACCTTCTGCAATACGTTGTGGGAGTCAACTATAGATGTCACCATGGCCTCCAGAAACATAGCCAGCAATATTACTGGGTGGTCGGTCCAAGATGCCTGGACCACCTCTGACCACCGTGCCATAACCTTCCAGCTTAACCGCTCACTAACTAGGAACCCAGTACCAAGACAAATACAGCACAGGTACGCTGTTCAGAAAGCAAATTGGGACACCTTCCAGACTGAAATCACAGTTGCCTTACAGGAACATAATGCCGAACTCCAGACCACTAGCAACCCGGAACTCCTTCAGCGAAAGACAACAGCCCTCATCACTCAGGCCTGTGAAGCTGCAATACCTAGGAAACACCCAGCCCCGGGTGCAGTGCCATGGTGGAACCGGGACTTGCAGCACCTTAGAAAGGAAACTCATATCCGACGCAAGGCTTTTCAAAGGGCCCGAAGATCTTGGCCAGCTGCAGAAGTGGAGGCCTTACGGCAGCGTTACAGAGAAGCGAGAAATGCTTACACCGCGCAGATACGTCACAGCAAACAGGAGACATGGCAGCGATTGGTCACAACTACTGGCAATAACGATCCCTGGGGGGTGGTCTACAAGATCACCACAAACAAGTTCCCTCGGGGGGAGGTTGTCGCTACTACTAGAACTCCACAAGGTACCATGACTACAAACTGGGAAAGCACCATAAACAATATTCTTGACGTGGTCTTTCAACCACCGGCTGAATCACAGACTGACGATCAGAGGAAAATGTGCCAAGATAATGCGACCTACAATAACCAAGCAATGGAAATGCCTTTCACCAGGGAGGAGCTAACTGCAGCAGCATCAACTATCAGAGGAAATAAATGCCCAGGGCCAGACCTGCTAGAACCAGAAATTGTTAAAAAGACAGTAGAACATGCCCCTGACCTGATGCTAAATCTTTACAACAAATGCCTCCAGACAGGAGCCTTTCCAACATCTTGGAAGGTTGCCAATGTTAAACTTATCCTAAAAAATCCTTCCAAGTCGCCTATCCTCCCAGACTCTTACAGGCCTATAGCCTTGCTCTCCGTGGTCAGCAAGCTCTTCGAGCGCCTATTACATGCTCGTCTCCAGCATCACTACAATACTGCAGGACTAGCAACGCCCAACCAGTTCGGCTTTCGACAGGGTCATTCTGCCATAGATGCCCACCAGCACCTCCTGGGGAAAGTGGAGAACTGCAACAGAAAATACTTCTTGGTGATCTCTGTGGACTTCGCTGGGGCATTCAACACACTTTGGTGGCCGAGCGTCCTGGCCAGACTCAGAGCTGCAAATCTTCCCAGTAACCTCTATCAGACCTTACAGAACTACCTATCCAACAGATTCATAGTAGTGAATGCGCCCTATCAGACCCTCTCTAGAAGCATCCACCGGGGCTGCCCGCAGGGTTCAGTCCTGGGACCATTCCTATGGAACATCGTCTTGGACAGCTTCCTCGTCTCGGACCTCGGAGAAGTGGATGCTCAAGCATTTGCCGATGACCTCATTCTCTCCGTCTCGGCGAACTCAAGGGCAAAACTGGAAGAATCTGCAAACCTGGCCTTGGAGCTACTGCAGAACTGGGCAAAACAGAATCACCTGAGAATATCACCAGAAAAAACCAACTCAGCCTTGCTGAAAGGGAACTTGGACCTACGACGGCCTCCTCAAATTAAGATAAACCAGACGACAATAAAATTCTCCAAACAACTCAAGTATCTAGGGGTCATCCTTGACCACAACCTATCCTTCAAAGACCACCTACAAAACATCCGAACCAAGATTAGGAAATATGCAGCCCTCGTTGCTAGGGTGGCTCGAAGGGACTGGGGCCTTGGCCGGCGTACGCTACATATCTTCTACAAAGCCATATTCATACCTATCATCACATATGCCTCTGGCGTATGGTATCACAAGGCTACTACCGCAGTCAACCGACGTATCATCAACTCAACCCAAAGGTCGATTTTATTATTTACTTCTCGTGCCTGCAGCACGGTGAGCACCCACGCTTTACAGGTCTTGACCGGAGTCCTCCCCCTTGATCTGGAGATTGTGGGCAAAGGTTTACTTTACCATCTGGCAAAGGGCACCTCAAGGACCTGTCTCGGACATACAACTGAACCAGCAAATAACCGCACCGCTGAAAAGAAGAGGCTCTACGCTCACCTGCTGCAGGTGTGGCAAGAGAGATGGACAAACTCCCATACAGGGGAGATAACCAGAAAGTTTATACCTGACGTCGGCAGGGTCTACCCTAAGTTCCCAATGTGGTTCTCACCTGGACTCCATGCAGCATACCTTCTCACCGGACATGGCGCCATCAATGCCAAACTTTGCCTTTTGGGAATTGAAGAGGACCCTACCTGTGTTTGTGGTGGTCTGGAGAGCTGGCAACACCTAATGTATGATTGCCAGCTTTATGACGACCTCCGCAACATCTTAATAACAAAGATCGTATATTGTCCTAGAGGACGGGAACACAACATACTGGAAACAAAACAAGAGTACCTGGCTTTCTCCTGCTATGCCCAAGAGCTCTTTGCAAGAAGACGAGTGCTCGCTGCAGTGGAGCAGAACTGAACCCTATACATGACAAAGAGGAATAACAACTGAACCTACTTAATAAAGGACAAGAACTGACTTGACTAAACTGGACGGGACCTTGTCCCATGAGTGATATCCCAAATGGGAACACCAATGCCACTGAAGACCAACTGCAGCTTGCTGCTCGCCATCTTGGCTCTCAAACCATGCTCCCTTGCATGGTCCTATCTTTTCCTCTCTCCCCCGGCAGGGGGAGGGGACGGTATCTTCCATCCCCTCATCTCCTTGCCACTCCCCTCTTCGCCTGGTGGGGCATGGGCCTGCCCCACCGATTATCTGGGGTCGCCTTCTCTATCGTCCCCATATTTCTGTCTTTTCCCCCCAGCCTTCTGTCTCCCCCCCACCTCTACCTAATACGCAAGTGTATACCCCACATAACTTAAAATTTAATAATGACTAAATTTAATTGCGTTCACACTAAACTCATTTGGCCTTTCTACACAATTTTCTTAACCCCCACTGAGCAAAAATTCCATTTTATATATATATATATATATTTTATTTTATTTTTTTTTTTATTTATTTATTTTTATTTTATTTTTTTTTTTTTAAGGTCCTAGCCACTGAAATCTCAGGAAATTAGGTGGCAGGACCTGCCAGAGAAAATATTTGAATACTAGTGTACCTGGTCTGCCTCCACGAGGCATAGTGTGGACAACGTTGGGCCCCAGCAGGGGTCTAGCGGCTAAATGGCCAGAGGAACAACGATACACAACACTACACCCATACAATATCCATACACTTTTAAATCTCTGGCCTTTACAGTGAACTGTTACACCCACAATGAAAGCAACGCGGAGATGGGGGAAACCCCTGGTGCCGTTAGACACGAACACACTATACACTATACACTATACACTATGTCTAGGAGCCACCCTTCATATCAGGACACACACAATCAAATGTACAGAAAGACTACAGTATATATAATAGTTTGTATATAAATATTGTATATTAATGGATTAATATATCTTGAGAATGTATATACAGTTGTGTGTTAATAAATAAAATAAAATAAAAAAATACCCTAGGTTCTAGTCACCGAAATCTCAGGAAAGTAAGTGGCAGGATCTGCCAGAGTATAATTACTCTCTTGGTACACCCGGCCGGCGTTCCCTTCGCTAAATATGGTAATGCCGGGTCCCACTAGGGGCCCACGCGGCGAGAAGCCTGGATGAACAATGGGCACAATAAACTACATAGCACATGACCCACACATTATTTTTAAACCTCTGGCATAGACAGGATACTGTCACTCGAGACATAGAACATACGTGGATATGGAAGAAATCCCCAGAGCCGTCTGACCCTCACCATACCTATACCAATCTGCAGGCAGTAAAGGAATGGCAGAGACCATTGTGCCCTACAAGGAGCCATCTTTCCTGCAAAATTTTATTGAGTACGGTGGGGAGTTTATCTGAGATCCTGAAATAGTTCTCTAGGATGTAAAGTAAGGATGAAAAATTAGGTGGAAAGGTAGATGGTGAAATCTTGGGAATATTAGTCGAACCATTCAATTACAATTTTTGCCTGGTGAAGTTTGTCAGATCCGACAAAAGGTATTCATTGGTGTTAACACGTAATACGGCTCTCTAGTATGAGCGTACAATTTCGTACCAAAAGAACATACTACATGCCAAGCTATCCCCCCATTCATCAGCTTCAATAGTGGACACGAGACAGTCGGGATGAATGGCTTTATGAGATTCATTCCAAAGATTCACCGTACCATTGGAGCAAAAATTGTAAATCGACACTCCTCAGACCACATGATCTTTTCTACTATTCCATAATCCAGTCTTGGTTGCCTACACCACTCAAGAGTATATTCAGGAGATATGTAGTGGCAGAGAACCGGGTTCACCCCATTAGCCGCTATTGCACTTCTTGTGTTGAAGTTTACGCCAAAACCGGACATTTGTATGTAGTGTGTTGGGTGTGCAAATGTTATGATGTGTCCGGTTGTTATGTTATTGGCTGGTACCTGGTTCACACATTCCACCCCTACCCCGCCACGTGGAGGTGGCCAGGGTCTACTGTCATCGTGCTGATCCATACCACGGAAAAACACCAGCATGGATCAAATTTAGTGAATGAAAGAAAAATTGGATACAGTGAGAATATAGAATGGTAGGGAAAGTAAAGTAAAGAAAAGCGAAGGATCAAAAGGAGGGATCCGCCAAAGACGCGGAAGTTATAGAAGAACAAATATTAAAAGACATAGGAGGAAGTGGAAAAATCCAAAACTTTCAGGAGAAATTTTTCTTAAGAAATCCCATCATGACACAGGAACAGCAGCACTCGAATATCTTCAGCAAGCATTAATCATGGGAAAAATTATCCCCGACCAGTTCCAGTTGGGAGCAGCAAGTTAAAGTTATCTCCATTGTCTCATCCTCTTTTGGAAATGAAGAAGGTTGATGAACCACATCAGTCAAAAATTAGCAATGTAATTTCCTCTTCTTGGTTCAGCATTTTGAAGAAATACAGAAGGAAGTTGATGATCTTCAACAAACCAAGAATGATGCGGGGTAGACTAAATTCCATGTTTCATCAATGAGAGGTCTAACGACAGAGCAGAGTTTAAGGTTACACAAAAGTCACTATTAAACTTGTTATTCAATTAATCAGAATTCGTCCAGTGAGCCACTCCACCAATAAAATCCCAGGAGAACAGTTAAGAACTGCACATCCCAAGAATTTATCACCTTACATATAGTTTATATAGACACACAAATAAATCAACACGGTTTACCAAACAAGTTTTCCGTGTAGGTAAAGTCACCACCACTCAAGTCAGATCTTTCGATTTTTTTAACAAAATGCAGTGGCTTTCCTTTAGGTACGCGACTACCAAGTTTCAGATTCCGAGCCTAAATTGAATTTTATTACCACACTTTACCTTTCTATTTTTGGAGCAGTGATATTCTGACCTATTTTTTCCTTTTTAAAGATAAACTTTCATTTCTTCTCCCACCCATTGATTAATTTACAAAATGGTGCTTTGAACACGCCAGTGATTTTCTTTGTTTTCTCAATTGTGGCTGCTGCGAAACGTGCTTCAAATGATATCCCTCTCTGAAAATCGGAAAAATAGCTGCCTTTCTCGCAGCAACAACTCAGCAGCCCAAGGAAAACGGAAAGTATTTATCTGATACTAAGAAGGTTGTGTCATAGTACCTGACAAATTACCTTTGCAATTATTTGGTCAGTGAGTATATAATACATTAATATTAATCTCTCTAAATCTGCAATTTGGCTTCTTCTTGATGTTATAAAATGAGGAATAAATCAAAAAAGAAAGATGAGGATGTACTTACCCAACTGTACCACAGAAGGCTTACTAAAGTGCGAGGTGTTCAAAATTATCCTCAAATATACGTAGTGGCTGTTAAGGACAAATGCATCACGTGATAACCTTGACTAGTGTCGCTGTTGACAGAGCCATTTCGGTGCCTCTATAGATAGAGAGGCTCAGTATCCGCTCAAGGAAATCCCTTTCGAATAGAGTGCTTTTGATCAGTACACAATAGTGGTCTAGCACGTGTCACGCGATTGCTAGCTCTTATCAAAAAAACACAAAAGAATACCTACAGATATATTCAAAATACACCCTTCCTATGAGTGTCTATTGTTAAGATGGTTCACTTGAAAAATTACACTCAATTATCTAATCACGAAGAAGTCAGGAAAGAATATCATTTTCTTATATATTTTTTAATTGATTTAATTGATCGTGTATTGAAGATGATAATGCATTTTATAAGCATCCCCTTTGGTGATTTGGATTTTTAATGGCCATTCCATATCCTGGATATCTTACTACACTAATGGACAAAATTAACAGAACAAAATGTTTTTCATGAATATTTTATTGTGAACAGTATCGTCGAATGCAAATATACATTGAGTGATCACTGAATTATGACCACGTGAGGTACCAGAGTGCGCAGTTAGTCGACTTACGCAGCATAGATAAGGAAGGTGTCAGTGGTTCAGTAGGTAGTACAATTCCGAGCTGATGGGAAAAAGGAAGGATTTATTGGACAAATAAATAAAGGACAAAAAAAAGGAGGATATAAAGGACAAATTGTGGGAAGTCGAAGAGCTGGTGCCTCGATTTCCCAAAAGGCTGAACTGGTGGAGTGTTCGACAGCCGCCGTAGCTAAAGTGTACCAGGACTGCCGTCAAAATGGTCAAACAACGACCCGAGAGCAAAACGGCAAATATCAGAGAAAGGTTGATGTCAGAGGGGAACGCCGGGATCGACGACTCATACAGGCGAACATGCACAACTCTGTTGTAGTGTTCACTAACCAATACAACATGAGCGAACCCGGTTCAATAGCTGGAATGATTATGCGTCGCACTCTCGTACGTATGGACTATACCAGGAGACAACCCCCTACGGCATCCTCTCCTAACCAAGGTTCATCGGCGTAAAAGACTCGCCTGGTGCAAAGATCATGAAACTTGAACATCAGAAGACTAGAAGAAGGTGTGCTGGTCGCATGAGTCACGTTATTTACTCCACACCGTAGATGGTTGTGTACGCATTTGGCATCAACAACATGAGGCTCTTCATCCATCATGAATGGTATCAAAAGCGCAGGCCGGCGGAGGCGGTTGTATGGTGTGGGGCATGTTTCACTGGAAGGAACTTGAATCCCTGGTGCATGTGGAACAAAGTATAAGTGGTCTCCGCTATCGTCAACTGCTTGCTGACTGTGTACACCCCGCTATGTTACACTTTTTCCCGAATGGTGATGGTGTCTCCCAAGTTGACAATGCTCCGATCCATCGAGCACTTGATGTGCAGGAATGGTTTGAGGAACACAGTTCTGACTTCTAGCATATCGATTGGCCTCTGTACTGCTCCTATATCAAACCCATAGAGCACTTGTGGGACACTATGGAAGGAAATTCCATATTCAGCAATCACCTCCATACATGCATGCAAACCGCATTACACACAGCTTGGTTGGCCATACCTCCAGAACGCTTCCGACATCTTGTTGAACGCGGAGTCGCACGTGGAGGTGGTATGTTGGCTTAATGTCTCAAGCAGTGTAGTCTCGGCACTATGGGAGCAGTTTCGGGATTAGTGGAACCATTACAACAAGAGCTGCCCAACGTCGCACGAGGAATACGTCGATTAGAGTTGACCGTTATCCGGCTCTAACAACAAGACACAACCCTACGATGTACTATCATCAACTGTCTCTTGACGTTACTGTAGGCACATGGGAAACACTTCCAATCGGACTCTGTTCAGAAGTCTCGATTCAAATGGACTCTACGCAAGAATGCCAGTGATTTGTATCCAATTAATTGAAAACAACAGCAGAGCTCGCCGAAACTGGTGCCTTGACTGCTGAGAGCAAGTGCTGCTCTACGATCGTTTCCGATTTAGCCTACAAACCGATTTTACACATGAATTCATCTGGAGACAGCGAAGAATGCGGTAGAATCCCTCCAACATCAGAGAAAGGGAAACTTTCGGCAAAGACGGTCTTCTAGTGTAGGGCGGAATAATAATCAACGGCTACATCCCTCTTCATGTATTTTATGGGGCTACCATAATGGCCAGAGGAACGAATAACATATCCTACCTAACACCATGTGTGGCTTTTTAGGGATGTAGTTGGCCCACATTTTCTTTTCATACACAACAACGCAACTGCACAAAGAGCTCAAGTGGTGGAAAAATATCTTGAAACTAAAGATAATTAAGCAGTGCCCTGATCAGCACGATCATCAAACTTATATCTCATCGGACATACATGGGACGCCCTTGGGTGTCGAATTGCACGCCGACAGCCAACTCCTCAGTCAGTTCGTGAGCTAAGGTCTGAGTAGGTGGTATAATAGGATTTATTGCCACAGAATCTTATAGACCATCTTATATTGAGCATGGTGACAGCTGTCAGGCTTGTTTAGCTGTTGGACGGGATCATATGCCGTACTGATATCATATGACCATATTTTCGACTTCTCTAATATGATCTTTTTTTAGTTATTATTCGTATGCAACCCCTATCCGAAGCTGTCTCCTCATTTCGTCTTTATTCTATGGTACACCACCACCATACCAAATTTTGTCTGGCGTCATCGCAAGCTGCACGAGTTACACCACTTTTTTTACGTGTTCTGTTAATTTTGTCGAGCAGTGTATATGTACACTGATGTCCACAAGTATGTTACTCCAATAAAACTTAAAATTCCTCAAAAATTGGCAAATAATAAATAAATTTTTTACCATTTCGGTTTATCTGAAAGGATACATTGAAATGGTAAAAAAGAGTTTGTTGAACTTACGGCGTTACCATCAGCTGGTTATCTGCAATTCTTGTATTTAAATATCCACTTTTTATTGGATATGATCTTAATCTCTAACGGAATTTCCGTAAAACAACATAACGAACTGAAATGTTATCCCATCCCATCCCCGCAATTAATAGAAAAGTGTCTTATCTGTGTAAAAGTGTTCCAGAGTGCGTTTGATTGAAAAAACTATCTATTTGGAACAGATTGTTCACCAAAATGGAGGATATATTGAACACGTGATAAAATAAGAATGTTTTCCAAATATCTGAACATGCAAATTAATAACGTTTGTAACAATTAATGAATAAATTTTTGTAACAATTAATGAATAAATGTTTGTAACAATTAATGAATAAATGTTTGCCACAATTAACATTGCAACAATGAATGAGTAATTTTTTGTAACAATTAATCAATAAATTTTTGTAACAATTAATGAATAAATTTTTGTAACAATTAATGAATAAATGTTTGTTACAATTAATTAATATATGTTTGTAACAATTAATGAAACAAGTTCTCTTAGGAATATTTCAATACGCCACCGTGTAGAAGGCTGGTAGAAGAAATTGAAGCGCTTCAGAAGAAATTTAAATACTGTACAATAAATTACAGTACTGATAGCTTCACGACCTCCTCAGACTGAAAATAAAATCATGGATAATATTTTTTTTTTGCAAGTATAATATAAAATGCATTAACCGATTACTGTTTATTTCCATTGGGTCTAGTAGATAAGGACTGTAAAATCAATGCAATTTCTGTGATTTTGTGGAAAGTTTTAAAATCTACATTTTGAAAATTTTTTCACCAACCGTCAATGCAAGAAGTGGACTAAATATTGGGAAGGAAGTAAATACTCAGTTTATTCAAACTTTAACGGTGGCAGAT
Source organism: Mastigoproctus giganteus (assembly GCF_048544385.1). Lineage (NCBI taxonomy): Eukaryota > Metazoa > Arthropoda > Arachnida > Uropygi > Thelyphonidae > Mastigoproctus > Mastigoproctus giganteus. The sequence continues at coordinate 265,326,808 of NC_143575.1, forward strand.
GAGAAAATATATGCAGTACGTCTTGCCTGCAGAGGAGAAAGAGTTCCGCAAATACCACCAATTATTTCTAAGAATCTTTTTGTGACAAGTTTAAGTCACCAATGCCAAGAGCAGTTAGGGGAATTTCCGCTATTTTAAGTGATTTAATAATTCTGCAATGGATTACCATCCAAAGGAAATTTTAATACCAAGTGGAATATGATAAAATACTAAGACATTTCTCTGAAAGATTACTTTAAGATTTTGGACAATTACATATAGTTAAAGATATAGAAAATATTTCACAGTACAGATCGTAAAGAAAAAACCGAAAATTTTCAGCAGAAAAGGAACTCGCAGTACCGTGGAGGAAGAAGCAGATTTGGAGATGGAATGATTCCAATCTGAAAGCACCTCGGTAAAGGGGATGCACAATTGCAATCTAAACGCTTACTTTCTTGCTACATCTTTCTCGCGAAGGCACACAATGACATCGTCAAGGGTACTATTACAGTGGGGACAGCCAACCATTTTCTCTAGTTGTAAACCTTGTTTAATGGCCTTTCTGCTATCGTGCATAGCCCAAGGAGAAGTTGCAGTTCAACTCTGCATGATTGTTCGACTGAACAAGTTTCTACTAAGAAGAGACAAAAAATTATAACTCACACTTGCACCCCTTCACTCACTCCAAACAATGTTATATTTTCTGGATCGCCTTCAACCAACGAATCGCCAAAGTTTGGTCAAGCAGTCCTAGATTTCCTGGTGAATCAGGACGTCCTAAATAGAGAAATCCTAAAAGTGAGACTCGGCAATTCATTGACACTACAATGACCTTTTCCTCGGAAACTAACAGCTTAGGATCGTATAAGAACTGATCAGTTTACCCCATAACAAAAGCACCCCGGTAAATGGAGATCATAACTGCAGCTTTCTGAGGTAGGGTTTAGAACCCACACATTTAATTCCAACAGTCCTCTTTAGGATTCATAGATGCCATCATGTCCTTCAAATGTTCATTAAAGTTTTCATTATCTAAAGAGCGCAATTTTTTTATTGCATGTACGCATCTGGCATCGCGGTAGCATCCAAGATACCAGTCTACACTTCAATAGGCTTTGGTTCTTCAATTTGCCTACAGGTGGTTTGGCATATGGTATTCCAAGGAAAGCGTCCACAGATATTCCATCTAATGTTGGAATATTTTTAACTTTAATTGGTCCTTTTCTCGTGTTCACAGTAAGGTCTGATCCTGCTTGTGTTTTAGCGTAGTCTCCAAAAGAGATCGAAAATGCTAGAAGTTTAATGATGCAATTTCTGAATGCTATCGGTAAAAATTTATTTGCATTTGCTGTTGTGGTTGCGAAGTCTATCAAAAAATTGATGTCTGTAACAGAAAAGGAATGGTGAACAGATTTACAACAGTCATTAACTGCAAAGTTAAGACAATAAAAAAAAGTGTTACTTAAACATATCAGCCGGAAAGAAAACGCATTTTTTAGTCTTGAAATTCCGGGATATTAATTCCCAGATATAATTTTCCTAATCTGTGGGCACTTCAGTATATTTGATATGATAAGTTAAAAATAAGATTATTCAATTCTGTTTTCAACATTCCATCCTCCTCAACACCGCGTGGAAAAGACCTGAGTCCCAGTCTCGTCGATGAAGTGAGGAATTTTATGGGCCTTTATCACAACGGAGTTAATCAATCTCAGAAGAAAGTAGCACGGATTTTTCTCCCGAAAACTCGAGTTTTTCGTCCAGAAAGCAGCAATTTTCAGACAGTATACTCGGAGCAATATGGCCTTCCTCCCCGAAGCTCCTAAAACCCTACTGCTACTACAGCGAATTCAATAATTTTTGAAAAAATCAGGTAGAAAAAGAAAATCAGAATCTACTCTACCTATCTTACTTGTCTCCAGAATGGGAACTGCTAAATAAAGCAACGTTGAAGTTGCTGATTGAAATTATCTTCGCATGTACGTGAAGTAACTGTTAAGGAGAAACACTTCACGTAATTACAAAACAGGAACATCCAGCATGGCATCACATCCGTTTTTTGTGTCGATACATCCGTTTTTTGTGGACCTTGAAATTATATAATGCTGCGCATCCGTTATCAGATCCTTTGACAGCTCAGTGTCTTTGAACCCTGATAATTGACGTTGCCTCTTTGCCGTTGAACACTATCTCAACAGATAATGGCGTCCCGATTGGAAGTTCTTATCAAAAGAAATACAAACTATATATTGAAAACTTAGAGAATCCCATGACAGAAATGCAGGTGCATTTCTGTCATGGAATTCTCATTTAATATATTTAATGCTGCAAAATGGAAGTGTAAAATCTTCTATTTGGCATCAATAAAATATAATTTCCACTTCCCTGATCATCTCTGGAGCCTATTAAAGTCGTTCTTAAGGAGCGCTGGCCATTGACCAGCGCTCTATTCCAATGTCTTTTCTATAAACGTCGTTAATGTAATTTGAAAAAATCAAAAAAAAAGCAGGGATCCCAGAACCGATCATTGGAGATATCCACTTCGAATACTAGCTCAATGTGGGTAAATAATAAAGATATCTGGAAAGAATACTACGTTTCTTAAACAGTTTATTTCTAATCGTTTTAATTTACTTCTTTATGTTTGATCGAAAGTAGAGTTCATGCAACCATGAATATCCCAAAATTAGGGACCATTAGCTTTTCAATAGAGTGTGTGGTTGCCCATGACAACTAATCATTTTCTACTTGGCGCCTTATGGCCTTAGATACCAATGCTCCATAAAACAACAACAGATTATCAACTGTCTCAAATCGGAAAGAACAACTGTATACTCACATTCCAATCACAGAGCTAAAGGCAGGATTTTTTAACCGTCTCTCTAAAAGAGCATGTCATAAAACATGTACGGTTCTAGAAGGAGGTTGATTTTAACTTAGTTCGTCTCCCTAAAGAAGCCTAGTCATCTTCAATTGGACTTAGATTACCACTCTTTCTGAAGCATATTTTATATCGATTGAAGCCCTCGTGGTTGCACGGTTGGTAGAATTGCTGTCTTCCACATTCACGGTGGAAAAGAACTGAAGAAATTTTATGAGTCCTTTTCACAACGTGGCTGAGGTAGTTGGTCTCAGGAGAGGGAACCATGGTTTCTCCCGGAAACTAAAATTATTTGTATTCGCTGACTAATAAACACGTTACTATACCCTTGAAACTGTGGTGCGTGAAAAGTTCAGGAGAACTGCCGTTTCAGAGATGCTTTGTCCAGCACGCCTTGCACCTACTGCCATGCCATGTTCAAAGTCCGTTAGATCATTCTTTTTGTCCATTCTTGCTACGGTTTGTCTTAACTGATACTAGAAAGGTTGTTCTGCTGCATTTATATCCACAACTGTGGTCATCTGACTTGCAACGTCGTGACACAAACATTTGTGTGCACAGCAGGGGTGTACCTAATAAAATGGCAGCACAATGTAGGCCTTTAGTAAATTGGTTGGATCCTTCTGCCTTGTAATGTGAAACTAATATCGCTACATACTGTCCATCTTATCTTAATGTTTTTTAACATCCTTTGTAAGGTTGTTCAACTTTATTTTTAACTTTAACAGAAAAGCGACCTTCATTGCTTAATGAGAATGTGTTTAATTGAGAACAACTTTCTTTGGATTTTTGTTTTATTTTACAGTTGAGCAAGTGAATATAAAAATCAAATGCAAACGAGAAATGTAATTAAGTAAATTTATTTAGGGACTGGTCCACACACTTTTTCTCGAATCTTTCTTTTCACAAGAATCCACTTTATCTGAAACGATAAATAAATAAGCATTTTAAAAATTTGCCATTAAATTAAAACAAATAGAGTTAATTAAATTTAGTATGATACGTTTCACCAGGACATTAAAAACATGGAGATGAGGTATGAGAGAAAGTTGAATGTCAACTTGATAGCTGGCTATCACGTTGACATTATAATTGAAGTGCACAAATTCAGCCAAAATTAATAAAAATTTAAGAAAAATCAAAATTTCTTCAGTGATTTCTTCAAGGAACCAGACGTGATGGAAAAAGAAACGGAAGTAATTTTTGAAATCATTATTAGAAAATTATTCAGAAACACCCTTTTCTGTGAAATGAATCTTTTTTAAAATGCAGAGTAGTGTTAATTATTCTGAATAGAATCTCGTAAATACCATTGAAAATATTACAAAACTATTTACAATTATTAAAATTTATTAATATTAATAAATTAATATAGCAACTAAATATGTGATCAACACATGATTGTAAAACTCAATACATTTCTTCAAGTACAGTAATTTGCAAAATACCCAAATGATAATAATAAACACCACTAAATTCTTATTTGAAAATTATCGTTTAAGAAAAACAGGGTAACGTCTACCAAATAATATTTAAAATCATTTAACTCTACTATATTCAGTGCTTAACATGTGACATTAATTTCGAGTATAATCCTGTGAAATTCGATGCCGAAAATTCAGCAGACTTGCTTTCCAATTAAAACGTGACGTAATTATCATCAAAAACAAAGATTAAACACTAAATAAGCAAGTTTACAGTATACTAACCTGTCCATTGTAACAAGAAGGGCACATAATATTGCCAGAAGGCACACTGCCTGGAACGAAGTCCACGACCTATCGAACTCGACTCTGCTTTATCGAAAATGAAATACTCCTTTTTATCCGTTGTGTACCGAGGCCATTTTTCATTGCCTTCAGATCCATCTGGTGACAAATTAGGATTGCTGGAACACAGAATAAGTGAGATTAAAATAAAAATAAAAGAAGGGCGCTATGGCCCGGTAGCTATGATACTGGACTACCAGCCTGATAGACTCGGGTTCTCTTCCCGCTTTAGCGGAATCGAACGCGCCTCTATCGCACTGGGAAATCGGTATAATAAAAGTAATAAATCACAATAATTATAAGAAAAATAACAATTTAAAAAAAAATTGCGAAAGTCGCTTTAGCGGGCCTATTTCCCTAAGGTCAAAGTGACTACTAAGGCATAGAACACCCAAGAACCTGCACTACCACGGCACGTAAGCTAAACAGGTCCACCTCCATAGATGGATGATGTCGAAGAGAAATAATAATCACACGGCATCGATTGTGGGGCAGGATAAAGTAACTCGCGTTCAGGCCTCAGGTAGACGGGTAGGTTCGAAAAGTCGGAGACGGTCTGCTGAGGAAAGCAGTGAAGCTGTTCGCATATGGCTTCCACAAGGGAGGGCACGAGCATCCAGCTGAAAGTGCATCCTGTGCAACGCCGCTAATGATGCTTGAAGTGGAACATCGAAATGAATACGTTCATCATGCAAGCATACTACAAAATAACCAAGCTGTATACCGATATGGTAATCTAGAAGAGGTTGGAACGATTTCCAAATATTCAGGTCACCAAACAGCTAATAGCGCACCAAAAAAGGACCATTGTCACGAAGATCATGATACTTTCTGCAATCTTGGAAAAAATCAAGCAGGATGTGAGCGATCAACACAAAGAATATTCATAACACGGGAACAGAGGAGGAAGAGGGAGGCGAAACGTAACCCATAGTAGCTGAAGTGGAAAGAGATATAGGACGAGGTCATGATATTAAAGAACAGAAGATGAGTGGAATAGGGGGAATTCGAGAATTGGAGGAAATGAGCCCACAAATACTCACGAGTTGCCGAGGCAAAGACCAAACAGAATCCTGTGGAGAGCCATAGACAACCACAATCGGCATTTTATACCACATTACCTCCACAACAACAAAAGAAAAAGAAAAAAAGAAGAACCGCCAGCTTGGGAAAGAGGACTTCAGCAGAAAATAGAAGAATTGAGAAATCAAGAGCCGATTACCACCAGGCTAATAGGAGTAAGAAATTCATTGTAAAAGTGAAGAGCATCCTCAAGCGAGCCAAGGTCCAAAGCAAACAGAAGACCAAAAAACAGAGAATAGGAAATACTTTGACACACAGAAGCAGAAACTCCTCGCATTTAGCAAGCGACTTTTCCTATAAAAAGAGACCCACAAAGGAAAATAAACTGCTGAGTATTCTACGAAAAGCGAAGAGCCTTCTACAGAAGTATCGGACAAGACGTGAAAGAAGCGGACCACACAAGCAGAAGACCATCCACGAATTCTGGGCAACATATGGAGTACTGAAGTAAGATATAACAGTTGAGTCCCCTGGATAGAACTAGAACGGTAGTAAACCAAAGACATAACAGAAGACCTAAAGAAAGTAAACCAAAGGCATAAGATTAAAAGAATGGGAGATTCGAGAAGAAGAGTTACAACAGTCGATCAGGAAGTTCAGCAACTGTAGAACCCAGAAATAGATAACTTGCCCACCCAAGCACCTAGCAGACCAGTACACCCGAATGATGTCACAATCGGAAATTATATATTTGAAAGTTCAAAAGACAAAGTTATAAGGAATCTGTCGAAATACAGACCGATCACTTGTCTCCAAACGGTGTACAAGATCCTAACAAGGTGCATAACCAAGAAGATATCAGATTACTTGGAGAGCCAGAACATCATGGCCGAACAGCAAAAAAAGAAAAATAAATAACTATTATTATTTTGAGGTCACCCGTATAATTAAATACATCTACTGCACATTGTGTATATCTGTAAATTGCGTGTGTTCTCTGCCCGGTTTGCCTGTTTCGCTGGACGAAACCCCCGAGTTTCCCCGGGGAAAAACTTTGCTTTCTTCGCATGAAACCGACTCACTCAGGCAGAGAGTGAAAAAAGCCTAATAAAGTTCCTCGCTCATCAACGGGGTTCGAACCCGGGCCTCTTCCACCCGGTGTGCAGAGGACGGTGACAATACCATTGTGCTACCGGTGCAGACCGGCCGAATAGTAAAAATCATGCAAGCGAATGAGCAAAGGATGCAAGCAGCAATTAACCGTTGATGTCTCAGTTACAAAGCAAGACTACAAGAAGCGCAGCAATCTCGACACGGCCTATATCCATATATCCATATATTCATAAACGCAAGGCCTACGACTCCGAGCCTCATAGCTGGTTAATTCAGACGCTGAAGATCAACAAAGTCAATCCGACAGTGACGAACTTCGCAGAGAAAAACCACAAGATGGAGTACCACCATTATGGTCAAGAACATCACAACCAGACCGATTCCCTTCAGGAGAGGAATCTTTCAGGAAGATGCGCTGAGTCCACTCTGGTTCTGTCCAAAACCTCAACTGACTATTCACCATGCACAACACACACCTCATGTAGACGCTTCCATGGGCGGTGTTATTCTTCTGAATTGGTTTCCATTATTCCCGCTCTTTCTTTCAAACTAGTCGGAACGTGACCCGCAACTTCTGTTTTCTGGAACAACTTCCCTTTTCACGTATTTCCTGAAAATTGCAATGTACAGAAACTCAAGTGTAATGTCAACAATTGTCTTCTTTCATCTTCTCAACCCATGCGCTGTATAAAGTTCTATAGGTTCTAACACCTTACGTATTTTCAAAAAAAAAAAAAAAAGCAATCAGAAACAAAAATATCATTTGCAATGTACGTAAAATTACACGACCATTGACTAAAGTAATAAACAGTTTGAAAAGAGAAAACTTACCCTGTTTTGGCAAAATTTGCCCATAACCTCATAATCCGCGAGGACAAGAATCTTTCTTCCGGGCTACTTTTCATTAATGGATTCAAAAAAATTCCCATCACATAAGATTGATCTGAACCATGAGTAACTCCCATCCACTTTGAATGAAATCCTTCCAGCAATGGAGGTCCATGGTGTTCGAAACTATAAAGATAGACATCATTTTCTGCATTGGCAAAATTTCGAGCAAACTGCTCAGTTGGACACACAAAATGGCGATCACCCACAGACTTATCGACACCATCAACGTAGTCCGATCCTATCCAATCTGTGTATTCCTGGATAATCGACTGTTCAATCAGCTCGTTATCGGAAGGAAAGAATGTCCTTAGAGATTTTAAAAAATCCTTATACGTGATGGTGAGGTCATCAACCACCTTGAAAATATCGCGCAGTTCGCTTGGTAGAAATGTTGTTCCTTCGTTCAATGTTGCTCCGAGGAGAATGCTCGTATTTTTGAACTTCTTGTTTTTAAGTAATATTTCCGGATCTTCCTCTATGAATACCCCGTCTGTTACTGGAACAAATGAAAAATCCAAAGCTCCATGAAGTTTGCTGTCATGATTCATTAAATCCTGTGCATCTTTCTTCCGTAGACACTCCATGACATCATCAAGGTTGTTTTTATCATGAGGACAACCCACGGATTTCGCCAGTTTTAGACCTTGAATAATGGCCTTACTTCTATCGTGCATGGCCCAAGGAGAATTAGCAGTTCCACTCTGCATGATGGCTCGATTGAACAAGTTTCGACTGAGAGGAGACAGAAGATGATAACTCACACTTGCACCGCCTGCACTCATTCCAAACAACGTTATATTTTCTGGATCACCCCCAAAATCAGCAATATTCTCTTTGACCCAACGAATTGCCAAGGTCTGGTCAAGCAATCCTACGTTCCCTGGTGCATCAGGACGTCCAAAATAGAGAAATCCTAAACTTGCGACTCGATAATTCATTGACACTACAATGACCTCTTCCTCAGAAACTAACACTTTAGGATCGTTGAGCGACATATCGCTCAACCCACAGACAAAAGCCCCACCGTAAATCGAAATCATAACTGCAGCTTTCTGAGGTCTAGGGTGTGGAACCCACACGTTTAACTTTAGACAGTCCTCTTTCGGATTCTTAGGTGCTAACAAGGCTCTGAACTTCTCATCCATAATACTGAGAAACTCATCCATAATACGTAAGTTTGATTGCATACATGCATCTGGAAGCTCGGTAGCATCCAAGGTATCAGTCCATGTTTCAATCGGCTCTGGTGGGCGGAAGCGATATTTCCCTACAGGTGGTTTGGCATATGGTATTCCAAGAAATGCATCAACAGATTTCCCACCTGGTGTCCTAATATTTTTACCTTTAATTGGTCCTAATCGCGTGTTCACAATAAGATCTTCAGATGCTGCTTGTGTTTTAGCATAGTCTCCAAAACAGATTGCAAATGCTGCAATTACGAAGATGCAGTTTCTGAATCCCATTGGTAAAAATGTACTTGTTTTTGCTGTTGTTATTACGATTCCTCCCAAAAAAATCGATGTCTGTAAGAAGAAGAAAGAATAGTTAGCAGATAAACAACGCTAATTACTTGCAGCGTTAAAAATTGTATAATTAACTCATTAATTAATCTTTTTACTTAGTATTAATTTATGTTAAATTTTGTATTATTTATTACTTAAAATAGTCAATCAGTCATTTGCAAGGAACTAAATAATCATTATCCCTCCTCAACGTTTTCTGATAGTATTTTTTAAGATTTAATTTCACCCTTGTGTTTGCTGGAGCAAACAAGCCGGAAAGTTGTGGAAAGCTGTCTGGAACTTGAGGAGGAGCGCAGTTTCTCTTCACAGAAGCCTACAGAGAGCGACGGAGACCTGAAACGTCTAAAATTCAAACACTGTATAGGTGTGCGCAAGATCTATGAATCTGTAGATCTTGACCATGCAAATCGCCTTGGGATTAATATTTAGGGAGTTCGGGAGACCAATCGTGTTTGTTGGAAACATATGACTGAGCGAGCTGATTTGGTTTAGGGCTGATCGGATCTTAGACGTGTGGTGATTAATTATTCTACTGTTATCTTTGGGTAGAATGTTGAGCCTATCGATAATGGGAGCATTTAGTCTACCCGAAATAAGCTATAAGAGGATAATTATATTGCGAGTAGTGATTATTGGCTTCCAAGGTGTCATTCCATGCAACGAATGCAGTATAGCCCTAGAGATAATAAGGGGATGTCCTGAAGACCTGTTGAGGGATCGCACCAGCCAATACTCAAGCCCCAAGAACTGTTGAAGATAGGTTGGAGGAGCTGAGAACCAGATTTCAGACGAGTAGAGATCCACGGTACAACACAAGTTTGGACAAATCGAGATATTAGATTCTTATTGCAGTAACCAACCAGTTTCTGTCGAGCAGACCAAAGGGCTGCGTAGAATTTGTACCTTGCTTCATTGAAGTGCTCCAGAAAGACAATTGAAATCCCACAACAAAGCAATATGCCTGTGGGCGTTCACATGGTTTATTTGATGTCCATTTATAGACTTCATTGGGATTATTCTTTTCCTATTTGTGGAGGTCATCCGAGCAAATTTTTCAGCATTTAGCTCGATTCCAATGTAATTCAGAAAGGTGTTTATCTCATTTATTTGTTTTATTGTAGCTCATTGGACTGAGACGCTTGTTCTGGCTGATCCGAATGAATGAAGAGTTTGAAATCATCGACGTATGAGATCATGTTTTTGAAGTTTGCCAGAAGAGCTTCCAAAGCATGCAAACGGCGCTGCTCACAAAACGTCAGCTTCTGGAACACCCCTAGGTCCTAGTCACCGAAATCTCAGGAAAGTAAATGGCAGGACCTGCCAGACTATAATTAGTCTCTTGGTACTCCCGGCCTGCGTTCCTGTTGCTAAGTATGGTAACGCCGAGTCCTACTAGGGGCTCCGCGACCAACAGGCCAGAAGAACAATGAACACAACAAATTACATACCACATGAGCCATACATTATTTTTAAACCTCTGGCATGAACAAGGTGCTGTCACTTCATATATAGAACATACGTGGATATGGGGGAAATCCCCGGAGCCGTCTGACCCTCAACATACCTATACTCCTCTGCAGGCAGAGACAATTGTGCTCTACAAGGAGCCATCTTTCCAGCAAAATTTTATTGAGTACAGTGGGGAGTTTATCTGAGATCCTAAAATAGTTCTTCAGGAGTAAGGAGGTAAAATTAGGTGGAAAGGGTAGATTGTTAAATCTTGGGAATATTAGTCGAACCATCCAATTACAATTTTTTCCTGGTGAAGTTGGTCAGATCCGACAAAAGGTATACCTATTGTTGATAATACGTAATACGGCCCTCTAGTATGAGCGTACCCATTTCGTACCAAAAGAACATACTACATGCCAAGCTATCCCCCCAATTCATCAGCTTCAATAGTGGACACGAGAGTGTCGGGATGAATGGCTTTATGAGGTTCATTCCAAAGATTCACCGTACCATTTGTGTAGAAATTGTAAATCGACACTCCTCAGACCACAAGATCTTTTTTACTATTCCATAATCCAGTCTTGGTTGCCTACACCACTCAGGAGTATATTCAGGGGATATGTAGTGGCAGAGAACAGGGTTCACCCCATTAGCCGCTATTGCACTTCTTGTGTTGAAGCTTACACCAAAACCGGACATTTGTATGTAGTGTGTTGGGTGTGCAAATGTTATCATGTGTCCGATTTTTATGTTATCGGCTGGTACCTAGTTCACACATTCCACCCCTACCCCGCCACGTGGAGGTGGCGAGGGTCTACTATCATCTTGCTGATCCATACCAGGGAAAAACACCAGCATGGATCAAATTTAGTGAATGAAAGTAAAATTGGATACAGTGGGAATATGGGACGGTAGGGAAAGGAAAGTATCGAAAAACGAAGGATCAAAAAGAGGTATCCGCCAAAGAAACAGAGGTTTAGAAGAACAAATATTAAAAACAGGAGGAAGTGGAAAAATCCAAAACTTTCAGGAGAAATTTTCTTAAGAAATCCCATCATGATACAGGAACAGCAGCACTCAAATATCTTCAGCAAGTCGTAATCATGGGAAAAATCATCCCACGACCAGCTCCAGTTGGGAGCAGCAAGTTAAAGTTATCTCCATTGTCCGATCCTCTGTGGAAATGAAGAAGGTTGATGAACCACCTCAGTAAAAAATTAGCAAGGTAATTTCCTTCTTGGTTCATCATTTTGAAGAAATACAGAAGTAAGCTGATGATCTTCAACAAACCAAGAGTGATGCGGCGTAGACTGAATTCCATGTTTCCTCAATGAGAGGTCCAACGACAGAGCAGAGTTTAAGGTTACACAAATGTCAAGATTAAACTTGTTATTCAATTAATCAGATTTCGTCCAGTGAGCCACTCCACCAATAAAATACCAGGAGAACAGTTAGGAACTGCGCATCCCAAGAATTTAACATCTTTGATATAGTTTATATTGAAACACAAAAAAATCAAAACGGTTTACCAAACAAGGTTTCAGTGTAGGTAAAGGCACCACTCAACTCAGATCTTTCGATTTTTTTAACAAAAAGCAGTGGCTTTCCTTTAGGTACGCGACTACCAAGTTTCAGATTCCGAGCCTAAATTGAATTTTATTACCACAATTGACCTTTCTCTTTTTGGAGCAGTGACACTCTGCCGTATTTTTTCCTTTTCAAAGATAAACTTTCATTTCTTCTTTCATCCACTGCATATTTTTCAAAATGGTGCTTTGAACACGCCAGTGATTTTCTTTGTTTTCTCAATTGTGGCTCCTGCGAAACGTGGTTCAAATAAGATCCCTCTCTGAAAATCGGAAAAATAACTGCCTTTCTCGCAGCAACAATCCAGCAGCCCAAGGAAAGCGGAAAGTATTTATGTAATACTAAGAAAGTGGTGTCATTGCACGTGACAACCTACATTTGCAACTGTTTCGTCAGCGAGTATATAATACATTAATATTAATCTCTCAGAATCTATAATTTAGCTTCTTCTGCTTGTTATAATGAGGAATAAATCAAAAAAAGAAAGATGAGGATGTACTTACCCAACTGTACCACAGAAGGCTTACTACAAAGTACGATTTGTTCAGGATTACCTTAAAATGTTCGTGGTGGCTGTTAAGGAGAAATGCATCACATGATAACCTTGACTAGTGTCGCTGTTGACAGAGCCATTTCGGTGCCACTGTAGATAGAGAGGCTCGGTGCCCGCTCAAGGAAATCCCTGTCGAATTGAGTGCTTTTGATCAGTACCCAATAGTGGTCTAGCAGGTATCACGCGATTGCAAGCTCTTATCAAAAAAAGAAAAACACAAAAAAATACCTACAGATATATTCTAAATACACCTTTCCTATGAGTGCCTTTTGTTAAGATGGTTCACTTGAAAAATTACACTCAATTATGAGAGAGAGACAGAGCGAGAAAATCTTTATTGCATCTAAATTAATACAATGTGCATACATAGATTTAAGTAAAGTTGTAATTGTCCCATCACGGCCAACGGCCAGGGCTCACATCAGAATAGATAATAGATAATGCACATGGATAATAGATAATGCTCACATCAGGATATATGAGGGATAATGCACATTCTAAAACGGTTATATTTACAATCAAATATGTCATTCACAATTTTATTTACAATAAAATATATAATATATATGAATGGCACTTCTCTGTCAAACGAGTTCTGTCGTGGCAAAGGATAGCTTGGCAGATTGTGTGGAGGATGCACGAACTTGTTCTCTTTAGATTCTGGGATTGGAGCGAGTTTCTAATACTTCCTTCCTGTAGGTTTTTTATTGCTGCAAAACTTCTGGAGGTCAGCGTCGAGGTTCTGTACTTCCGGTAGCATTTGGTTTGGGAGGAAGCGGTACTAGATATGAAGCCTCTGATTCCTCGAGCGGAGCATCGGGGTTGACCGAAGTTCTGGTTTGGGTATTCGCCAGTAACACGAATCCCAAATGGGCGGTTTTGAGATCTGGCCCGTGATCATTTTATCTGTAGCTATCAGTCGTTGTATTTCAATGATGTCAGGGAGTCGCTGCATCCCCAGTGAGGTAGCTAAAGCTGTAGTTCTGTCCTGTGGTGGGTGACAAGCTTTCCAGTTAGCCTATTTAAGTAGCCAGAATTCTGCAGCGAGGATTGGTTTCTTCGTTGTAGTAGCTGCTGATGCCCACACTTCAGCAGCATAGAGGAGTGGAGAATAAACTACTGTTCTGATATATTTCTTAATTATACGAGGCTCCTTAACATAAATTAGTTGTTGTTTAGCTAGCCATTGCAGAGAGGATGCTCTGGAAGTGAGCTTGTCTACATGAGCTTGAAACCGGAGTTTTGGGTCAAATACCATTCCCAAATCCACATGTGTAGGAGTGGCAGATATTACAGTTCCATCGAGTGTTGGGGCTATTATTGTAGGGGTTGGTCTGCGAGAGAACACCATTAGTTTTGTTTTTTGTTGGTTGATTGAGAGTCCATACTGTTTGAGGTAAGAGGCGACGTTGATGAGACTATCATTAATGCTTGCTGTAACTTCATGGTGATTGTTGGAAGCAATAGGCGTTAGAATTTTTATATCATCTGCATAGGTGATGATTTTCTCTTTGTTACGGACAAGAGGCGCAATGATGGCTGTAAATAATAAGCCAGATAGGACTCCTCCTTGCGGAACACCAGCAGAAATTGCCTTCTTGTGCGATTGTGCATAGGCGTTGACTTGTAGTACCCTATCATAGAGGAATGAAGCTATGAACCAGAGGATATTACCTTCGATTAGATAGTGGTCTTCCAGTAAGCGGAGGAGCGCCGACACGCTGATGGCGTCAAAGGCAGCTTCAATATCCAGGTACGTGATTGCGAGTTCCTCTTGCTGTTCAAAGGCGGACAATATATTACATGTTGTTGCAAGGAGGTTCGTCACTGTGGATCGGTTTCGGATTGCGTAGTGGACTTGTGGCGGCCTATCTCCAAGAATCTGATTCATTAAGGTGGGCAGCATAGATTTTTCCAGGATTTTCAGGAGCGTTGAGGAGTTAGATATCGGCCGAAAGTGCCTGGGTAGAATGGGGTTTCGAACTTCTGGATGTGGTCTAACGAAGTAGCTGTTCCAGGCTTTAGGAAATTTTCTTGTCGTTAGAATTCCGTTGAAGATGGACTTGAGCGGTTGTAGGATGACGGACTGAAGCATTTTACCATGAATTGAGGCACTTTGTCGGCCCCCGCGGTTGCTCTCGCTGGAATGTAGTTTATCGCCGCTGTCAGCTGGTGTGCAGAGATGGTGATGGAATGCAAGATGTCTTGTTGCAATTCATTTTCGGGACATAAAAGAGAGTTTAGTTGATCTGCACGCGTATTGAATCTGGTAATATGATCTAACCATTGAGTTGGGTCCAACTGACTCGGATAGCTGTGGGATCTGAAGCGGTATCTAATTTTCCCTTTTTTTGAAGTTGGGAGTTCAGGTGTTCTGTTATTGCTAGTGATTTCTCCCTATTAAATTGCGCTCGTGCTCTTGTATAAGGTATACGGTCGGAAGTCTGTTGAGTTCTTTTCCAGATCTGGTGTAGCTGCTGCTTTAACAGGAAGGCCATGTTTACAGTTGGATTTCACCAGGCTTTGGAGTAAGGTGAGATCCTTATCTTCTTTGATGCGGAATACTGTGCAATGGTGTTTACCCAATTTGTTAATAGTGTTACCGCCAGCGGGACGTCACACGCTTCAAGTACATGTCCAGGTATGAGAGCGCCAGCTTGCAGGCATTTCTGGATGTTAAGGAGCTTGGGGCTGACAACGACGGCGGTTTGTACGTTTTTTTAGGCAGGTGGTCCCCGAGTAGGAATAATTAATTTTGCTATGTAGGGTCGTGATCCGATTTGTAGTGCGTCTCAGGTGGTTCTTCAATCATACATGCTAAGGAGGATAATAGCAAATCAAGGTGGTTATCTAATCACGAAGAAGTCTGGAAAGAATATCATTTTCTTATATATTTTTTAATTGATATAATTGATCGTGTATTGCAGAAGATAATACATTTTATAAGCATCTCCTAACAACCCCCTTTTGTGATGTGCATTTTGAATGTCCATTCCATATCCTGGATATGTTACTACACTAATCGACAGAATTAACAGAACAAAATGTTTTTCATGAATATTTTATTGTGAACAGTATCGTCGAATGCAAATATACATTCAGTGATCACTGAATTATCACCACGTGAGGTACGAGAGTGCGCAGTTACTCGACCTACATAGCATAGATACGGTATCAGTCGTTCAGTAGGTAGTAAAATTCCGAGCTGATGGGTAAAAGGAAGGTTTTATGGGACTTTGATAAAGGACAAATTGTGGGAAGTCCACGAGCTGGTGCCTCGATTTCCTAAACGGCTGAACTGGTGGGGTGTTCGACAGCCGCCGTAGTTAAAGTGTACCAGGGCTGCCGTCAAAATGGTCAAACATCGACCCGACAACAAAACGGCAAATATCAGCGAAAGGTTGATGTCAGAGGGGAGCGCCGGGACGGACGACTCATACAGGCGAACAGGCACAGCACTGTTGTAGTGTTGACTAACCAATACAACATGAGCCAACCCGGTACAATAACTGGAATGACCATGCGTCGCACGTATGGACTATACCAGCAGACAACCCCCTAAGGCATCCTCCCCTAACCAAGGTGCATCGGCGTAAAAGACTCACCTAGTGGAAAGAGCATGAAAGTTGGAAGTTAGAAGACTGGAAGAAGGTGTTCTGGTCGGATGACTCACGTTATTTACTCCACACAGTAGATGGTCGTGTACGGATTTGGCATTAACAACATGAGGCTCTTGATCCATCATGCATGGCAACAAATGCGCAGGCCGGAGGAGGCGGTTGTATGGTATGGGGCATGTTTCACTGGCAGGAACTTGAATCCCTGGTGCATGTGGAACAACGTATAAGTGGTCTCCGCTATCGTCAACTGCTTGCTGACTGTGTACACCCAGCTATGTTACACTTTTTTCCCGAATGGCGATGGTGTCTTCCAAGATGACAATGCTCCGATCCATCGGGAACTTGTTGTGCAGGAATGGTTTGAGGTGGTTCTGACTTTCAGCGTATCGATTGGCCTCTGTACTCCTCCTATATCAATCCCATAGAGCACTTGTGGGACATTATGGAAAGGCATATCAGGCGCCTGGATACTCCAGTCACCTCAATACCTGCATTGCTGACCGCATTACACACAGCTTTGTTGGTGATACCTCCCGAACGATTCCGACATCTTGTTGAATCAATGATATGTCGGATAGCTGCGGTACTGAGGGTAAAAGGAGGACCTACGAAGTATTAGGTCGGTGGTCATAATTCAGTGATCACTCAGTGTAATAGGCATCGTAGGATGTCAGTTCTGATTATCCAATAAAGATCGATCTACCATCTTACCGAGTCCACATAATGCAAATTATTCATGGCTATAAAAACTTGTTTTGCGACTGCATCTCTTCATTCCCGTATTTATGCTTACTCAGTTGGACAGCAAGTCATCGTTGTTTAAATGAAATGGAGGGTGATTGGACGACTTGAAGTCGCACGCAGAGGTGGTATGTTGGGTTGGTGTCTCAAGCAGTGTAGTCTCGGCACTATGGAAGCAGTTCCGGGATTAGTGGAACAATTACAACAAGGGCTGCCCAACGTCGCACGAGGGATATTATCCGGCTCTAACAACAAGACACAACCCTACGATGTCCTATCATCAACTGTCTCTTGACGTTAATGTAGGCACATGTGAAACACTTCCAACCGGACTCTGTTAAGAAGTTTCGATTCAAGTGGTCTCAAAGCAAGGATGCCAGTGATTTGTATCCAATTAATTCCAAACAATAGCAGAGTTCGTCGAAACTGGTGCAGTGAACATATGGTTTGAACTCCTGACTACTGGGGTGAAGCTCTGCTCTACGATCGTTTCCTATTTAGAACAAACCGATTTTACACATGAATTATTCTGGAGACAGGGAGGAATGCGGTAGAATTCCTCCAACATCAGAGAAAGGGAAACTTTCGGCGAAGACGATGTTCTCGTGTAGGGCGGAATAATAATCAACGGCTACACCGCTCTTCATGTTTTTGATTAGGCTACCGTAATGCGCAGAGATACGAATAACGAATCCTACCTAACATCATGTGTGGCTTTTTAGGGATGTAGTTGGCCCACATTTTCTTTTCATACACAACAACGCAACTGCACAAAGATCTCAAGTGGTGGAAAAATATCTTGAAACTAAAGATAACCAACCAGTGCCCTGGCCAGCACGATCGTCAAACTTAAATCTCATCCGACATACATGGGACGCCCTTGAGAGTCGCATTGCACGCAGACAGCCAACTCCTCTGTCAATTGGTGAGCTAAGGGCCAAGGTCTGAGTAGGTGGTATAATAGGATTTATTGCCACAGAATCTTATGGACCATCTTATATTGAGCATGGTGACAGCTGTCAGGCTTTTTAGCCGTTGGATGGGATCATATGCCGTATTGATATCATGTGACCATATTTTCGACTTCTGTAATGTGATCTTTTTTTTGGTTATTATTCGTATGCAACCCCTATCCGAACCTCTATCCTCATTTCATCGCAAGCTGCGCCAGTTATACAACGTTTTCTACGTGTTCTGTTAATTTTGTCGAGCAGTGTATATGTACACTGATGTCCACAAATATGTAACTACAACAAAATTGGAAATTCCTCAAAAATTGGTAAATAATAAATAATATTTAACCATTTCGGTTTATCTGAAAGGATACATTGAAATGGTCAAAAAGTGTTTGTTGAACTTATGGCGTTACCATCAGCTGGTTATCTGCAATTCTTGTATTTAAATATCCACTTTTTATTGGAGATGATCTTAATCTCTAACGCAATTTCCGTAAAACCACATAACCACCTGAAATTTTATCCCATCCCATTCCTACAATTAATAGAAAAGTGTCTTCTCTGTGTGAAAGTGTTCCAGAGTGCGTTTGATTGAAAAAACTTTCTATTTGGAACAGATTTTTATTTCCACCTGAATAAGTCAATACAACAACCAAAGGGAAATTATAAATTTAATTAAATAAATTTTATGGTCTGGTCCAGAGAGTTTTGCTCGAATCATTTCGACAGTTTTGCTCGAAGCATTCAGATGAAACTTCTAAATGGTGGATAGTTGCGTTGTTTGTCGTCTTGGAAGAATTAATCGCACTCTAGATTGAAATGGAGTGTTCCATGGTGGAGTTGGTGCGACAGAAAGATATTTAATGGAGTTAACACGATCTTCTAATGGTCTCTTAATGGGGTAACAGGCCCAGTCTGTACCATCAGAACATACGCGATAACATATACAACCTCCAGCCGCTTCAGTGGACACAAGACATCACTGGTTACTTGAAACTCCTCAGACAACATGATCTTTTTCCACTTATTCACAGTCCAACCTTGACGACGGCGGTATCACTACAGTCGAATCTTTCGCTCAGTTTATTCAAACTTTAACGATGGCAGATGGGAAAATATATGCATACTTCTTGCATGCAGAGGAGAAAGAGTTCTGCAAATACCACGAATTATTTCTAAGAGTCTTTTCGTGACAAGTTTAAGTCACAAAGCCAACAAAAATTAGAGGAATTTCCGCTATTTGAAGTGATTTTATCTTTATAATTCTGCAATGGATTATCATCGGAAGGAAATTTTAAAAACCATGTGGAATATGATAAAATACTAAGACATTTCTCTGAAAGATTGCTTTAAGATTTTGGACAATTACATATAGTTAAAGTTACAAAAAAATATTTCACACTACAGATCGTAAAGAAAAAACCGGAAAATTTTCAGCAGAAAAGGAACTCGCAGTACCGTGGAGGAAGAAGCAGATTTGGAGATGGAATGATTCCAATCTGAAAGCACCTCGGTAAAGGGGATGCAGAATTGCAATCTAAGCGCTTACTTACCATTTAGTGGCATCTACAGCTAAGCGGTTGGTATTTTAATTAAAAATAAGGCGTTTATTTTTAAATAAATTAAGATTAAATATTACTTGTTTCAACTGGTCTATTAAAAAAAACACCCTGTTTTTGCAAAATTTGCCCATAATCTCATAACACGAGAGGACAAGAGTGCATCTTGGGAGCCATTTTTCATCGAAGGATTGAAATATTATCCCAATACATACAACTGATCAACACTATGAGAAACTCCCATCCACTCTGGTGGGTATCCTTCCATAGTCTATTGAGTATCGGACGGTACGGTCACGCATGTACGTTGCTCTCAATAATCATGAATATTAATGTAGTTATGTCTAAGTGTATACGGTGATTTTAGTGTTGTTACGCTCGTCAAGTGACTCTGAAAAGGAAGACATCAACTTTAAGGCGATCAAGGCTCCCAGGTATTTATTATTTGCAGTTTTTTTTTTTTTTTTTTTTTCTTTCTCATTTTGCAGAATCTCATAAGCGGACACTAACAAGCTGTATTATCGCTGCCATCTACAAATCAAGGTCAGTTGCCCTAGTGATACACGTCAATCACTAACCCCCGGAGATTCACGTCCCACGCAAACGGATTAACTGCATTCCTAAGATCGGTGTCAACTCGCCAAACCAAATACCGTCGTTTTAGCCTGTTAAAACTTTCAAACACGAGCATTTGTTTTTTCTCCTACAGACATTCAAACATGACAGAATTGAATGAAGTCTTTACCATAGCCGAATGCAAATTATGCAAATTAAACACGGAGCTATGCATTATCTGTGTTACATGCTGTTCTACCTTTTGTGGGTCATGCCTCAAAATCGACCTAAAAAAGATGAATAAGCAACGGAGACGAAATTTTTCTTGTGTTTCATGCAAGGAAATACCTGACAACGAGGGATTAAGGGCACTTTCCCAACATGATGTGATACCCTGCACATCGACTGAAACTATATCATCTGCACAGGAAAAAAACACTATCCTACCATACCTTAGCACAAGCACCACACCTGAAACTACCGATGAACAGGTACAAATCGCCGAGGGCGACAATCATTCCCCCACAGATGACGATGCTGTCTCCACTTCTCTGTTGCACTACAGGGCAATTGAATGCCACCCTGAAGAAGTTATGCATGACGTAGCTACCTCGGCCACTAAATATTGCCAAACGGCAACAACTTCGATACACGTGGAAAACTACCCCCGGATAAATAATGATTATGTGATTCTCATAAACAGTCAGCTGAATACACTCATTAATGAGATTAAGCAAATTAAAGCACAAAACTCAAGCCTACTTGAAGAAGTACAACTACTAAAGGCAGAAGTAATTAGAAATAAGATCACCGTTGTGAACCAGCCTTCTGTCATAGAACAAAACCATCGAAATGTCAAAGGAGCTACATCAAATGAATACATGATACCAGCTTATCGTGATAGTCATCAAAGTATGAAGAAACCCACTAAACCTCAAACCAGCAGTACTAAAGAAAAACAATCTTTAACTAATAGGAAACACAGCGACCTGCCTACCCCCATCGAATTGAGTCAATTACCTGTATTAGAGCACCCTTGTGAACCTAGGTGTGATATCGATTATATATCTGAAGCAACCGTTTCTCACAATGAAGCGTCTCAAAATGCTCCATGCCTACACTCAAGCTTGAGTGGTGTCACCAATAAAAAACCCACTTATGCACATATTGTCTCCCAGCAGTCACCCGTCGAACGATCGCGACCTAATTCCCCTTCGGAAGTGTCATTAACGATCAATAATCCAACTTCTCACCAAGATAGGTCTGTAAATAGATTGGTAGCCCAGGGGACCGGTCCCACTCAAGAAACATCACCAGCATACCCCAACAAAACCACACCAGTCAACCAATCCAACGTATTGGAGAAAATGTACAATATAACATCCGTCCAAACAAAATAAATAAGATCTTTATTGTACAGTTCACCTGTACACGCAGGTACCACGACCATACAATACCCTTCACGGCACCATGCCAGGGGTTATTAAATCTTCATTTCGAGACTTGGACCGTCCACAACCGATGCAAATATATCTAAATTCTTTGAGGAACAAATAGGAATCAAGGTGGCTGTGAGACCTGTGAAAACAAGATATCCCTCCTATTCTTCATTCACAATTACTTGTGAAAAACAGGATGAACTAAAAGTGCTAGATACCAGCACCTGGCCGCCAGGAACTCTAGTAAAAATGTACAAAGAACGGACATCTTCCGCATCCTACCGCACAAGATCGACAATAATACAGAGATAGCAACCAATGTCAGCCTCATGCCAACCTGTCTCAATAACTCCCCTTAAATGCTTCTACCAAAATGTACGCAGTATCAGCAATAAACTACACCCCATACAAACCATCATGTTACTAGCTGAATATCAGTTCATCTGCTTGACAGAAACCTGGTTATCTCACGGAAGGCAACTGGATGTCATAGGTCAGCCTCTTGATTACCTCAGCCTCCATAATTCCAGGGATAGCAGACGCGGTGGAGGGGTTGCGTTACTGTACTCATCCAGTTTCAAGCAGTCCAGATTTCAGGTGACCAAATCAGATAAATTCGAAGCCCTATGTGCCACATTAAGAAAGGATACCATACAACTACAAATTTGTCTTGTATATCTACCCCCTGACCACACAGAAGATTCACGAAATGAACTGATAGCATGGATAGCAGCCAACTTAGTCCCCAACATCCCTACCTTCATTATAGGCGATTTCAACATGCCTACGCCTAGACATGATGAGGCCACTGAGGATCTCATATCAGCCATTGGCACGTTTGGCTTATTTCACCAAACCACACCTCCTACCAGGGGAAACTAGATGCTGGATCTATTATTCCACAATCTTCCACACCTAGGTCTGACCACTGAACACCACAGCTTCCCCTCCGATCACTCTCCCATCACGTTTGAGTTTAACGTCACTGTAAACTCAAACACTGATGAAACTCTCAGGAACCAGAAGATTACCAAAACAGTATTCTCCATCAAATATTTAAACCCAGAGATCATCCTTGCGCGTCTCATAGAAATAAACTGGAAGGATCTACAGCAGGAATCAATAGATACTGCTACATCTAACCTGGCTAACCAGCTGCTTGAAATTGCCTCCCAAGGAGCTTCCAAACAATTAAAACTCTCTGATAGATCCAATACATGGTTCAATGCCGAAGTCCAAATAGCATTCAAGAGGAAACAAAAAGCATTCAGAATATGGAAAAAGTACCATAACTCAGCTGACTACCAGATGTACAAGAAAGAGCGGGCAACCTTCCTCAAATGTAAACGAAATGCAATCCGGCAGCTGGCACTCAACAGAATAAACCGCTCGAAACGTATTACATCCAAATGCAACAAAGATTTCCATATCGATGAGAAGGTATTTCAGGAATGGGTATCTTCGACTTTCCACGAGTTACCATTAGACCCAAAAACCCCAAACCTAAGTGATTTCATCATGCACTCCAGACAGCCCCTTTCAACTATAACGCTAACAAAACAACAACTTATAAATACGATCAATAGACTTCCTAATAAATCTACAATTGGTCCTGACGGCTTCCCTCTCTTCATGGTTAAAGTGTGTAGTGCCTTCATTGTGGAGCCCCTTCTTGTAATTTTTAACCGCATATTGAAGTCCGGATCAATCCCGACAATGTGGAATCACTACAGGGTACAACCCATACCCAAAAGAAGAAACCCAAAGGAACCTAAGGACTTGAGACCGATCTCAGTGGGTTGCTCTCTATTAAAAGTGTTTGAGAAAGCTATCTTATCAGCACTGATCGCCCAATGCTTCTCTCATAGACCGAAACATCTGCACACCGTGATCCCCAAAAGATCTACATATACAAACCTACTGGATACCCTATTTAAAATTCAAACTGCTCTCAACAGTAAATCTCAGCTAGACGTCATCTTCCTGGATATTTCATCTGCTTATGATAAGCTCTCAATTCCCGCTCTCATCAACATTCTGGAAAAGTACTTTGGCATTACTGGAAGCCTGCTAAAAACCATCAACCGCATCCTTACACCAAGACAACTCATCATCAGCTATAAATCCTTCCAACAGGAGTGCAGTATAACGAGAGGAGTACCACAGGGAGGTGTCCTATCTTGTGTACTGTTCGCCGCTGCCCTTGAACCCTTCCTCGCAAGGTATACTGATTTCTCATCGTATGCAGACGACCTCAAATTATACATAACGTCTAAAGAAGCTGAACAAACTCACCTGACCAATCAGCGAGTCTCCGTCCTGATCGACAGCCTTGTAGCATATCTACTGCAAATAGGTCTGGAAATAAATGAATCAAAGTCAGCTCAACTTACCTTTACAAAAAAGAGAATAAAAAATGACATCAGAGCCTATCACAACGGAGTGCAGATAAGGAAAGTGAAGTCTCACATCGACCTCGGCTTGACTTGGGACGAGGGCCTCACTTTTCAGACCCACTTCTCGACCATGAAAACTAAGACTTTCTCGGCGATGTGGGCAATTCGACAAGAGCTGACGGGGTTATTGAACGTAGATGTAGTCGGAGGATACGTTCAGCGGTGCCTACAACCTATCGCACTGTATGCATCACCAATCTGGTCTTCTGCCCCGACGTCGTACATAAATAGATTCCTCGCAGTCGAGTACTGGGTAATGCGATGGATGAACAGGGTCACGGGCAATGCTTTCACCATCTCCGGGGCTGTTTTATACACCAACTTAAATATCACTCCCTGGAGAGTTCACATTGCATCCAGGAATATTCTTCTTCTTTCTCAGATGCTTACCGGTGTGATTGATGCCCCCAGTCTTCGAGGACTTATCTCTACTCCACGTGCTGGACGCAGTAATGACAGTCCCTACTTACCTTTGCATTCTAAACTATCCAACCTGTGCTGTCTGAAGAACTTCTTCCCAAACAACGCAGTGAACCTTTTCAACTCATTGGCAATAGACACTGTGAAATACTCCGAAAGCAAGCAGTACAGAGTGAAGAGCATCTCAGAAGCGCACTGCTTACTTCAACTATAATCTTGACAATGAGTGAACTTGTAAACAATATTATAAATATACGCACTTGTGTAAATATTGTAAATAATTGTATTCGTGCATTTTTGTGCACTCTTCTTATATTGTAAATACTGTAAATAATTGTAATTTTTGCTTTTTGTACACCCTTCTTATATTGTATATAATTGCAATTCTTGCATTTTGTACACCCTTCTAGCCGGTCGGCTGTGTATAAGGGGTGAAAGCAAACACTTGCTATTTTTTTTAATAAACGGATTTTAATAATAAAAAAAAAAAAAACAAAGCTCCGTGGTATTCGAAGCTGTAAAGTTAAACACCATTTTCCCCTCTGGCAAAATTTTATTACAGGAAAACTGTTCAGGTGGGAATTCGAATTGGCAATCACTTACAGATTTCTCGACACCACCAACGTAGCCCGATCCTACCCAATCTGTGTACTCATGGATGATGGATTTTTCAATCAACTCGTTATTGCAATGAGAGAATTTCCTCAGTGATATTCGGAATTCTTCATTTGTAGTAATGTGGTCGTCAAGTTTGAAAATATCAGGGAGGTAACCAATGAGAAATTCAAATCGCTCATTGGCAGTAGCGCCAAGATGAAGAATACACTTGTTTTTGAACTGTTTGTTTCTCATTAATACTTCTGGATCTTCCTCGATGAATACTCCATCTATTACAGGAACAAATGAAAAATCGAATACCTCGTGTAATTTGCCCTCTTGTTTCATTAAATACTTTACATCTTTCTCGGGAAGGCACACCATGACATCGTCAAGGTTACCCTGATAGTGGGGACAGTTAACGATTTTCGGTAGTTGTAAACCTTGTTTAATGGCCTTTCTCCTATCGTGCATAGCCCAAAGAGAAGTTGCAGTTCCACTATGCATCATTGCTCGGTTGAACAAGTTACTACTGAAAAGAGACAAAAAATGATAACTCACACCTGCACCCCCTCACTCTCTCTCCAAACAATATTATATATTTTCTGGATCGCCTCCAAAATCAGCAATGTTCTCCTTCACCCAACGAATCGCCAAAGTTTGGTCAAGCAATCCTAGATTCCCTGGTGCATCAGGACGTCCTAAACAGAGCAATCCTAAAACTGCGACTCGGTAATTCATTGACACTACAATAACCTTTTCCTCAGAAACTAACAGTTTAGGATCGTATAAGAACTGATCGGTTGACCCCATAACAAAAGCACCCCCGTGAATCGAGATCATAACTGCAGCGTACTGAGATCTGGGATTTAGAACCCACACATTTAACTTCCAACAGTCCTCTTTAGGATTCTTAGATGCCATCATGTCCTTCAAATGCTCATTAATGTTTTCATTGTCCAAACAACGCAAATTTTTTGATTGCATGCACACATCTGGCATCGCGGTAGCGTCCAAGATATCAGTCCAGACTTCAATAGGCTCTGGTGGTCGAAAGC
Source organism: Mastigoproctus giganteus (assembly GCF_048544385.1). Lineage (NCBI taxonomy): Eukaryota > Metazoa > Arthropoda > Arachnida > Uropygi > Thelyphonidae > Mastigoproctus > Mastigoproctus giganteus. The sequence goes on from NC_143575.1 coordinate 265,352,983, forward strand.
GATATTTGCCTTACAGATGGTTTGGCATATGGAATTCCAAGGAAAGCGTCCACAGATTTTCCATCTAATGTTGGAATATTTTTACCTTTAATTGTCTTTTTCTCGTGTTCACAGTAAGGTCTGATCCTGCTTGTGTTTTAGCATAGTCTCCAAATGAGATCGAAAACACTAGAATTTTAATGATGCAATTTCTGAATGCCATCGGTAAAAATTTATTTGCCTTTGCTGTTGTGGTGGCGATGTCTATCAAAAAATTTATATCTGTAAGAAGAAAAGGAATGATGAACAGATTTATAACAGTTATTAACTGCAAAGTTAAGACAATAAAAAAAGAGTTACTTAAACATATCAGAAGGAAAGAAAACGCATTTTTTAAAGTCTTGAAATTCCGGGATATTCATTCCCGGATATAATTTTCCTAACCTGTGGGCACTTCTGTATATTTGACATGATAAGTTCAAAATAAGATTATTCAATTCTGTTTTCAAAATTAAATCCAAAGAAGTACGGGAAGTAGCATTATTTGAAAAAAACCTTTAATTTGCTTTATGTCAGAACTTAGAACAAAGTTAATCTTTGCAATACAGAGATGGACTTTGTTCAGCCAATTTTGGATTTGGACTGATCTTTGTACAGCAGTACAGCAGCCTCTGTAATGTTTAAATTATTTGTATTATCTTTTCATTATAACATTATCTCCTGAATTCCAGTCCCATCAAAGACGGGAGGAATTTTTATGGATCTTTTTCACAATTTTACTCAGACGAGGGTTTTTTACTCCTGGAAACTTGGGTTTTTCGCCCAACAGAAAATTGACCTCAGAACACATGGAATAGTTTATTACTTAGGTCTTATTTGATTCCGTTCTTAGGAAACCTATTAACGAATATCTTTTGAAGGCACTGCAAAAGTTATTTCGATACAGGATAATGTTCCAAAATAAATTCAACTTCCAGAAGAATATATTACGAACGCTGCATTAATAAATGCTATAATATTTTAATAAATGGAGCGAAAGACCATTGCCTGTTACAATGAAACTGCCTTCTGCAATCTGTCGAAAAATGTCTCACGCTATAAATCATGTGTCCATTCAATAAAATCATGTGTCCTGTTGCATAGTTCCCTCAGTACAAACCATACAATCAGATGAACAATTGTTATTTTAATTTTATGAATATATGTTATATAATCTACGCTTTCTGGTTTATGTCTTTCATTGGTGTTCTTTTCGATGACCAGCTGCAACCTTTTGAATGAGATCGATGAACTAAGAAGAACGTTTTGTGTACTCAATGCGATGGACAAAATTAAAAAGTGAATTCTTTAATTCTACAAAACAGCGCTGAATTCTATTTCGCAGTATCGTGGACTACTATCAATGCATCGTGTTTATTCAAGAAATGCCTTCGTGCGTAGCACAGTTGGTAGAATCGCCATCCTCCCCAACATCGCGTGGAAAAGACCTGAGTTCCAGTCTCATCGATGAAGTGAGGAATTTTATGGGCCTTTACTGGAACGTAGTTTGACGATCTCACAAGAAAGTGGCATGGATTTTTCTCCCGAAAACTCGAGTTTTTCGTCGAGCAAACAGCAATTTTCAGACAGTATACCTGGAGCAATATGACCTTCCTCCTCGATGCTCCTAAACCCTACTGCTACTACAGCGAATTCAATAAATATTTGAAAAAATCTTGTAGAAAAAGAAAATCAGAATCTACCTACCTTAGTTGTCTCCAGAAGGTGAACTGCTAAATAAAGCAACGTTGAAGTTGCTGATTGAAATTATCTTCGCATATACGTGAAGTAACTGTTAAGGAGAAACACTTCACGTAATTACAAAACAGGAACATCCAGCATGGCATCACATCCGTTTTTTGTGTCGACACATCCGTTTTTTGTGGCCCTTGAAATTATACAATGCTACGCATCCCTTATCAGATCCTTTGACAGCTCAATGTCTTTGAACCCTGATAATTGACGCTGCCTCTTTGCCATTGAACACTATCTAAACAGATAATGGCGTTCAATCTCACGATTGCAAGTTCTTATCAAAAGAAATACGAACTATATATTGAAAACTTAGAGCAGTTATAAGTGGCTATTGTTCCTATGGTCCACTTGAAATTTAAATGCACCTGAATTCCCGTAATGGGATTCTCATTTAATATATTTAATGCTGCAAAATGAAAGTGTAAAATCTTCTATTTGGCATCAATAAAATATAACCTCCACTTCCCTGATCATCTCTGAAGCCAATTAAAGTCGTTCTTAAGGAGCGCTGGCCATTGACCGCCCACCTTCCCCATCCCAATATCATCCCTATAATCTTCGTTAATATCATTTAAGAAAATAAAAAAAAAGCAGCAATCCCAGAACCGATCATTGGAGATATCCACTTCGAATACTAACTCAATCTGGGTAAATAATAAAGATATCTGGAAAGAATACTACGTTTCTTACACAGTTTATTTCTAATCGTTTTAATTTACTTCTTTATGTTTGATCGAAAGTAGAGTTCATCCAACCATGAATATCCCAAAATTAGGGACCATTAGCTTTTCAGTAGAGTGTGTGGTTGCCCATGAAAACTAATCAACTTTGACTTGGCGCATTATGGCCTTAGATACCAATGCTCCATAAAACAACAACAGATTATCAACGTTCTGAAATCAGAAGAAAAACTGTATACTCACATTTCATTCACAGAGCTAAAGGCAGGATTTTTTGGTAATAAACCGTCTCTCTAAAAGAGCATATCACAAAACATGTACGGTTCTAGAAGGAGGTAGATATAACTTCGTTCATCTCCCTAAAGAATCGTAGTCATCTACAATTGGACTTTGATTACCACTCTTTCTGAAGCATATTTTACATCGAATGAAGCCTTCGTGGATTGCACGGTTGGTAGAATTGCCGTCTTATCCATGCGCAGATGAAAGGACCTGAGTTCGAGTCCCGACGATGACGCGAAGAATTTTTATGAGTCTTTTTCACAACGTGGCTGAGTTAGTCGGTCTCAGGAGAGGGAACCATGGTTTCTCACGGAAACTAAAATTACTTGTATTTGCTGAGTAATAAACACGTTACTACTGTTATCATATACAAACATCATGGTCTTACATTTTGCAATATTAAAGAATAAATGATTAGCTGCCGACCAATCAGAAGTTAGTTAAATGCTTGTGAATCGCGATATACCCAAATTCTATACATCGCTTTATAGTCCTGGTCACGTTCGTTATATTATTTTTCATTTAGCTGGAGATTTTGAAAGTTGCTGTTCCTTAATATACGTAGAACCTTTGTATAGGTTGTTGTTCCAGGGTTTTACGAGCATCAACGAATAAGGCCAAATTAATCCGTGTATACTGTCTGTAAATTGCGTGTGTTCTGAGGTCGATTTTCTGTTTGGTGGATGAAAAATCAGGTTTTCCGGGAGATTTTAATAGTGTGTTGAGCCTCCTTTATCCTTCAAAACAGCTGGAATTTGTCTAGGCATGGATTGAACAAGATGCTGAAAACGTTCTGCAGGAATGGAGTACCATGCAGACATGAGTGTGTCACGCAGTTCCTTGAGATTCGACGGTGGTGTAGGCCTGCAGCAGCGAACAGCCCTTTCCAGCTCATCCCAAAAATGTTCAATAGGATTGAGATCCGCGGACTGAGCGAGCCACTGCAGCAAACAAAACTCATTATCATGTTCCTTGGGAAAGAAACCTCCCTGGAGGCATTTATTGTACCTCCTCCTGTTGTACAATAAATGCCTCCAGGGAGGTTTCTTTCCCAAGGCCTGGAAGACTGCTCTTCTGCGCCTGATAAAAACACCACACAAGCTACCTTCAGATCCTTGCTCCTTCCGTCCCATGCACTCTTGGCAAATCTCGAGAAAATTCTCGAGCGTCTTATGGTCCTAAGAGTGTCGGCCGTTTTCCAGGCGAAAAATCTAATCTCTCCACATCAATATGGTTTCACACCAGGACGCTCCTCTGAAGAGGCCCTTTTTTGACCTGGTGTTACATAAAGAAAACTCCGAGACCAAGTTTGAATTGGCAATCTTTGTCGATTTTGAGGGAGCGTTCAACACTGTTCTGGTGGCACAGCGCTTAGGAGGGCCTCTAGTCTGCCTCCTGTTCCCATCAATTATATAAACTTTTCCATAGCTACTTCTCCGAAAGAATTGTTATCCTAAAATCTAAGTATCAACATGTCCTCAGGCCTGTCCCTCGAGGATGCCCCCAGGGGTCGGTTTTGGGGCCTGTGGTGTGGAATATGGTTCTACAGAATTGGCTCTCCCGTTCATTTGAGAACACCAAAGTTGTTGTCTTTGCCGATGACCTTACGACCATTGTGTCTGGAAAATCTTGGAGTGTCATTGAACATAACGCCAATCTGGTCCTCTCTGATCTCTCCTCCTGGGCAGCATTGAACAAACTCCACATTAACCCAAGTAAAACCAAAATGATGCTCTTTAAGCACAAGCTAGACCGGAGGCGTCCACCACAAGTTAAAATCTCTGGACTCCGGCTACCCGTAGTTACTGAAGCTGCCATTCTTGGAGTGGTAATCGACCGCAAACTGAACTTCCTGCCACACCTCACCCCATCTCAGATCAAAAGTCAAGAAGCTCTCTAGCTCCATTATTCGTATCTTCAGGAACGACTGGGGCCTTTCCAAGAGGACGCCTCGTCTCTACTATAAAGCAGTCTTCCTGCCAATCGTCACATATGCAGCCGGTGCCTGGTTTCACCGAGTTGGCTTGGTCAAGATGCGAGACAGATCTAGTTCCATCCAGCGTACAATGCTACTGGCTACCCTTAGAGTTTACAGAACAGTTTCTAGAGCAGCCATCCAGGTCATAGCTGGAAGTCTTCCTCTGGATTTGTATGACGCTTACAGAGGACTAGTATTTAGAATTAAAAACAACATCCCCACTAAGTTCCTTGACATCGAGCTTGATCTTGACACCGACCCAAAAGCTAAGAAAGCCAGATGCTACAACAAGTTACTGAACATCTGGCAGACCCGCTGGTATACATCCCAGGTTGAAATGGTTACTAGAAGATTCCTTCCTGATGTAACCTTTACATCCTCTAATTTGGTCCAATCCTGGCTTTCCCTCACCATGGAGACTTCCTTCCTAATTACTGGACATGGCTCTCTCAATGAAAAACTGCACCAACTAGGCCTCTGCACGACTGACCTGTGCTGCTGTGGAGCCAAGGAAAACTGGAGGCACCTCCTTTTTGATTGTATTCTGTACGAAGACTTGAGACAAGATTTAGTGACCACCATCCCAATATCGGAAAACCAATTAGACCAGTTACTCCAAACCCCTGAACGTTTATTTGCTCTTCACAACTTTGCTACGGAAGTCTTTGCTCGAAGGAGGAGATCATATAGAGTGGTCAACACCCCTGGCATTGGGCCTGAAGTGGATTAGACAATGTTTATTTTCTCCTCCTTGCATTCTGGTTGGAGTCAGCCACTCCACACTTACTTTTATTTATTATATATATATTTCTTTTTCCCTCCAAATTTATTATTTTTTTTATTTATTTATTTTATTTATTTATTTATTTTTATTTTATTTATTTATTTTATTTTTCTTTATTATTTTTTTATTTTAAAATTTTTTATTTATTTTAATTTATCTATTCATTTATTATTATTATTATTTTATTTATTTATTTATTTTGTTTATTATTATTTTATTTATTTATTTATTTTGTTTATTATTATTTTATTTTTTTTCTCCCATAACCTGCACCACAGGTGGTTATTTTTCTGTTTATTTTATTTTTATTTATTTATTTTTATTATTATTATTATTATTATTATTTTATTTATTATTTTTTTATTATTTATTATTTATTTATTTATTTATTTTATTTATTTTTTTTTCCCCATTACCTACACCACGGGTGTTTTTTTTGTTTTGTTTTTTGTTTTTTGTTTGTCTGCCCCTCTGGAACGGGCCCCCAGAGGATTCTGACCTACCTGCTGGCAACATCATGTGGATCAGAGTCTCTTTTGAGACAATACGTGCATTACTGGGACTGGCCCACCTTCCTGTGGTGTGGACGAGTACCCAGAATCATCTCTCCAGGTGTTTGATGTTTCTGGTTAGCCAAGTGGTCAGACACAACAACAGAACACACACATAATACACACAAATCTACATCACACACATATCTGGCCCATTTGTAGTGATACTGTTCTTCACAGAGATACCAGGAGGAGTTGAACAGATGTTCTAGGTGCCGCCCTTTACAAAAACACATGTCACACACACACACACACACACACACACACACACACACACACACACACACACACACACACACACACATTATCATGTTCCTGGAACCCTTCAATAGTGATTCTGGCTTTGTGCACCGGCGCACTATCCTGCTGGAAGTAACGATCTGACTGAGATAAACTGTCACCATGAACGGATGCACTTAGTCACAAACGATGTTTAGGTACGACGTGGAATTCAGACGTGAATCTATGGGTATCAATGGACCCAACGTGTGCCAAGAAATACTACACCATAATACTCCCCCACTACCTTGCACAGTAATCGTCAGACATGACGGGTCCATGGATTCATGTTGTTTTCGCCAAATTATGAGCCTTCCATCAACATGATGCACCAGGAACTTCGACTCGTCAGACCAAACAATTGTTTTCGTATCTTCGATAGTCCAGTGCTGGTGTTGCTGTGCCCACAGGAAGCGTGCTCTCTTGTTCTTCATTGATAACAAAGGTACACAATGTGGATGTCGGTTGTTGTAGCCCATTCGCGACAAAGTGCGACTAGTGGTCCGTTGCGATATTTTGTTCTTCGCACCAAGATTGTATTCTGACGTGATGGGCGACATTGTGGCCCGTCTGTTTGCTTGCACAATTCCCTAGCCATCCTCCTCTGACCTCTCTCATCAACAAACGATTTTCTTCCACAGGAGTGCCGTTGAGAGGATGTTTTCTGTTCATTGCATCATTCTCGATATACCCTTGAAACTGTGGTGCGTAAAAAGTTCAAGAGAACTGCCGTTTCAGAGATGCTTTGTCCAGCACATCATGCACCTACTACCATGCCACGTTCAAGGTCCGTTAGGTCACTCCTTTTCCCCATTCTTCCTTCTGTTTGTACGCTTAAATGATACTGCAAAGGTTGTTTTGCTGCATTTATATCCACAACTGTGGTCATGTGACTTGCAACGTTGTGGAACAGACCATTTGTGTGCACAGCACAAGTGTACCTAATAAAGTGTCACCTGAGTGTAGGTCTTTAGCAAATCGGTTGGATCCTTCTCCCTTGTAATGTGCATCTAATATCTCTACATACTGTCCATCTTATCTTAGTGTTTTTTAACATCTTTTTAAAGTTGTTCAAGTTTTTCATTTCAATAATTTAATGGCTATCTTTTAACTTTAATAGAAAAGCGACCTTCATTGCTTAATGAGGATGTGTTTAATTGAGAACAACTTTCTTCCGATTTTTTTTTATTTTACAGTTGAGTATAAAAATCAAATGTAATTAAGTAAATTTATTTAGGGACTGGTCCAGACACTTTTTCTCGAATCTTTCCTTTCACAAGAATCCACTTTATCTGAAATGATAAATAAATAAGCATTTTAACAAAATTTTGCCATTAAATTAAAATAAATAGAGTTAAATTGATTTAATTTTAGAATAGAGTTAATAGAGAAACAAAAGAGTTAATTAAATTTAGAATGATACGTTTCACCAAGACATTAAAAATGTGGAGATGAGGGCAAGTGGAATGTCAACGTGATGGCTGGCTATTGCTGGATGCTAAAGAGGGACTATAAAGGAGAAGAATCTGCAAGAGAATATCAAAGAAACGAAACTTTGACTCATTGTAGATCAGTTTTTAAAATGAGAAGTGGCTGATTAGTTGAATTTTTATGCCTTTTTTATGGTACTTTTAACACGTATACAAAAGTCTCGAAAAAGAAGATTTTTTTTAATAATTTACGCGCACAAATTCTGCCAAAATTAATAAAAATTTATGAAAAATCAAAATTTCTTCAGTGATTTCTTAAAGGAACCAGGCGTGATGGAAAAAGAAACGGAAGTTATTTTTGAAATCATTATTAGAAAATGATTCAGAAACACCCTTTTCTGTGAAATGAATTTTTCTTAAAATGCAGAGCAGTGTTAATTCTTCTGTATAGAATCTCGTAAATACCATTAACAATATTACAAAACTATTTAAAATCGTTAAAATTTATTAATATTAATAAATTAATAGAGTAATTAACTTTGTAATCTTCACATGGATATAAAACTGAATAAATGTCTTCAAGTATGTTGTAAAATATCCAAATAATAATAATAAACACCACTAAATTCCTATTTGAAAATTATAATTTAAGAAAAAAAGGGTAACATCTACCAAATATTTAAAATCATTGAACTCTACTATCTTCAGTGCTTAACATGTGACATTAATTTCGACTATAATCCTGTGAAATACGATGACAAAAATTCAGTAGACTTCCTTTCCAATTAAAACGTGATCTAATAATCATCAAAAACAAAGATTAAACACTAAATAAACACGTTTACAGTATACTAACCTGTCCATTGTAACAAAAAGGGCACATAATATTGCCAGAAGGCACACTGCCTGGAACGAAGTCCACGACCTATCGAACTCGACTCTGCTTTATCGAAAATGAAATACTCCTTTTTTTCCGTTGTGTACAGAGGCCATTTTTCATTGCCTTCAGAGCCATCTGGGGACAAATTAGGATTGCTAGAACACAGAATAGGTGAGATTAAAATAAAAATAAAACAGGGGCACGATGACCCTGTGGCAATGACACTGGATTACCAGCCTGATAGACTCGGGTTCTCTTCTCGCTTTAGCGGAATCGAACGCGCCTCCATCACACTGGGAAACCGGTATAATAAAAGTAGTAAATCACAATAATTATAAGAAGAAAATATTGCGAAAGTCGCTTTAGCGGACATATCTCTCTAAGGTCAAATGACTACTGAGGCACAGAACACCCAAGAACTAGCACTACCACTGGACGTAAGCTAAACAGGTCCACTTCCATAAATGGATGATGTCGAAGAGAACTAATAATCATACTGCATCGATTGTGGGGCAGGATAAAGTCACTCGCGTTCAGGCCTCAGGTAGACGGGTAGGTTCAAAAGGTCGGAGACGGGCTGCTGAGGAAGGCAGGGGAGCGAGTGGCGCTGTTCCCATATGGCTACCACAACGGAGGGCAAGAGCATCCAGCTGAAAGTGTATTTTGTGCAACTCTGCTAATGACGCATGAAGTGGAACATCGAAATGAATACGTTCATCATGCGAGCATGCTATAAAATAACCAAGGTGTAGACCGATATGGTAATTTAGAAGAAGTTGGAATGATTTCCAAATATTCAGGTAACCAAACAGCTAATAGCGCACCGAAGAAGGACCATTGTCAAGAAGATCATGATACTTTCTGGAATCTTGGAAAAAATCAAGCAGGATGTGAACGATCAACACAAAGAATGTTGATAACACGGGAACAGAGGAGGAAGAGCGAGGAGAAATGCAACCCAGAGTAGCTGAAGTGGAAAAAGATAAAGGACGAGATCGTGGTATTAAAGAAATGAAACCCCTGGCTTTTAGCCGTGAAGGGTATTGTGTACGGCATGTGCGTTTTGTATGCAATAAAGAGTTCTTCTTCTTCTTCTTCTAAAATGAGTGGAAGAGGAGGGGGAATTTTAGAATTCGAGGAAATAACCCCAGAAATACCCACGTGTTGCCGAAGCAAAGACCAAACAGGAACCTGTGGAGAGTCACAGACCACCGCAATTATACCACAAATTATACCACATTACCTCGAAAACAACAACAAAAAAAAAAAAAAAAAAAAAAGAACACCAGCTAGGGAAAGAAGACTTCAGCAGAAGAATTGAGAAATCAAGAGTCGATTACCGACAGGCTAATAGGAGTAAGAAATTCATAGTAAAACTGAAGAGCATCCTCAAGAGAGCCAACGTTCAAAGCAAACAGAAGACCAAAAATCAGAGAATAGGAAATACTTTGACACAGAAGTAGAAACTCCTCGCATTTAGCAAGAGACTTCTCCGATACAAAGGAAAAGAAAAGCTCCCAAAGGAAAAAAAACTACCGAGCCTTCTACGAAAACCGAAGAGCATTCTACAGAAGTATCGGACGTGAAAGATGTAAACGTACCACACAAGCAGAAGAACATCCACGATTTCTGGGCAACGTATGGAGTACTGAAGTAAGACATAACAGTTGAGAGTCCTGGACAGAACTAGAACGGAAGTAAACCAAAGACATAACAGAAGACCTAAAGGAAGTAAACCAAAGACATAAGAGAAAAAGAATGGGAGATTCGTGAAGAGGAATTACAACAGTATTCTTGGGTTCAACAACTGTAGAACCCACGAACAGATAACTTGCCCACACCAGCACCTAGCAGACAAGTTCACCCGAATGACGTCACCCAGTAACAATCCCAGAGTTTCTCTGTCAGGGATTCACATATTTGAAAGTTAAAGACCAAGATAGAAGGAATCTGGCGAAATACAGACCGATCACTTGTCTCCCAACGGTGTACAAGATCCTGACAAGCTGCATAACCAAGGAGATGTCAGACTACTTGGAGAGCCAGAATATCATGGACTAACACCAAAAAAAGATTAAAAAAAAAACTTATAATAGGTTTTTTTTTTCTTGAGACCACCCGTATAATTACATTGATATACCGCACATTGTGTATTTCTATAAATTGCGTGTGTTCTCTGCTCGATTTGCTTGTTTCGCTGGTCGAAAAGCCCGACTTGCCCCTGGAGAAATAACCTTGCTTTCTTCGCCTGAAACCAACTAACTCAGGCAGAGAATGAAAAAGCCCAATAAAGTTCCTCGCGTCATCGACGGGATTCGAACTTGGGCCTTTTCTACCCAGTGTGGAGAGGACGGTGACGATACCATTGTGATACCACCGCAGCCGGCCGAATAGCAGAAAGCATGCAAGCGAATGAGCAAAGGATGCAAGCAGCATTTAACGGTAATGTCTCAGTTACAGAGCAAGACTACAAGAAGCACTGCAATCTGTACACTGCCTATATCGATTACCGCAAGGCCTCCGATTCAAAGCCTCATAGCTGGCTAATTTACACGCTGAAGACCAACAAAATCAATCCGACAGTGACAAACTTCGTAGAAATAACCATATCGAAATAGAGTACCACCATTATGGTCGAGAACATCAGAACCAGAGCGATCCCATCAGGAGAGGAATCTTTCAGGAAGATGCGGTGAGCCCACTCCGGTTCTGTTCATGTGGAATAGTCAGTTGAGTAACTAACTATTCACCATGCTCGACACCATTCATGTAGACTTTCCATGTAGACTTCATGTAGACGCTTCCATGGGCGGTGTTATTCTTCTGAATTGGATTGCCGCTCTTTCTTTCAAACTAGTCGGAACGTGTCCCGCAACTTCCGTTTTCTGGAACAACTTCTCTTCTCAAGTATTTCCTGAAAATTGCAATGTACAGAAACTCAAGTGTAATGTCAACAATTTTCTACTTTCATCTTCACAACCCATGCGCTGTATAAAGTTACAATACCTTATGTATTTTAAAATAATAATACTATTAATAATAACAATCAGAAACAAAAATAACTTTTACAATTTAATTTTTACTTATATCTTCATGTATATAAAATTACACGACTATTGCCTAATGTAATAAACAGTTTGAAAACAGAAAACTTACCCTGTTTTGGCAAAATTTGCCCATAACTTCATAATGCGAGAGGACAAGGATATTTCTAGTGGGGCACTTTTCAATGATGGATTCAAATAAAATCCCATCACGTAAGATTGATCTGAACCATGAGTAACTCCCATCCACTTTGAATGAAATCCTTCCATAACTGGCGGTGCATTGTGTTCGAAGCTATAAAGATACACATCATTTTCTGCATTGGCAAAATTTCGAGCAAACTGCTCAGTTGGACACACAAAATGGCGATCACCCACAGATTTATCGACACCATTAACGTAGTCCGATCCTATCCAATCTTTGTATTCCTGGATAATGGACTGTTCGATCAGCTCGTTATCGAAAGGAAAGTATGTCCTCAGAGATTTTAAAAAATCCTTATACGTGATAGTAAGTTCATCATTCACTTTGAAAATATCGGGGAGGTCCATAATTAGAAATGAAGATCCCTCGTTTAAAGTTGCTCCAAGGAGAATGCTCGTGTTTTTGAACTTTTTGTTTTTAAGTAATATTTCAGGATCTTCCTCAATGAATACTCCGTCTGTTACAGGAACGAATGAAAAATCCAAAGCTCCATGTAGTTTTCCATCCTGTTTCATTAAATCCCGTGCATCTTTCTTCCTTAGACACTCCATGACATCATCGAGGTTGTTTTTATCATGAGGACATCCCACCGATTTCGCCAGTTTTAGACCTTGAATAATGGCCTTTCTCCTATCGTGCATGGCCCAAGGAGAAGTTGCAGTTCCACTCTGCATGATGGCTCGATTGAACAAGTTTCGACTGAGAGGAGACAGAAGGTGATAACTCACACTTGCACCTCCCGCACTTACTCCGAACAAGGTTATATTTTCTGGATCACCCCCAAAATCAGCAATATTCTCTTTGACCCAACGAATCGCCAAGGTCTGGTCAAGCAACCCTACGTTCCCTGGTGCATCAGGACGTCCAAAATAGAGAAATCCTAAACTTGCGACTCGGTAATTCATTGCTACTACAATGACCTCTTCCTCAGCAACTAACACTTTTGGATCGTTGAAAAACACATCAGTCGACCCACCGATAAAAGCCCCACCGTAAATCGAGATCATAACTGCAGCTTTCTGAGGTCTAGGGTGTGGAACCCACACGTTTAACTTTAGACAGTCCTCTTTGGAATTCTTAGGTGATAAAAAGGCTTTTAACTGTTCACTTAATATTTCATCCATAAACCGTACGTTTGATTGCATACATGCATCTGGAAGCTCGGTAGCATCCAAGGTATCAGTCCACGCTTCAACAGACTCTGGTGGGCGGAAGCGATATTTGCCTACAGGAGGTTTGGCATATGGTATTCCAAGGAATGCATCAATAGATTTCCCACTTGGTGTCCCAATATTTTTTCCTTTAATTGTTCCTAATCGCGTGTTCACAATAAGATCTTCTGATACTGCTTGTGTTTCAGCATTGCCTCCAAAAGAGATTGCAAATGCTGCAATTACGAAGATGATGTTTCTGAATCCCATTGATAAAAATTTACTTGCTTTTGCTGTTGTTATTACGATTCCTCCCAAAAAAATCGATATCTGTAAGAAGAAGAAAGAATAGTTGGCAGATAAACAACGCTTATTACTTGCAGAGTTAAAAATTGTATAATTAGCCCATTAATTAATCATTTTACTTAGTATTAATTTATGGTTAATGTTCTATTATCATTACTTAAAATAGTCCATCAGTCATTTGCAAGGAATTAAATAATCATTATTCTTCCTCAACGTTTTCTGATAGTATTTTTAAAGACTTCATCCGTGGGATCGCTGGAACAAACAAGCCGGAAAGTTGTGGAAAGCTGTCTGGACTCTGGAGGAGGAGGGCAGTTTGTCTTCACAGAAGCCTACAGAGAGCGAAAGAGACCTGAAACTTCTAAAATTCAAACATTGCGTACGTGTGAGCAAGATCTATGAATCTGTAGATCTTCACCACTCAAATCGACTTGGGATTAATATTTAGGGAGTTCAGGAGACCGGATTAGTCGTGGCTGTTCCTTTGATCGGTTACATAGTCAGACTAATTAGGAAGTAGGTGCATGTCAAATGTTCGGTTTCAGATTAAGGCTGGCGTCTGGCTGTCTGGGATGGAAAGTTTCGTATTCTTTAGAAGGTAAGGTGTGAGATGGAAATTGAGTGTCTGTGGAGGTAGTCGGTCGACATCAAAGGGGCATACGGCCTGGGAAGAAAGCAAAGATATTCAAAAAGAAGTTTGGATCTCGCGCTGAAGGGACAGCATGGAAAAATTATATTAGCGAATGAAACGGAACGTACATTTAAATAGAAAGGGGAAGATTGGTTGAAGTCCCGACCGGAGACTGTCTAGTAAACAGGGGCGGTGTGGAATTAAGGTGAACCTCTCGAAAAACAAGGGAAAGGGAGCTTTGGGAAAATAGACAGAGAAAGAAAATAAATTAAGTCGGGCAGTGTAGAAATGTAAGGAGTGATAGAAAGCGGCCTAGACTGTAATGAAAAAAATAGTTAAAAGTAGAAGTAAGGGGAAGGACAAGGATGATAAGAAAAGGGGTTATGAAAGACAGTTAAAGGCAACACCACTCAAGCCAGATCTTTCGATTTTTTTTAACAAAATGCAGTGACTTTCCTTTAGGGACACGACTACCAAGGTTCAGATTCCGAGCCTAAATTGAATTTTATTACCACACTTGACCTTCTATTTTTGAGCCGGAGTTTTTCCTTTTTAAAGATAAACTTTCATTTCTTCTTCCACCCACTGCATATTTTTCTAAATAGTGCTTTCAACACACTAGTGATTTTCTTTGTTTCCTCAATTGTGGCTACTGCAAAACGTGGTTGAAATGACATCCTTCTTTGAAAATCGGAAAAAGAGCTGCCTTTCTCGCAGCATCAACTCAGAACCCCAAAGAAAGCGCAAAGAATTTATCTGATACTAAGAAGTTTGTGTCATAGCATGACAACATACATTCGTAATTATTTGGCCAGTGAGTATATAATACATTAATATTACTCTCTCAAAATCTATAATTTGGCTTCTTCTTGATGTTATAATGAGGAATAAATCAAATAAAGAAAGATGAGGGCGTACTTACCCAACTGTACCACAGAAGGCTTACTACAAAGTGCGAGGCGTTCACGATTATCCTCAAATGTACGTGGTGGCTGTTTAGGAGAAATGTATCACGTGATAATCTTGATTAGTGTCGCTGTTGACAGAGCCGTTTCGGTGCCTCTATAGATAGAGAGGCTCAGCGTCCGCTCTAAGAAATCCCTTTGCGAGTAGCCTGCTTTTGATCAGTACACAATAGTGGTCTAGCATTTATTACGCGATTGTTAGCTCTTATCAAAAAAAAAAACACAAAAAAATCCTACAGCTATACTCCAAATACACACTTGGTATATGTGTGTTGTTAGGTTCGTCCACTTGAAAAATTACACTTTCTCAATATACCGCGAAGAAGTCAGGAAAGAATACCATTTTCTTATATAGTTTTTTAATAGATTTAATTGATCGTGTATTGCAGAAGATAATATACATTTTATAAGCTTCTCCTAACAACCCCCTTTGGTGATGTGGATTTTTAATGTCCATTCCATATCCTGGATATGTTACTACACTAATCGACAAAATTAAGAGTACAAAATGTTTTTCATAAATATTTTATTGTGAACAGTATCGTCGAATGCAAATATACATTCAGTTTGTTATTTGGTTTTTATGAGCTTTAGCAACTACAACTAAAGGCCATATTCTGCGCGATATGCGGTGGTCATACCCTGAATTTTCCACAGCCTCCGTATTTGGTGGTAACGGGCTCGAACCCCAGTCTAATCAAGAAGCGTGTGCTATGCACCACTGCGCCTTCCCACCTGGCTACGGAGGCGCCTATACAATCAGTGATCACTGAATTATGACCACGTGAGGTACGAGAGTGCGCAGTTAGTCGACTACGTAGCATAGATAAGGTGTCAATGGGTCAGTAAGTAGTAAAATTCCGAGCGTGATGGGTAAAAGGAAGGATTTATTGGATTTTGATATAGGACAAATTGTGGGAA
The DNA here is from genome assembly GCF_048544385.1 of Mastigoproctus giganteus. Classification (NCBI taxonomy): domain Eukaryota; kingdom Metazoa; phylum Arthropoda; class Arachnida; order Uropygi; family Thelyphonidae; genus Mastigoproctus; species Mastigoproctus giganteus. The sequence goes on from NC_143575.1 coordinate 265,368,843, forward strand.
GTCAACGAGCTGGTGCCTCGATTTCCCAAACGGCTGAACTGATGGGGTGTTCGAGAGCCGCCTTAGTTAAAGTGTACCAGGACTGCCGTCAAAATGGTCAAACAGCGACCCGACAGCAAAACTACAAAGGTCAATAAAATAATTATGTTAGAGGGGAGCGCTGGGTCCGACGACTCGCACAGGCGAACAGGCGCAGCACTGTTGAAGAGTTGACTACAAAATAAACATGAGCCAACCCGGTACAATAGCTGGAATGACCATGCATCGCACGGTCGCACGTATGGGCTATACCAGCAGACAACCCTTACGGCATCCTCTCTTAACCAACGTTCATCTGCGTAAAAGACTCGCCTGATGCACAGAGCATGCAACTTGAACATCAGAAGACTGGAAGAAGGAGTGCTGGGCGGATGAGTCACGTTATTTACTCCACACCGTGGATGGTCGTGTACGGATTTGGTGTCAACAACACGAGGCTCTTCATCCATCATGCATGGTATCTAAAGTGCAGGCCGGCGGAGGCCTTTGTATGGTATGGGGCATGTTTCACTGGGAGCAGCTTGGACCCCTGGTGCGGAACAAATTATCAGTGATCTCCGCTATCGTCAACTGCTTATTGACTGTGTACACCCCGCTATGTTACACTTTTTCCCGAATGGCGATGGTGTGTTCCAAGATGACAATGCTCCGAGCCATCGGGCCCTTGTTTTGCAGGAATGGTTTGAGGAGCACAATTCTGACTTCCAGCATATCGATTGGCCTCCGAACTTCCGTTGGTATCAATCCCATAGAGCATTTGTGGGACTCAGTGGAAAGGCGTATTAGGCGCCTGGATACACCAATCACCTCCATACCAGCATTGCTGACCGCATTACACATAGCTTGGTTGGCCATACCTCCAGAACGCTTGCGATATCTTGTTGAATCAATGCCACGTCGGATAGCTGCTGTACTGACGACTAAAGGAGGAACACAATTCTGACTTCCAGCATATCGACCTACGAAGTATTAGTAAGTAGTCATAATTCAGTGATCACTCAGTGTAATAGGCATCGTGGGATGTAATTTCCGATTATCCAATAGAAATACCACCTTATCGAGGCCACATAAGGCAAATTATTCATGGCTATAAAAACGTGGTTTGCGACTACAACACTTCATTCCCGTATTTAGGCTTACTCAGTTGAACAGCAAGTCATCGTTGTTTAAATGATTACTTGAAATGGAGGGTCGTTGGACGACTTGAAGCCGTACCACCTCAGCCTACGACTTGAAGTCGCACGCGGAGGTGGTGCGTTGGCTTAATATGTCAAGCAGTGTAGTCTCGGCACTATGGAAGCAGTTTCGGGATTAGAGGAACCATTACAATAAGAGCTGCCCAAGGTCGATACGTCAATCAGAGCAGACGGTTATCTGGCTCTAATAACAAGTGACAGAACACTACGATATCCTATCATCAACTGTCTCCTGACGTTACTGTAGGCACATTTGAAACACTTCAAACCGTACTCTGTTAAGAAGTCTCTATTCAAGTGGACTGTACGCAAGGATGCCAGTGATTTGTATCCCATTAATTCCAAACAACAGAAGAACCCGTCGAAACTGGTGCCATGACCAAGTGGCTTGAACCCCTGACTGCTGGAATGAAGTTCTGCTCTACGATCGTTTCCGATTTAGCCTATAAACTGATTTTACACAGGAATTCATCTGGAGACAGCGAAGAATGCGGTAGAATCCCTCCAACATCAGAGAAAGGGGAACTTTCGGCGAAGACGATGTTCTCGTGTAGGGCGGAATAATAGTCAACGGCTACATGCCTCTTCATGTTTTTGATGGGGTTACCGTAATGGCCAGAGGTACGAATAAAATATCCTGCCTAACAGCATGTGTGGCTTTTTAGGGATGTAGTTGGACCACATTTTCTTTTCATACACGACAAGGCAACTGCAAAAAGAGCTCAAGTGGTGGAAGAATATCTTGAAACTAAAGATATCCAAAGAGTGCCCTGGCCAGCACGATCATCAAACTTATATCTCATCGGACATACATGGGACGCCCTTAAGAGTCGCACTGCACGCCAACAGCCAACTCCTCGGTCAATTGGTTAGCTAAGGTTTGAGTAGGTGGAATAATAGGATTTATTGCCACAGAATCTTATAGACCATCTTATATTGAGCACTGTGACAGCTGTCAGGCTTTTTTAGCCGTTGGAGGGGATCATATGCCGTACTGATATCACGTGACCATATTTTCGACTTCTCTAATATGATCTTTTTTTGGTTATTATTCGTATGCAACCCCTATCCTAAGCTGTATCCTCATTTCAACGTTATTCTATGGTACACCACCACCATACCAAATTTTGTCCGACGTCAACGTAAGTTGCACCAGTTACACCAGATTTTCTACGTGTTCTGTTAATTTTGTCGAGCAGTGTATATGTGCAGTGATGTCCACAAGTATGTAACTCCAATAAAATTTGAAATTCTTCAAAAATTGGTAAATAATAAATAATTTTTTAACAATTTCGGTTTATCTGAAAGGATACATTGAAATGGTAAAAAAGAGTTTGTTGAACTTATGGCGTTACCATCAGCTGGTTATCTGCAATTTTTGTATTTAAATATCCACTTTTTATTGTAGATGATCTTAGTCTCTAAGAGAGATTCCGTAAAACAACATAACCACTTGAAATGTTATCCCATCCCATCCCTGCAATTAATAGAAAAGTGTTGCAGAGGGGGTTTGATTGAAAAAACTTTCTATTTGGAACAGATTTTTATTTCCACCTGAATAAGTCAATACAACAACCAAATGGAAATTATAAATTTAATTAAATAAATTTTATGATCTCGTCAAGAGAGTTTTGCTCGAATCATTTCGACAGTTTTGCTTGAAGCATTCAGGTAAAACTTCTGAATGGTGGATAGTTGCGTTGTCGTCTTGGAAGAATTAATCGCATTTTGGTGCGACAGAAAGATATTTAATGGATTTAACAGGATCTTCTAATGGTCTCTTAATGGGGTAGGTTCTGTTGGTAGCAGGCCCAGTCTGTACCATCAGAACATACCCTGCAACATGATACAACCTCCAGCCGCTTCAGTGGACACAAGACATCACTCGTTGCTCGAAACTCCTCAGACAACATGATCTTTTTCCACTTATCCACAGTCCAACCTTGACGATGGCGGCATCACTACAGTCGAATCTTTCGCTATTTTAAAGAAGGAAGTGGCTTTCTTATAGACACACAACTAGAAAATCCCAGATTCTTCAACTGTTGCCGTATAATTTGGTTGGAAACGGGTCTTTCTTTGCTTGAAAAACCGATTTCAAAATTTTCAGTAATTTGCTGTATGCTTCGCCTTTCATTTGATGTACTGTTTGCTTTAAATTCCTCCGATGATCTTGGTCTTGGATTACTGATTTTGATTTGCATTTCTTCAATTTAAAAGGTGCATTCTCCTTTCGTGTCACGCTCATTGTATATTTCTGAGATATTTGCTTTCGACAAACTAGTGGTTTCCTGTAATTTTTTCTCAGTTGTAGCTCGTGCCAAATGTGCTCCAACAATGAGACCTTTCTGAAAATTGGAAACACCATCTGTCATTTTCATGATAGATGAATCCTGATTGACTAAGGTGCTCCTGGAAAGCATACAAGATTTATCTGACACCAGGAAGTTGTGATCATAGCGAATGTATAATTATTTGTTGAACCCTTGCAAATTCTTTATAATTTTTTGGCCAGTGAATTTAGTACACACACACACTGGCCAAAAAAAAAAAAACCGAACCTTTTTGTTAAGAAAGCTAGACAGGATAGGAAATTTGTATCGTTGCGTCAACATAAACATTAGTGTCCGTCTTCAGAATCTTTTAATTTGTTCACCAAAATGGAGGATATAGTGAACATGTGATAAAATAATGTTTTCCAAATATCTGAGCATGCAAATTCATAACGTTTGTAACAATTAATGAATAAATTTTTGTAACAATTAATGAATAAATGTTTGTAACAATTAATGAATAAATGTTTGTAACAATTAATGAATAAATGTTTGTAACAATTAATGAATAAATGTTTGTCACAATTAACATTGCAACAATTAATGAATAAATGTTTGTAACAATTAATGAATAAATGTTTGTGACAATTAACATTGCAACAATTAATGAATAATTTTTTGTAACAATTAATGAATAAATTTTTGTAACAATTAATCAATAAATTTTTGTAACAATTAATGAATAAATGTTTGTAACAATTAATGAATAAATGTTTGTTACAATTAATGAATAAATGTTTGTAACAATTAATGTAACAAGTTCTCTTAGGAATATTTCAATACGCCACCGTGTAGAAGGCTGGTAGAAGGAATTGAAGCGCTTCAGAAGAAATATAAATACTGTACAATAAATTACAGAACTGATAACTTCATGGCCTCCTCAGACTGAAAATAAAATCAATGATAATATTTTTTTGCAAGTATAATATAAAATTCATTAACCCACCACTGTTTATTTCCATTGAGTCCAGTAACTAAGGGCTGTAAAATTACTGCAATTTCTGTGATTTTGTTGAAAGTTTTAAAATCTACATTTTGAAAACGTTTTCACCAAACGTCAAAGCAAGAACTGGACTAAATATTAGGAAGGAAACAAATACTCAGTTAATCAAACTTTAATGATGGCAGATGAGAAAATATATGCAGTACTTCTTGCCTGTAAATACCACCAATCATTTCTAAGAGTTTTTTTGTGACAAGGTTAAGTCACCAATGCCAAGAGCAGTTAGGGGAATGTCCGCTATTTTAAGTGATTTTATCTTTAAAATTCTGCAATGGATTATCATCAGAAGGAAATTTTAATACCATGTGGAATATGATAAAATACTAAGACATTTCTCTGAAAGGTTACTTTAAGATTTTGGACAATTACATATAGTTGAAGATATAGAAAATATTTCACACTACAGATCGTAAAAATAAACCCCGAAAACTTTCACCAGAAAAGGAACTCGCAGTACCGTGGAGGCAGGAGCAGACATGGACATGGAATGGTTCCAATATAAAAGCACTTCGGTAAAGGGGATGCAGAATTGCAATCATGGCGCTTACTTACCATTTTGTGGCATCTACAGCCAAGCGGTGGGTATTTTAATTAAAAATAAGGCGTTTATTTTTAAATAAATTAAGATTAAATATTACTTATTTCAAATGCTCTATTAAAAAAAACACCCTGTTTTTGCAAAATTTGCCCATAATCTCATAACACGAGAGTGAATCTTGGGAGCCATTTTTCATCGAAGGATTCAAATAAAATCCCATTAAATACAACTGGTCAACACTATGAGAAACTGCAATCCACTCTGGTGGGTATCCTTCCACAAACGAAGCTCCTTGGCATTCGAAGCTATAAAGATAAACATAATTTTCCACTCTGGCAAAATTTTCAGCACATCTTCCAACCTTGTAACGTTCAACTTGCATGCTCTTTGCACCAGGCAAGTCTTTTACGCCGATGAAACTTGGTTAGCAGAGGATGCCCTAGGGGTTGTTTGCTGGTATAGCTCATAAGTGCTAGCGTGCGACGCATGGTCATTCCAGATATTGTAACTGCTGCCGGCATTCTGTTTATTTTTCATCCGACAAAAATAGGCATACTGATGATAGAAACCTGAAGGGTAGCTGTGAAGGAACCTATACGGAACGTTAAGAGTAAGAAGCCCGACGGTTATTAATTTGGTAAAGAAAGAAAATGACTGTTTGAGAATCTCGCAAGGAAAGTGAGAATTTGCAATTGCACCTCTGGGATATATTGATAACTCATGCTCTTAGAGAAATTCTAAACAACCTACAACCAGAAAAAGTTCTTGTATCACTTCTGCTGCTGTGTACAGTAATACGTATGTCAGTTTTTTTAATGAACAAGGAGTAACAAGGAGTTTCTGATTTCTTTGAGGATCTATCTGCATTGATCAATCACAATCTTTCGATGTTTGGGAGAAGGCTTTAAGGATCTACCTGTATTGATCAATCACTGCCGTTCGATGTTTGGTAGAGGAACTTTGAGGATCTACCCCTATGAATACGAACAGATCCTCAATGAACATAGGTCTTTAGCAAATTGGATGGGTCCTGTCTGTAATGTGAAATTGATATCTCTACATAGTTTCCATATCTTATCTTAGTTGTTTTTTTTTTAACATCCTTTATAAGGTGTTCAAGTTTTTAATTTCAATAATTTATTGCCTATTTTTAACTTTAACAGAAAAGCGACCTTCAGTCATGAATGAGGATTTGTTTAACTCAGAACAACTTTCTTTTCATTGTTTTATTTATTTTACAGTTGAGCAAGTGAACATCAAAATCAAATGGAAACGATAAATGTAATTAAGTGAATTTATTTAGGGACTAGTCCAGACAGTTCTTCTCGAATCTTCCTTTTCACAAGAATCTACTTTATCTGAAATGATAAATAAAAAGCATTTAAACATTAAAACATTTTTCCTATTAAATTAAAACAAATTTCTCATTTTCTTATTCAGTTAATTTTAAAAAACTGCACTTTTCAACGTCATAAATTTTAAACTGGATTCATTTGTAAGTCAGGATACGTCAAGTTCCGGCCAAAGAGGCAGTTTGTTGCCTGTATCAAAGAACATAGTTCAAAAACCACAGGTAGCCAGCTCTCGTAGGTATCACGGTTGGTAGGATCGCCGTCCTCTCCAGACCGGTTGGAAAAGACATGAGTTCAAGACCCATTGATGACTGGAGGAAATTTTAGGGGTCTTTTTCACAAAGTGACTGAGATAGTAGTTCTGTGGCGAGATTAGCACAGTTTTTTCTCGAGAACTTCGGGTTTTTCTTCCAGAAAACAGAAAATCGACTTGAGAACAAACGCAATTTACAGATGCTCTTAGTACACCCCAAATGTGCCCACTTCTATCCTTGCACATCCAACTGGGTTTGTGAAAATCTCAGGAAAGTCTCTGCTTCTACTACCTTTGTACTAAATTCCCATCCATTACCGAACAGGAACTAAAACAAGGTATTTCTGATGTGGGAACTATGAATAAAAGAGAAAAACAAGCATGGATTATTTTCAGATCTGTTGTTGGGAACTTAGAGAACAACTAGAATCCAGACTACAGGAATATAGTTGAAAATATATGTTGGCAAACTTCAAGAAGGTGGGCAGCAACATGAGTGTCAAAGTACATTTTTTACACTTCTACATCGACTAATTCCCAGAACATCTCGGAGGTGGCAGTGAAGAACAGGATGAGAGGTTTCACCAAGACAATAAAGACGTGGAGATGAGGTATGAGGGCAAGTGGAATGTCAACAGGATGGCTGACTATTGCTGGATGCTGAAGAGGGAATATAAAGGAGAAGAATCTGCAAGAAAATCAAAGAAACGGAACGTTGACCAATTGAGATATGTTTTTGAAATGTGAGGTGAGTGATTAGTGGAATTGTTTTCAAACTGCCTTTTTTTAATGGTGTTTTAACATGTATTTAAATATAAAAGTCTGGTAAAACATGCATTTTATTATAATTAAAGTTCACAAATTCTGACAAAATTAATGAAATTTATGAAAAATCAAAATGCTTTGATAATTTCTTAAAGGAACCAGGCGCGATGGAAAAATAAAGGGAAGAGATTTTTGAAATCATCATTAGAAAGTGATTCAGAAACACCCTTTTTTTCAAAAACATCGAAGAAATCTTTCAAAATGCAGAAGAGTGTTAATTATTCTCTATAGAAGCTCGTAATACCATTGATAATGGTACAAAACTATTTCAAATCGTTAAAATTTATTAATATTAATAAATTAATATAGTAATTAACTTTGTGATCACCACATGGATATAAAACTCGATACATTACTTCAAGTAATTTGCAGAAATATTTCTGCAAATTTCTGCAAATTAACCAAATATTATTATTATCATCAGTAAATTCGTATTTAAAAAAAATATCATTTAAGAAAAACAGAGTAACGCCTACCAAATAAATATTTAAAATCATTTAACTCTACAATCTTCAGTGCTTAACATGTGACATGAATTTCGAGTATAATCCTGTGAAATACGATGCCAAAAATTCAGTAGATTTGCTTTCCAATTAAAACGTCACCTAATTATGATCAAAAACCAAGAATAAACACTAAATAAACAAGTTTACAGTATACTAACCTGTCCATTGTAACAAAAAGGGCACATAATATTGCCAGAAGGCACACTGCCTGGAACGAAGTCCACGACCTATCGAACTCGACTCTGCTTTATCGAAAATGAAATACTCCTTTTTTTCCGTTGTGTACAGAGGCCATTTTTCATTGCCTTCAGAGCCATCTGGGGACAAATTCGGATTCCTAGAACACAGAATAGGTGAGATTAAAATAAATACAATAATAATACAAATTAAAGAGGGGCGCGTTAGCCCGGTGGCGATGACACTGAACTACCAGCCTGATAGACACAGGTTCACTTCCCACTTTGGCGGAAGCGAACCCATTTCCATCACATTGGGAAATCGGTATAATAAAAGTAATAAATCACAATAATGATAATAAGAATAACAATTAAAAAAACACATTGGAAAAGTCGCTTTAGTGGACCTACCCCTCCCCCCAAGATCAATGTGACTACTGATCATACAACACCCAAGAACTAGCACTACCACTGGACGAAAGCTAAACAGGTCCACCTCCATAGATGGATGATATCGAAGAGAAATAATAATCACACTGCATCTAGTGTGGGGCAGGATAAAGTCAATCACCATCAGGACTCAGGCAGACGTGTCGGTTCTAAAATTCGGAGACAATCTCCTGAGGAAAGCAGTGGAGCAACTGGCGCTGTTCCCATATGGCTACCACAAAGGATGGACAAGAGCATCCAGTTGAAAGTGCATCCTGCGCAACTCCGTTAATGATGCATGAAGTTGAACATCGAAATGAATACGTTCATCATTCGAACATGCTATAAAATAACCAAGCTGTAAACCGATATGGTTATCTACAAGTCAAAACTACTTACCAAGTGGTTCGAACGATTTTCATATTTTCAGGAAACCAAACAACTAATAGCGCACCAAAAGAAGGACAATCGTCACGAAGATCATGATACTTCCTGCAATCTTTGAAAAAATCAAGCAGGATGTGAACGATCAACAACAAAGAATATCGATAACACGGGAAGAGAGAAGGAAGGGCAACGAGAAATGCATACCCAGAGCAGCTGAAGTGGAAAGAGACAAAGAACGAGTCATGACATCCAAGAAGAGGGGGGAATTCGTGAAGTTGAGGGAATGACCTCACAAATAGCCACGTAATACGGAAGAAAAGATCCAATAGAATCCTGTGCAGAGTCCAGACCACAGCAATCGACAAATAATACCACTGTACCTCGATAACAACGCATAACATTGGAGGCCACTAGAATTAATGGAAGAGAGACCAGCAGCAGAAGAACAAAAAAAAAAAAAAAAAAAACCCGCTAGAGCAGCCAATTACTGACAGGCTAATGGGAGTAAGAAATTGATTGTAAAAGTGAGCAGCATCCTCAAGACAGCCAACGTCCATAGCAAGCACAAGACCAAAAATCAGAGAAAAGGAAAATACTTAGACGCACAACACCAGAAACCCCTAGCATTCAGCAAGAGACTACTCCGATACAAAGAGAGCTCCCAAAGAAAAATAAACTACTGAATCTTCTACGAAAACCGAATGGCCTTCTACAGAAGTATCGGACAAGACGTGAAAGATGGAATCGAACTACACAAGCAGAAGACGATCCACGAATTCTGGCCAACATATGGAGTACTGAAGTAGGACATAACAGCTGGATAGAACTAGATCGGAAATAAACCAAGGATGTATAAGAGTGAGAGAATGGGAGATTCGAGAAGAAGAATTACAACAGTCGATCAGGAAGTTCCACAATTGGCGAACCCATGCTTGTGTGTGCACGGATAACGTGCTCACCCAAGCGCCTAGCAGACCAGTTCACCCGAATGATGTCACCCAGAAACAATCCCAGAGTTTCTCTATCAGGGAATCCCATATTTGATCTGGCGAAGTACAAATCGACCACCTGTCTGCCAGCGATGTACAAGATCCTGAGAAGCTGCATATCCAAGAAGATATCAGACTACTTGGAGAGCCAGAACATCATGGCCGAACAGCAAAAAAAAAAAAAAAAAAAAACCATATTATTTTAAAGCCACCCGAATAATTAAATTCATCCGCTGTCCATTGTGTATTATGTCTGTAAATTGCGTGTGTTCTCTGGTCGATTTGCCTGTTTTGCTGAAAAACAAAAACTCGAGTTTCCAGAGGAAACAAACCTTGCAATTTAAGCCAGCTAACTCAGCCGGAGAGCGAAAAAATCCCAATAAAGTTCCTCGCGTCATCAACGGGATTCGAACCCGGGCTTTTTCCACCCGGTGTGAAGAGGACGGTGGCGATACCACTGCGCTACTGGAGCAGACCAGCCGAACACCGGAAAGCATGCTATCGAATGAACGAAGGATCCAAGAAGCAATTAACGGTTGATACCGCAGTTACAGAGGAAGCTTACAAGAAGTGCCGCAATCTGTACCCGGCCTATATCAATTTTCGCAAGGCCTCCGACTCCGAGCTTCATAGCTGGCTAACAGAGACGCTGAAGATCAACAAAGTCAATCCGACAGTGACAAACTTCGCAAAAACAACCATAGCGAATAGCGCCATCATGGTCGTGAACATCAGAAACAGACCGATTCTCTTCAGGACAGCAATCTTTCAGGAAGATACGCTGAGTCCACAGTGATTCTGTCCAACGCTCAACCCACTATTCACCATGCTCAACAAACAGTTCATGTAGACGCTTCATGTGGGTGGTGTTATTCTACTGAATTAGCTTCCATTATTCCCACTCTTTCTTTCAAACTACTCGGAATATGATGCAACCAGTCACCATCCTTTTACTATCCAATATCAATCTACAGAATTGACTGTTCTTCCTCATTTATTCCTCCACATCAACTTCTGTTTTCTGGAACAACTTCCCTTCACACGTATTTCCTGAAAATTGCAATGTACAGAAACTCGAGTCGAATGTCAACAATTGTCTTGTTTCGTCATCTCAA